>NC_139351.1:81571985-82059485 GCF_055883805.1 Amblyomma maculatum | reverse complement strand
TTATTAGTAGTCATTGCAAATTATTAGTCAGTCATTTTAGTTACTAGTACCGATTGGTAAGCATTTTTAGTCATTTCTATTCAAATGTACTCATTACAATTTGTTGTTAGACATATAGGTCATTGCAACTTATTACTAGTCGTTATTAGTCATTAAAAGTCATTAGTGGGTCATTTTTGTCATTGCAACTCATTACTAAGCATATTTAGTCCTTTCTATTCAACTGTAGTTGTTAGACATTGGACATTAAGTCATTAGTAGTCATTGTAAGTCATTAGGTCATTCCTCTTCATAACTAATCAGTATAGTCATTTTTAATAAATGGTAGTCATTACAAGCAATCGCTAGACATATTATTCCCTGCAAGTCATTAATAGCCCTTTTAGTCATTACTACTTATTATTAAGTTTTTTTAGTCATTTCAAATCATTATAGTCATTACAAGTTGCCTTTAAACATAAGGATCATTGCAACTATTAGCAGTCATTGCAAGTACATAGTATGTCATTTTAGTCATTTTACTCATTACTAACCATTTTTGGTATTTTTTAATTCATTCCAATCATTAAAGATATAGGTCATTACAAGTTATTAGTAATCATAGCAAGTCATCACAGGGTCATTTTATTCATTACGGCTCTTTACTAAGTTAATTTAGTAAATTCCAAAAATTGAGTTGTTATAGGTCATCCTTAGACATTGGTTCATTAGAAGTAAGTCATTATTGAGCCTTGTAACCTCTTTCAATCTCAATTATAACCTCTATAATCACTTTCACTATCCATCATTTTTCCTCATTTAATCTGTCTTCCTGCGGTGGTCATTTCCTGATGACGCATTATATTGCAGCTGCTTGAAACGAAAAATAAACTAAAGAAGACTAATGAAGGAAAGAAACATAGAAAAGCAGGTTATAAAACGAAAATGCGAAAATTTAATTGCAGGTGGTAGCTGGCCGACTCTGCAATTTTTCCAACACGCATAACCACACTTCGAATCAGCATGAAACAAGTAGTCTCAATGAACTTTTCCTACCAGACAATATAGGTATTAATCTCTCAGTATGCCGATATATTTTAACATTATCCAGATATGTGTCGAAAGTTGTTAGTATCCCGTAAAATAAAAATGAACAAACTACTTACGCGGGGCACCAAACATGGCGCCTTTCACGGCTCACACCAATTTCTAAACTAAGAATGGCTTCCACGCGTTCTCGCCGTAACAGCGGGTGTCTCGACTTAAACAATCCCATGAACCTAGCGCTGACAAGCGTGCGAGACTCGATGGAAAAGTGTCATCACTACAGGCGCTTGCTCAGCAACACCAGCAATGATTCCGGGCAAAAAAAAAAAAAAAAAAGAAAAAAAGCATTGCCAAACTCTAAATGAGGAACAACGGGCATTCTACCCGCACACGTAGTGCGCACTGGTCTCGATGACCTTGACGGCCCGCAGAGGGCGAAAAAGGGGGTCAACATGGCGGCAGGTGGTCCCACGCAACTTAAGGTCGTCTGCTTTCCTTTCGTCGCCCTGGCGTCACAGTTGAAGGGGATCTCTTCCTCTTAAAACTTTTACAATGCTTGTCAGCAAATGGGGGCAGGACAAGGCATCATCGTCCATTTTCGCTTGGGCTGCGAAGTCCTGAATTAAAGGTTAGGCCTAATCAGGTCACCAAATTGGAGACGTACCTCAGTTCGTTCGTCTGCAAACGAGGATGGTGGAGGAATGGAAGGGCTCTCTCGGAAAGCAGACGATGCCCGAGTCGCTTGTGCAAAGCAAGCTTTTGATTGGTTGTTGATATCTATCCATCCAGCTTTGCAGACGGCACCACAAGCAAAGTTTTGCCGACCCCCCCCCCCCCCCCCCCCCATAACCGGTTTACCTGAGCGTGTTCCGGCAAGCCATTCTCTGCCTTTTGGCCATGGAGGAAGGAAAGAACTTATGAGAGGCCCTGACGCCATTTTTTTGAGCCGACGCGTCCGCGCCGCGACGTCACGCTGCAACGTCTCTCCTCCTCCTTTACCCTCCGCATTTTCTTTCTCCGCAACGCTGACGTACGTAGGGCCCTCAGCAACGCGGTTGCTAGTGGCCCGAGTTTTCATAGCAACAGCGTCGCCGTTGCTAATGACCCGACTTGGCTAACCCTAAATTTTGACGGCACTTCCTCCACACTTTCTCCAATGCATTGGGAATGGCAAGAGCCTCTCCTAAGTTGTTTCCTTCCGCCATGCTTTTGGTCTATTTTCAGCGACCATGTTCAGCTGGACAAAGTACGAGTGCGAAGGTCATATACCCTTTTTTAGAGTGGGCCACAGACGTTGAATTATTCGGAGCGTCTGCACTAAATGGCATTTCTCACTCTTTTGATGTCTCTGCATGCACAGGCAAGGAAATTTTCATGGGGAATAATAAACAGGAAAAACGACAAGACACTTTCAGTAGCATTTCGAGCTCTATCGGATGCACAGTATTTTTACACAGTGATAGGGTGCAATTAAGCATATAAAATAAAAAGTTAGAGGGTCTCTTAGATGTCCCAAGAGGAGAATGGCGAAAGCCTATCCTTCCTATTCTATAATTTGCCTCCTATCGTAAGCCTCTTATCAGCATTCATTGCAGTGCTACATACAAATATAATTGGTGTACAGGAAAGGAAAGGCGTAATACCTACCACAAATTATCAGACAAGTGTTAGTTTGGACGGTACACCATCGCTCCTGTCGCGTGGCGTTCCTTCGAACGCAGAAAGCCGCAAAAGCGGGACACACTTTGTCCACGACAACATGAGCCATTAGGCTTATTACTTAAAAAGATGGCTGTGCCCCTCCAGTTGATCAATGAAGCGCGTTCCGGCCAACGCTGCTCCACCATCTTGCCTATTGTTTGCGATCACATTACAGGTGGACGCCTGCAAGAATACGAATCATTTTTTTAAGAAAGAGAAGGCGCCATATTTGTCCCTTTTTTTTTCTGTGGAGATCTCAACCACACCATAAAAAACTGATTGATTTATAGGAAGGGGAAGGCGCGGTAACTCTCTCGCTTGTTTTCTGTGAACACCTCAACCGCGGCATAAGGGATGGGAGAAAGGTTGGAGAGAAAGTGGAAAGAAAGAAAGAGGAGCCCCTAGTGGAGGGTTGCGGAGTAGTTTCGACCACCTGGGGATTCTTAACGTGCGCTGACATCGCACAGCGCTCGGACGCCTCTTCGTTTCGCCTCAATCGAAACGCAGCCGCCGAGATCGGACTCGAACCCGGGTACTCCGGCACAGTAGTCGGGCGTCTTACCACTCAATCAATCGCTATGTTCACAGATTTCTGTCCGCAGACCGTGTCTGTAGAATCTTGTCCGCAGCAATTCTGAGTAATTGAGAAGTGGCAGAGGTTAATGAGTGGTATCAATCGATAGAGGATGACAAAATGTTGTTGCCGAAAAAATAAAAGGTTAATTAGGTAAATAATTAGAATAAGTGGTTCACAGGAAAGGAAAGGCACAGTATCTACCACACTTGTTCTGTGGACACATAAACCGCGCGTAAGGGAAGGGAGGAAGGTGAAAGCGGAAAGTGAGAAAGGGGTGCCTGTAGTGGATATGACATCAAAGATGTGACGTCACGCAACCGGAAGTAGAGCTAAAAAAAAGGGCATAGGAAGGGATTGGCGCGCAATTTGAAAGTACCAAAGACTAAAATGGGTAAAAAAAAAGTGAATGTATGTTAGACAATTTGACGTCACGCCACCGGAAGTAGAGCCGAAAAAGGTCATAGGAAGGGATTAGCGCGCAAATTGAAAGTACCAAAGACTAAATTGGGCAATTAAGACGTGAATTAGGCAACTAGAAGCAATCAGAAGCAACCAACAGCAGCATCCGTGCTTTCGCATCACTCTAGTGCAGATTCTGCAGTGTTCTTTTTTTTATTTCTTCTCTGTTTTTTTCTTCTATCCGCACGAGGCGGCGGAGGTGGCTCAGCTACAGAGCCAGTAGCAGGCCCGTGCATTTTCTTTTCCTTCTTCCTACAGCCACACAAAAATTAGGTCTTTTAGATGTCTCTCAAGAGGAGAATGGCGAAACCTGCCCTTCCTATCCTATAATTTGCCACCCATCGTTAGCCTCTTATCGGCATTCGTTGCAGTGCTACATATAATTGATTTACAAGAAAGGAAAAGCACAGTATCTGTCAAATACTCTGCGATACGTGTGCGTTTGAACGGTAATAATAATAATAATAATAATAATAATAATAATAATAATAATAATAATAATAATAATAATAATAATAATAATAATAATAAGAAATAATAATAATAATAATAATAATAATAATAATAATAATAATAATAATAATAATAATAATAATAATAATAATAATAATAATAATAATAATAAGATTGTTATTATTATTATTATTATTATTATTATTATTATTATTATTATTATTATTATTATTATTATTATTATTATTATTATTATTATTATTATTATTATTATTATTATTATTATTATTATTATTATTATTATTATTATTAAACATATCATAGTACCGAATCAACATGGCTTCATGTCGGGTCGCTCTACTTCCACCAACCTAGTCACGTTTATGACGTATGCCTCTGCAGCAGTCCTTCAGAGGGGTCAGGTTGACACTGTGTACTGTGATATGAGCAAAGCTTTCGACGTTGTTACTCACTCACTACTTCTTGAAAAACTTCTACTCTCTGGCGTTGAAGTCTCTCTCGTAGCCCTCCTACGCAACTATCTCCTTGATCGCTTCTGCTTTGTCAGTGTCAATGGACAGACTTCTTTCGTTTACCCTGCAACGAGTGGAGTTCCTCAAGGTTCAGTACTAGGCCCGCTTCTCTTCTCCGTTTTTATTAATGATGTTTCCTCGGCGATAAAGAACTCCTCGTTTCTTCTTTATGCTGATGATATAAAAATATTCAAGGTAATACATTCTTCTCAAGATTGCGTGTTGTTGCAATCGGACATATCTGCTTTTTCTGATTGGTGTGCGATGAATCGACTTACCCTCAATTCTTCCAAAACTAGGGTTGTGTCCTTTACTCGTAAAACACATAGCTTTCTCTACCATTATTCTGTCAATTCTGTGCTGTTGGATAGGGTTGATGAAATTAATGACCTTGGTGTACTTTTTGACCGCACCCTCAGCTTCTCCTCTCACACTAAACACATTGCTCAGCGGGCTATGCGCACACTCGGATTCGTTTGCAGACTTTCGAGAGAGTTCCATACTCCACTTCCGTTCCTAAAACTGTACCTGTCCATATGCCTCCCGGTCTTGGAGTATGCGTCGGTTGTTTGGAATGGCACTTGCAAATCGAACTTGGACAAGGTTGACAGAGTACAAAAAAAATTTTTACGGATATTTCATTATCGCTTTCCTCTCGCAACTTCCCCCTCTCGCTCCACCAGGAGCGCCCAACTGAATCTTCCTTCCCTTCACTGCCGTCGTATCAGACTTGATATCATATTTCTGTACAAACTCCTTCATGGCCACATTATGTGCCCTCAGCTCTTAGAGTACATCCTACTGCGCGTTCCGCGAAAGAGCATGAGGGAATTCAGACCATTTCAGGTTTCTCCTCTTCATTCCCACTCCCCTCTGGACAGGATGCAGTGGTTATTTAACTCTTTTTGTCCTCACCTTGACATCTTCCAAAACTCGCTCTGTTCATTTACATTGGATGTTCGTAGCGTTGTATTCTAAATAGTACTTTATCACATATAACTCCCACTTTCTAGCCTTAAATTGTATTTACTTCACTTTTTGCTTTTTCTCCTGTTCAATGCTGTCTGTATCTTGAACTACTTTTTATCCGTTTCTTGCTTATATTTCAACTTTAAACTTTATATTCGAATCTTACTGTCCCTTGTTCAATTTTACTTCTTTATTGTATTATTCTGTATTTCTAGCCTGTGTTTTAAGTACCATGCACTTGTTGCGCCTGGAATGGTTGCTTATTTTATGTATATTTCTATATTACCATAATCAATGTCAGTCATCTGTTTTTTTTTTTTTTTTTTTCTCTTCTACCTACCGTTTTTTTTTTTTTTTATTTCCTGGTGTGCTAAAAAATTCTCTCACTGTGTATATAAGTGATGATACTCATTGTTTGCTTAATTTCCGTGATACTTTTCGTCTCAGTTTCATTTCATGTATTATTTATTTCTTCTTTTTGTGTTCTCTCTGTGTGTGTAAACATGTTTGTGCTTTTTCATTTTTTTTTTGTGCTGCAGCACAAAGACCACATGGTTGTTCCTGCGCACATTAAATAAAGATTGATTGATTGATTGATTGATTGATTGATTGATTATTATTATTATTATTATTATTATTATTATTATTACAGTTCACAAGAAAGGTAAGGCACTGTATCGATCACACGTTTTTCTGTGGACACCTGAACCACGCAGTACCGAAAGGGAGGAAAGCGGGTGTGAATGTGGAAAGAGAAAAAGAGGAGCCGTAGTGGAGGGCTATAGAGTATTTTCACCACTTGGGGATCTTTAACGTGCGCTGACGTCGCCAACACCCTCTTGACTAAGGGCCTTCCACGGAGGCCGTGACGTCACGCCAGTTGCCCTCGCCACCCCGGTCGCTGCTTTCGGCCGCTGGCGTTCGCGCTGAATCTGTAGCGGCTGCTTGTTGTAATGGCACCCAGGTGCGCGTTTGTTACAGGTTTTTTGCGTTCGGTAATTATTAAGGAAGCTTGACTAACACGAGTTGATTTTTTTCGCACCACCGAGGCATGCACCGCCAATGTCTAAGGTAGCTTATAGACTTGTAAACAGCGTTCTGATATAGAGTCGCAAATTCGTTTATACAGGTATTTTTATTGACAGAATGGGTTAGAAGAGGCCAATTTCATTTCTTGCTTGACGTCTTCATTTTTCTGTCCGCAGCTTCTTTTTTTTTTTTTGCGCTGCACTTTGAATATGATCGTTTCTCATTTTACAAAAGTTGTTCAAAGTAACGTTTGTTGCGGCATGCACTACATGCTGCAGTTTCTGGTGTGTGAACATTTTTACAGGTTTCCAAGGCGGCACCTCGCTGAAATGAAATGCCTATGGGGCTAGCCTGCCACCGGATTTGCATCTTGTAGGCCATTTCACCGGTCACCGCTTCGGTGGTGGACAACGGCATGGCCCTACGGGGCTGGGACTGGTTCAAGTAAGCTATGCGGTTTGGGTAAATAGGTGGTACGGCATTGGACACCAGATGAAACTTGTCACTGTCAACTGTCGAAGTCTTTCCTGTTGCTGCATCAAAGTGTGGTAGCTTCTTCATTAGGTCTTTCTTTTGGAAGTGAAGTTCACAAACTTGAGCAACGTATGAAAAATATGTAGTCACTTTTTGCCGGTATATGGACACACTATTATATAAATTGCGTGTTATTAAGCAGTTCAGCACAGTACTGCATACTTCTGTTCATTGGCACCTGCCCTGACCAAAGTTCACTAAGACTGCCAGTCTTTTCACGTCAAACATTATTTAAGCGCTACCTGACCTTCTGGTCGAGCACGTGGGACATGAGGAGTACGGCATAAACTTCAGTTTCTCACCATTGAATGCACGCTGGGTGTGAAATACCTCCGCGGGATGATTCTAATCCACGATTCATTTCTTGGAAGGAGGCAGCAGAGCAGGTAGCAACACACAACATAAGAAGCACACACAAACAAAAGGACAACGCTTCATTCCTACTGGCATTCTTTGGACACGCGAAAACACGCCTCCTGGGACCAGTGTCATAAATCCCGCAACACCCAGGAACACAACACAGCCCCATGTTACCCCCGTCAAGTGTAGTCTTCTGCTCAACATCATATCCTCGTTTAAAGCACTGGTGATGCTGGTCCCACTTCAATATTTTACACATACTGACAGACGCAAAAATGCATTCACACGATTAAAAGCACACTTGAGCGTGGGAAATCAACCCAAAAATAACGTCAACGCGAAGGTGTGCAGCACCAAACCTAACCAAGAGAGTAGGCAGCGACGACTAAAAAGCTGATATTCAGCTGCTAACATTTTCGCTCGAACCTGTTTCCGGGAAAGTTCGGAGAAAGCTTTTATTTGTTCATACTGTCGTCGAACAAAGCTGTCCGGGCGAGTGGCGCACCTGATTAGCCAGCAGAGAAGTGACATCACCAGCCACCAAATCGAAGCGACCAACCAGAAGTCTCATTTCGTCTAGCGTTCCTGCCATCTGCAATCCCACACTTGAAAAACTAATTGATTTATAGGAAGGGGAGGCGCGGTAACTGTCTCATGCGTCTTGAAATGGTGTGACACCAGCCGGAACTCTGGGCTTTATAGGCCGAGTCACTATCTTGATAATAATGCCGGAAAGAACTGCACGCCGCCAGTGATGATGCCAGCCACCTCGCTCTCCGGCCGTCAGCGTGCTGCAGTCATCTTTTGTGGGTACTACTGAGTGATCACAATGCGACGAAACAAGGATTTTTCTCATAATGGGGCTAGTAAGGCATTCACCTTAAAACAAGCTGATATGTTTGAAGCCGTGTGGGCGCCGCATCACACGGCTCCGCGCGCCACGTGTTCGAGACCGGTGTTCTGGACGCCTCAACCGCGCCGTAAGGGAAGGGAGGAAGGCGGGATTGAAAATGGAAAAAGAGAAAGAGGAGCCGTAGTGGAGGGCTACGGAGTAATTTCGACCACCTGGGGATCTTTAACGTGCGCTGACATCGCACAGCACACGGACACTCTTTCTCTCTTTCCACTTTCACTCCCACCTTCCTCCCTTCCCTTACGGTGTGGTTGAGGTGTCCACAGAAAACAAGTGAGACAGTTACTGCGCCTTTCCCTTCCTATAAATCGATCAAATCAGCGAAGATGGCTCAGCTGCTAAGCCAGTAGCAGGCCCGGGCATTTTCTTTTCCTTCGCCTGCAGCCGCAACAACAACATCCGTGCCTGCAGCGTTGTTGGATTTCCCTCCCGCCATACCCTTTCCCACTTCCTTTCCCAATAAGGCGTAATTGTGGCTCGGCCTTTCGATGGAGGCGAAACGAAGAGGCGTCCGTGTGGTGTGCGATGTCAGCGCACGTTAAAGATCCCCAGGTGGTCGAAATTACTCCGTAGTCCTACACTACGGCTCCTCTTTCTCTCTTTCCACTTTCACTCCCACCTTCCTCCCTTCCCTTACGGCGCGGTTACGGTGTCCACAGAAAACAAGTGAGACAGTTATCGAGCCTTTTCCCTTCCTATAAATAAATAGATCAGTGGCTCGGCCTCACGGCCACGTCGCGAAGTCATTCTCTAGCAGCATGGCCTCAGAGATCACCGCATCATCGTTCACTCCTCGATTTCATTGCATCAGCCAACCTTTTTTCATTTATTTGACCACACCCCTCATCCATCATGACATTCCTCTCATGCCCTGAGGCAATAAACTTCGCAAAAAAAAAAAAAAAACATACGTGCGCGTGGTTGATCACGGAGGCCACGCTAGCAGACGCTCCTCGCACCAGCGGAGCCAACGTAGCGGAGCAGCCGCTTGCAGGCAACTTTCGCGCATTTCAATTGTCTTGAAAATGTTTCAAACCAACAAAACATAAAAAAGAGCTATGCATGCAAAAGCGCGCTTGCAAATGTTTCGAGCACGCGTAACACATTTCTTGGTATAGGGCGTAACGCTAGCGCCACCACATAGTCCCTCAGTGAAACAGAACGCCAATTGCAATACTATGGAGACTGGCGCGACGCTGCAGGCACTGTTTTCCAGGAGGCACTGGAATAGACCAACACCGTGTTTACAAACAAAGGGGGCACTCGCGGCGCCGCAGCCGACTGGGGGTGACAATTAGGGTTAGCGCCCATAGGAATACATGACACCGAAATATCCCAAAGCAGTTTTCTGCTTTGCAGGCATGCGTGCAGGCATGCCTGCATGCAATTATTTTGAATCAGATGGGATGTTCATGGTTGCTCGGTTGCTCTGTACCGAGCAAATAAATCATAGATGTCCAGTGAAATTAGAAAACTGCTTTGAAATCTTTTGGTTCCATGTATTCCTATGACTGCTAAACCTACTTTTCACCCCCAGTCGGCCCAGCCTGGAGACAGAAGCGCCGCCGCATCATTCTGACGTCACAGATCAGTGTTGATCTATAAATGTGGAGATGCACACGGTCGATTCGCCGAGTTCTAAAATCCGGGACAAGCCAAGATAAATTAAGCTCATGCTACGTATATCCTGGCATAGCAGAGCTAAACCACTGCTAGTTGTTTTTTGTTTGCTTGTTTGTTTTTTGTTGTTGTTGTTTTTGTTTTTTTTTTTATGGAAGCGAAAAGCAAGGCGACCGCGTACGTGCGATATTATAGAACGCTGATAGCCCAAGGTGATGTAAATTACTAGGAAAGCGTGCTTCTCCCAAGAGGCACCCTTTCAAAGGGGAAGCACTTCTCAACTGTACGTTACCTGGAAAGCGTGCTTCTCCCAAGAAACACCCTTTCAAAGGGGAAGCATTTCTCGACTTTGAAGGCATTTTTTAATTAGATTAAGATGAGTACCCAGCTGTGAACGGTTCCCTTGTAGACAATACATATCTTGTCATACGGGGCGGAAGAAATAAAATAGAAACTGAATGCGCTGTCTACCGCGGGGATCGAATACTGACAAATGAGCTCCATTGCATCGTAACGTGTACATTAGTGCACGATTGAAGGAGGATTCAGCAATGCGTCCCTACTTTGCTCATACCGATTTTTTTTGTCTGGGCGTCCATTCCATTGCTGTAGAGCTGTTATAGGTGAATTCCTACGCAGATCTAATGCTATAGTTCGTTCAAGCAGCATCTAAAATTACATTAGCAAATACTTTCTTCAGAGTTGACCTACTCTTTACTGTGCTAGTGTTTGTGATACTTTCAGTGGTATTTTTTTTTTTTTTAATTTCATGCCATTGGCTTGAGGCTTACGGTATTTTACTATCTTATTACTAATGTATGTACCTATCAAAATAAAAATATAACATGTTTGAATTGCGTTACTCACCCAGGTTTTCTTGAAATCATTTTTAATGCGTCCCTCTCGCTGTTTCTGGCACCGGGGTAAGGCCCATGATAACGATGATAAAATACTGTTAAGCGGAGGTTCAGGCACTGTTAGCGGGCCGGGACTGGTAGGACCGCAGCGGTTGTGACTTAGCTTGAAGACGCTGGATCGCCAAAAGAACTTCTTTTTCTCTCTCAGCCATCTATACGCAGAATCATAACTTCTGTCTCAAGCTGTCTATAAAGCTTTTCCTCTGGCTGTCCTCGCAACACCAATTGCGGAAATAAACCTTCAACCTTCAACCTCCTTGTTTACAATCTGCCCCCCCCCCCCCCCCCCCCTCGCAGAGCAGTGAGCCATTCTGGCGACTCAAGGAGACGAAACGATAGCGGGATCGTAGTAGGGCTTTAAGCGATCGACGTGAACAATCTCACGTCCACGGCGGTGAAGCTCAGAGGAAGCGGCTTGCGTTTCAGCTAGGTAATTTACAGGGGAAGTCTGCTGTAGCACAAGATATAATCCATGGTATTTGGCAATAAACGGGCTGGACAGGTCCGGTGATGTCGATGGCATCCAGAGCCATACGTGAGTGCCAGGAAAGAACTTGCGGGAAGAGTGACTGCTATCGCTGTGCGCGTCCTTCTGAGCTTGGTCTTGCGAAGTAAGAGAATGAGCCAGTTCGCGGCATTCTTTAGCGTGTCTGGCAGCCGCTGAAAGCGAGGTATACTCTGAGATGTCAGGACAGTAGGAGAAGATGGTGTCGAGGGGTGAAGAAGATTCACGGCCATACAACAGAAAAAAATTGTGAGGGTAGTTTCTTGAACAGTGGTGTTGTAGTCGTATCTTACAAATGGGATAATCTTGTCCAAGTCAGAGTGATCGGAGGCAATGTACGTGGACAACATATCACCCCATGTGCGATTGGAGCATTCTGTGAGTCCGTTGGTTTGAGGGTGGTAAAGAATCGACGTCGTTTCGTATGATCGCATTGAAGCGGCGTAGTCCACACAGAATCGAATAAACCTGTTTTTCTTCTTGACTAAAACGACCGAGGGCGCCCAGGGGTTACTGGAAGGCTGCATGACACCTCTACTGAGCACTATAATGACGTTGGCGTAGTTGGGCGTACGTACCAGTGTAAATGTGATGGGCAACAGTTGATGTGCGACCCAAATATGGCTGCTGGATATCAAACGAAGCGCGGAATCGGTTCAGAAAGTCGAAGAGCTTGGTACGTTGATCAGGAGAGAGAGCATTGTCGACGCCTTTCTCGACCGCATCTGGAAACGATGAAGGCGACGAGAAACGAGGTGGGTGAGGGCACTGACGCTGTCGAAGATTGTATTGGCACAGGTGGAGAGAGGCGACGGGACAGAAACAAAGTGTTCGAAACGAGGAGGTTCGGCATACCCAACACACTCACCACGTTGCAAAGTGAGTGGGTAGAAAGAATCATTACTAATGGCTAGTTCGGTGCGGTCGCTTCGTATACTAAGGATGGCTCAGGGTAGAGGAAGACATCTTTGCGAGACGAAAAGGGAAGATGGTCAGAAGAGTACTGTACAGTCACGAAGAGAGGCGCAGCTTATAAGAACCATTGCAGGAGATGAAGTAGGGATATCGGTAGCATCCGCATCGTGGCATTTTGCGCCCTCAGAAACGTTTGCCGCGTTCTGTGCGCTATAAAGCGGAGAAGGCTCGACTTCGGCACGAGCGCCATGAATTATGGCACGATGGCGGCACAAGAAGTGCCATCCTAAAACAATGTCGTGAGAGCAGTCATGTAGAACAATAAAAGTAATGACATAGAGAACTTCCTGAATCGTGAGTCGGGCCGTGCAGGTACCTAGCGGCTCGATATGTTGTGCAGTGGCGGTACGCAGTGAACCCACGAGAAAGCGGCAGGACAACGTTTCGTAGCAGGCGGCAAAGCCGAGCATCAATACCGGACACAGCAGCTCCAGTATCAACAAGCGCAAGGGTACGAACACTTTCAACGGGTACTTTACACACAGTTTTAAAAATAAAGATCACTGTTTTACAAATTTTCAGTGACTTATGGCTATATTGTGGTATTGGCCAAATATTCAGAGGCATTACTCTTGATGACCGGGGAGTAAGCACTCCCGGAGAGATAAGGAAGAACGCACACGATGGAGCCAGGAGGCCATAAAGCAAAGTATAGCAGCAAAGCCTAGTTAGCAATGTTAACATTTATGTGCGAAATTCAAGTGCACAGAGTTTTGCGTTTCTATGCAAAATTGCGAGAAAAAAAAACAGCATAGATATCCCCGTTACCTTCTCCACGTGATGCGGCTCTCAAAGATGGAAAGGAAAGTGCACCACAGGCTAAGCTTGTAGAGACGCCCATCCAAAGCCCAACTCGTAAAGGAGTATACAAAAAGAATTCAACTTTTGAAGTACTTGAATCATCTACTGGAAATCTTTTTGTCGTAATAATGCTCTAATATTTGTCTCTTGATTGGCTTGTAGAGTAATTGTACACTGAATGTGCTGGTAGGGCGTGACTGCGCGAAATGAAACTGAGAAATATACTGCCGTAACAGTGTTTGCAACAAGCGTTTCCAACAAGTGTTTCCAACAAGTGTTTCCAACAAGCGGCAGTGTTCCAAAAGGTAGATCATTTCATGCATGGGAAAACAAAAATCTGTCCGAACCAAGAGTACCAGGAACGATAGTCAGTGAACGAGAATTCGCTGCTTGGAACGCGCGGCTTCACGCTTGCTATAAAAATTAATCCACGTCTTCCCCGCAGTCAACCTATTCTGCTCTAGTACGTTCAAGGGAGCAGGCAGGCGAACGGTGTCGTTTCTGCGGGCGCTATGTGAAGGCGCTCTCTCAGACTCCTGACAGTCCGCTGCTCTTGCAGAGGAATCCCATTACATACATAGTGACCGCTTACACCTGACTGGTTGTGAGGCAGCAACAAGTTTTATAGCAGCAACAGCAATGCTGCAACCAGTGCCCGTCGTCGTCGCCGCATTAAAGTTCGCCAATTTTGATAATTTTGATTCGGCGAAGTGTTTTCTTGCCGAATGAGTGAGTCTTCTAATACCTCAAATTAAGTTTATATAGGCCCAGAACAAGAAGTATATTAAATAAATAAATGAACGTGATACCAAGGTGCAACTAAACTGCCCAAGAAAGCATCCTATATATATATGAGAAGAGGTAGCGCCACGATATGTATGTACACGCGCCAAATTTGTCCCACTCTCAGGGGTTGTTGACACTCCCAAATTATGTGGTCGGGGGTCCTCTCGCCCCACAGTGTTTACACTGATCATTGTCCTTAATCTCCGGTTGCGCGTGAGACGCCCAGGCCGGGACCATGAAGATATTTGTAGCAGCCTTCATGTGACAGCTTCTCTATTATTTAGGCCAAAATCATTGGGGGAGGGTATCAGTTTGCGTCCCAATTTATAGTAGTCGATGATTTCCCCGTAATTTAAGAGATCGTGGTGGTGGTGATAAAACGCTTAAGGAGGCGTTACATGGAAATTTCTCCAGTCGTGAGGCTCGGCTGCTACCCGGTAGTAGAGAGCGCGGGCTAAATTGTGAGCTGCCTTATTCACGAAGGACGGCAGCGTGCGCGGGTGTCCAAATTAATTGAATTTCCTGTTAAGCGTTCTTTGAAAATGAAAAGGCAATCGACAATTTCGTCACAGACTTGCACGCGCTTGCGATCAGGTGCGACTTCAGCACGTTCAAAGAGAGAGTGATTCGCTAACACTTTGCCTTTCGTCTCAGAGACGCAAAGTTCCTCGATGTATACTGTAAGTAAACGCCTATCTTGCGACACTGCTCTCCAGGAGCAGTGTCGCAAGCGCCCACCTCAAAGAAACAGTGCAAGAGGAACAGCAGCAGTTGCGAGACAACACCGACCGGTACGACCATCATGACAGCGGAGACATACGTGGACACCATCGAAAGCTTCACCACTTCCCAGCCTCTTCGAAAAGAGCACCTCAAGCATCGCGTTGGGAGCAAGCAACAACAAGACAAAGTCAGCATTTTTTGCTCTGCAAGAGCGTCTCATCCAAAGACGGCGAGTCCCGTATAAAGGTAAGTACATATATTTCACCGTGGCTGTCGCATAAAAGATTTCACGTCCAAGAAGTTGCCCTGCCTCCAGTTCAGAAAAACAGTAGTCTACTTGCTCACTAACATTGACAATTACTACGCGAGTACCAAGTTTAATTGCCACATAATGGTTTGTTTTGGTTTGATTTATGGGTTTAATGTACCGAAATGACTGAGGCTATGGAGACGCCGTAGTGGGGCGCTCTGGAAATGTCGACCACTGCACTGACATCGCACATCACACGGGCGCCTTCCTTTTGGCTTCTACCGAAAAGCGGCCACCGAGGCCGGGAACGAAGCGCCGGTTTCTGCGAAGATAGACTCAGGCGCTGAGGTATCCTTGGTTTCGCCTACATTGAATGGGATGCCTTCACAGTTATAGATAGATTGGGCAGAATTCTAACGGAGTGCAGCAACCAAATCGACTAAATGAGACCGGGCATTCCCTTTCTTCTTACTCCAAATGATGTAGCTACGTTTGTTGAGACAATCTAATCCCAACCTTCTGTGCTCAGAGATGAGACAAAAAAGTTTAGAATGGTTTAGGCGAGCAGTTGCTGACCAAAGAATGTTTGGTCAGTTGTGATCCTCCATGAGTTTGGCAACGCCGGAGGTGAGGGCGGTAGGTCGCAGAGCTTCTTGTTTGGGCACAGAGGTTATGCGCACGTGTTTCGGCGGAGAAGGGAGTGTGCCTGATGTTGGGAAAACGTGGATGACGTCATAGAGGTCTCGACCAATCACAGAGCACCACCACAGTATTCGCGAATGCGTGACTTCTGTAATCAATGATCAACTAATAATTAATTAATTACCAGATGATGCCTAAGTAATTAAATTACTAACTAATGAATGAATAATTACATACCTAACTATTATTTGTTAACTGCTAAATAATTATTTACTAATTAATGTCAGTTGCGTACTGTATGCGGCCCTCAGGATTTCGCCTTTCACTACTTTAGTCGCTAAAGTCCCTGGTAATGTTTTTTGGTGCCTGGTATGCGGACTTCGAGGAAGGTAGCTCTGGTCACTACTATTGATCTGCTGTTGCATTTTTAGTAGACAAGGTTTCTTCATATCGACAATCAGCCGTTAGAACTCTTGGCGTTGTTTTGCGAAGAGTGGGGTTAGCTTTCTGTTAATGACTGCATTTAGTATGCATGCTTATGTCTCATTCATACGGAGAGACACTCATGTGAGCAAAATATGAATCAGGTTGCTGTGCTGAGGAACGCTGTGTGCTTTCGCTTTCATTGAAAAGCGGCCGCCGCGGCCGGGATTCAATCCCGCATCCTTTGGCACAGTAGTCCAGCATCCTAACTACTGCACCACAGCAGCGGGTAAAACGTACTGGAATCAAATTATAGTTTGATATTTTAAATCATATATAAGCTCAGCCAAGCCACTCATGCAACATGATTCAAAGACATCAGGAATAAAGAACATAACAAAACTCAAAATTCGCAAAACAGTTCCAAAATTTTTATCCAAGCTGATATTTTATGTATGTATGTATGTATGTATGTATGTATGTATGTATGTATGTATGTATGTATGTATGTATGTATGTATGTATGTATGTATGTATGTATGTATGTATGTATGTATGTATGTATGTATGTATGTACATGTATGTACATGTATGTATGTTTGTATGAACATAACAAAACTCAAAATTCGCAAAACAGTTCCAAAATTTTTATCCAAGCTGATATTTTATGTATGTATGTATGTATGTATGTATGTATGTATGTATGTATGTATGTATGTATGTATGTATGTATGTATGTATGTATGTATGTATGTATGTATGTATGTATGTATGTATGTATGTATGTATGTATGTATGTATGTATGTATGTATGTATGTATGTATGTATGTATGTATGTATGTATAACTTTATTGAGATGCCGGCAAACGACGGTTTAATGCCTCGTGACGCTAGCCAAGCGTCGACCCGGGGTTATGCCCTACTCTGCATTACATCACTTTGACCCGTTTGTGCTGGGCCGTGAGGCTCGTGCTTTTCGAGCGCACACCGGGCCGCCTGCCGGACGGCCCCTAGTTGAATGTCCTTGTTTGTACTTTGCACGGCACTTTGAAGTTGTGGCGGATACGTCTTGGATGTAGCTTCGGTCGGGAACCTGGGACAGTCCCACGTGATGTGCCATTGGTCCGCCGCACCCATTTCACATACACTCCATACACCACTCGTGTAGATGTCTGGGTGAAGGACGTGTAGCACTGTCGGGCTGAGGAGTGACCCGGTTTGTATTTCACTTAGGATGACCGCCTCCTATTAACTAAGTGCCGGGTGAGGCGGTGGCATTGTCCGTCGAGCTAGGCGGTACCACTTAGTCACTTCCTCGTTACTGGTGATTCGGTCCTTTGTTTCGAACTACGACTCGGAATGGGCACTCTCAGAGGCGCGGAAGGTAAGCGCTCGCACCGCCGAATGAGCAGTCTCGTTGTGCTATGGTGAGGATGCACACTCTTCCGCGTGCGCCGGGAACCACTTGATGCGGATAGTGTTGCCGCGGTCTTGGAGCTGGAGCTTACTGATTATGGCGGCCACAGGCGCGCACACTCGCCCCTTGGCAAAGTTGCGCACAGCATTCCTCGAGTCGCTAAGCACGGTGCGACACTCGGCCTCCGAGATCGCCAGAGCGATGGCAACCTCCTCGGCGTCTGTGGCGTCCGTGCACCACACGCTCGCTGCCATTGTATTGATGCCGATAGCCACCGCAACGGTCACTGCCACGAATCCTTCTCGCTTGTATTCCGCTGCGTCCACGTACCGGGCGTTCGGGTCCTGTGCGTGCTGTTCGACTGGGACTTTGGCCCGTGCCTGCCGCCGTTCTTGGTTGTACTATGGGTGAATGTTCTTCGGGATGGGGTCCACGTTGATGTGAGCCCGCGCCTCATCGCTGATCTCACATGATTGCCGACTGGGAGCTCGAGGTTTGTAACCCAGGGACGTCAATATACCGCGGCCTGTCTTGCTGGTAGAGAGGCGCTCCATTTTGTGCAGTGAGCTGCGCCTCGGCTATTTCTTCTAAGGTGTTAGGGACGCCGAGTGCAAGAGCCTAGCGGTACTCGCGGTTTTCATTAATCCCAGCGCCGTCTTATAAACCCATCTGATCAGCGTGTTCATCTTTGTCCTTTCAGTGACCTGCCAGTTGAGGTAACGTAGGCAATGTGACTGATCACGAGCGACTCGACGAGGCGCAGAAGGCTGTCATCACGCATGCCTGCCCGTCGTGTCGAGACTCGGTGTATGAGCCAAATGGCGTCCATTGGCTTGGTGGTAATGTGACTGGTAAATAATAATGTGAATGATGTGACAAGTGTTGTATCATGTGAACTACGTCTTTGTGTTACTCAAAATCGCGACAAGCAAATGAGTAGACGGTGCGAATGGGGCGCGATGACGCTATCGCGTTCCATTCTTAAGGCGAAGCTTAAGCGTCCTCCAAATTTTTTTCCTCAATCAGCCGCACTATCCAAAGTTGCTTTCCTAGTTAAGCGCTCACTCCTTACCATCACTCATACGTTAGCTGCCAGACCTCGACCATCTTTGGTTCCTCAGCATAAAGGGCCAAAAGCCTTTTCATCCTCAACGCATAAAGTCATTCAAAAAAGCTGCATACCAACTTCAATAGTCTCTTCACACTGGCCAAAGAACTACCAACAAGTTGTTGTTGTAGTGGTTATTTATTGTATATACAAAGGAAGGAAAAATGTTTGCCAGCCCCGGTATCTGCTATCTGATACCTGAAGCACCTAAACTCCTCTCCTGATTGTGGGTCATTTCAACGCATCGCATTCACATCTGGATACTCGCATGATTCCCCAAAAAAGCAGAGTATGACTCGCTGCGCAACAGGCAGGGCTCTCGCTCATCACTGACCCCACTTACCCCACACGTATCGGCACGACACCTGATCTTGCCTTCATTTACCGGCTCCCAGCAGCTACTTGGTGCAACACCAAAGAGTGCTTAGGCAGTGATTATTACATCCTTGAAATCCTCCTTAACACTAATCTTCCTCACTGTCCACCTAAGGGATCCGAGGCGTTTTTTCATGGGCACGGATGCTAGTAAGCTTAACAGCATGGTAATGTATGGTGCATGTATGCTCCGTGCGCTGCAGGGGACATAAGCAGTTCACTGGCTCGGGAGACAGGTGCAATCAAAACTTATTGAACGTTGGTGTACTGTTCATCACATTTATTTCGGTTCTGATTAAATGGTTGTTCTTCATTTATGATATTCAGTTGGCACTCATGGAACCTGTGACGTGAATAGGGTGCTCCGTGCGAGTAGTGTCTATCGAGCCATAGATGCGCTCTTGTATTACGCTTGCGACCAATTTTTGTTTTTGTTTCTTCGCCCCGCCGAGGTGGCTCAGCAGTTACGGCGCTCGACTGCTCTGCCCAAGGAAGCGGGATCAAATCCCGGCCTCGGCGGCTGCGTTTCGATGGCGGCGAAATTAAGTGGCGTCCGTGTGCTGTGCGATGTCAGTGCACGTTAAAGAATCTCAGGTGGTCGAATTTTCCGGAGTACTCCACTACGGCGTCTCTCATAGCCTGAGTCGCTTTGGGACGTTAAACCCCACAAACCAAACCAACCAATCTATTTTCGTTATTGGCCAATTTGCGGAAATCTGTCATGCGAGTCAATCGCGGACGTCGCACGCTGGATATTTGTTGATTTGGTTGTTTCAGAAGATTAGAAAATCGCAAAACAAGTCACGCGTGGGCCGCGACGCGCAAGAGAATTCATATCTTCCATTTTCTAGGCGCGGTATTAAACAAATGTCTTCTTTCGATAACTCTCCAATCTTTCTCTGACTGCCAACATTTCTGAGTTCACGCAGAAAAAGGAAACTTGCCATCTTTTCTTTTCCCCAAAGAATGCGAGACTTCTAAAAACGAGTCCATTCGGTTAGAAAACAGGTGCTGCGAAAACGGTCGCAAAAAAAAATCTGCATAGTTGCACGTGTGAGTCTCGTCCTTCAGCGCTTCGCCTGATGTTGTGGCTGCCCACGACACAACACAGCATAGTACATCCTCTGTCAAAAGTTTAGAGCCCAGGGGGTCTACTTCTGAGCCATATATTCTGTGTCGTGTAATGCATTCCCAGGTTTACAAGCATGCTGAAGGCAAGAATAGTTTTCTTCCGACCCTCTCCAATGGCTAGGACTTCCACGGTTCGACATAGCCGCAGCGAAAAAAACACAATCACAGAAGGAAGACACGTACACAAGGTCCTTGTGTACGTGTCTTCCTTCTGTGATTGTGTTTTTTTCGCTGCGGCTATGTCGAATGTAAGCTACCAACTCGCCCAAAAGCTTGTTTTACTGAAGCATACTTCCACGGTTGTTAAAGAAGTCACTCTATATGGCTTAAAAGGAAACCCTCTGGGCTGTACATTCGTTCAACATTGGCGGAAGCGTTTCTGTATCGCCAAAAAAACCCCTGGCGGCAACTCCATTGCCGCACGTGCACAAAAAGCTAGCGGAGCCTCGGCTCCGACGGCGTCCCAGTGTTTCACATTTCGCCACCACACGACAAATACGGCGCTGCCGTCGCACGGTGAAACTTTAGCCCGAAGGCTTTGGCGTCGTGAAGTTCAGCGTTTGCAGCGCCCGTTCAAGTCTATCCCTGAGCAGCGAAGGCCCTCGGCACCCTTATAAAATTGCAGGTTCCGAATCATGGTTGGAAGGATGGATGGATGAAATATAGGAGCGTCCGCTTTGAAACGGGGTGGTAGAAGTAGCTATCCTGCTCATTTTTCTCCCTATTCCTTAATTATTGATTTAGATTGGTTAACTAAACCATCATTCTATTAAATTTTTGTTTCTACATTACTAACATTATATTACTTCTCTGCTTTTAAGCCACCAATCTTCCAGTCGTTTTTTGCTAGTTTCCACCACCGGTTTATTCACCCGGCCACTGGTATCTCTAAACCCCAGAGCTTCAGGAACAGTGATTGCGCCTGCACCAACTTCCGGATAGATACCATTACATTCGAGTATAATATGGTCAATTGTTTCACTGGAGTTTCCACATACAGCACATGCGTCATCTCTATTGTTAAATTTCTTTTTGTAGCTGCGTGTTCTAAGGCACCCTGATCTAGCTTCAAAAAGTAGGGCACTGCCTCTTGAGTTATCAAAGAAATCTTCCTTCCTGATCTGCATTTTCCACTTTCGGTATAATTCCTTTCGGAGAACAAACCACGCCACCTGGCTCAAAAACACTAAGTGCCCTGCAGATGCACTGCAAATACCTGCCCATCTTCCTCTCTTTGCTGTCTCACTCCATCGAGTATTCAACGACTAAGATGAAACTGATCCGCACAGCTTAGGGGAAATAGCGACTTGCAAAGTATGACCACATATGCCGTACAACTTAGCCTGCGCCGACCTCAGAGCATCCGCCAGTCTGGCAAAAAGGCAGCACGGCGACACTGTGAGTGTTCCTACAACCCATTTATTAAAATCCTGTATGGCCTGCCTTACCGAATTTGTGCGCGCATCATCATTGTGGCGCCTCTTGTGTCAGCAAAGAAAAGCTAGGTTACTTACCAAGCGTGATGTCAATGGTTATCACACTGAGGGCCGCAGTATGTACAAAACATGATTATCGGGGATCAGTACTCTAGTATCTGCTTCCGTGCCAGAACAGCACTCAGCAAACGTAGAGAGACAGATTTAAGTAGTGTGATAATTATTTTTAAATATAGTACAAGTTACAGACTACCCTAGTGAATGATACACTAGCCGGGAATCATAGCGTCCCCACATCGCTTGAAAAACGAAAACATTTCGTATTCTCATAAAACTTTATTCAACACCGAGCTACAACCCCTTCATTAGCGGATACATATATGAACAATACTTATGAAGGGCAAACATAACAAACATGCGCAGAAAATTGGATAAAGACGCAAAGAAAAAGAGTGCATCATATTTATAACAATGCCCCCGTTATGAATACGAACAAAACTTGATTGAAAAAACATCTTTGGTCTAGAAGTGGCCAGTAATGTTTCTCAACACAACTACAAATTCAGACATTGACAAGACAGACAACAACTTGCACCGATCCTGAAACTAGAAACCAATGTAGACAAAACAATTGATCCTGAAACTTATAGCGCACAATGATCAATTACAACACTGTAGAGCTTGTAAGTCACAATTATTTTCGTGCACAAAGAAATATTGCACCCATTACCACGGATTTCCCTTTTCTCCTTCAACTCAATAACACCAAGGCAAAGAAAAAGAGTGCATCGTATTTATAACACAATGCCCCGTTATGAATACAAACAAAACGTGATTGAAAAAACATTTTTGGTCTAGAAGTGGCCAGTACCGTTTCATAACACTACAAATTCAGACATTGACAAGACAGACAAAAACTTGCAATAGCGCCGATCCTGAAACTATAACCCAATGTAGACAAAACAATTGAACCTGAAACTTACAGTGCACAATGGTCAATTTACAACACTGCAGAGGTTGTAATGCACAATGATTTTCGTGCAAAAAAAAAAAATATCGCACCCAGTACCATGGATTTCCCTTTTCTCTTTCAACTCAATAACACCAAGGAAAAGAAAAAGAGTGCATCGTATTTATAACAATGCCTCGTTATGAATACGAACAAAACGTGATTGAAAAAACATTTTTGGTCTAGAAGTGGCCAGTACCGTTTCATAACACTACAAATTCAGACATTGACAAGACAGACAAAAACTTGCAATAGCACTGATCCAGAAACTAGAAACCAATGTAGACAAAACAATTGATCCTGAAGCTTACAGTGCACAATCGTCAATTTACAACACGGCAGAGGTTGTAAGTCACAATGATTTTCGTGCAAAATGAAATATCGCACCCAGTACCACGGATTTCCCTTTTCTCTTTAAACTTGATAACATCATCAATCGGCAAAACAACAATCTGGAGAGTGAATTAAATGAAATGCAGGGCAAGACAAAGAACTAAAATCTTGCGAAGCATGGCAAGCAAAACATAAAACATCTTCTTCAGTGGAAACGCTACAAACAATTGAAATGCAGGATAAGACGAAACTAAAATCTCGCGAAGCATGGCAAGCAAGATATAAAGCATCTGCTTCAGTGGAAACGCTAGAAACAATTTGGGCATACAAAATCTGCCGCTTTGTCCTAGCCGGGCCTTTTATGACACTTCAAAACTGAACCTGGCGCCGAGAAGCTCATCGAATCTTCTCGGCGGCTTCATGAGCGATGCATCAGAGAGCATCAGAGAGACAGATTGTCAGTCTAATAGTTTGGCCTAACATTGCTCTCCTTGGCAGACTGTCGACACAATTTAAGCGACGACTGTCTAACTGTTATATTGAGAGAAATGCAAAAAAAAAGCCTCTGTAAGGCCAGTTTTTAAAGCTAGGTATGACACAGTTAAGCCTAACCTCGCTCTCCTAGATAGACTGCAGACGAGGTTTGAGTGAAGACTGACACTTTGCTGTATAAAGGGGAAGGTAAAAAAGCTAAATCAAGGCCACACTTTTAAAAGCGACGGTGAGCTAAACATAGAAAACACGGCACCGCAGGAGAGTTGCAGGAGTTGGTATCTCTGCACAATAGAAAAAAAAACCCTCAAGCACACTTTTTTTCTGAGCTCTGACGACTACCGAAAGGCACTCACTCTACGGGTGATAGTTCATAGGAAGACCCGGCGAAGGGCAGTCATCGACACGCGGCCCCCTTCCTTTCTGCTGCCGCTATATTGGCATCATTCCACCTCGCACTTCGCATGTTCGACACACGACTGAGCATCGACGTCAGTCGGCCAAGCCAAGATGTACAGCGTGCCATCCCGCGCGCGGACAAGTTCCACCGTATCCGGAATCGCCGAGTAAACGGGCTCTCCAACGAAAGGCTTAGTCGGCAATTTGTACGGGATGCACCGCCTGGAGGGTCCAGCCGGTGGGCCTGCCATCCACGATCCCCTCATCACAAACTCTGGCCGAGCAGACGCGATGGGTGGCACTGGGCGCGCCTGCGCTAACAGCGCTTCAAGCGGGGGCTGGGCCGGCTCCCCGTTTGACAGCGTCTCTTCTCGCGACTGTCGCGGAGAGAACGGGGGCGGAAGCATCATGGCTCCCGACTCCTGCGGTAATCGTTCGGGCGACATGAAGGAATAATGTGGCGAGCGTACTTCGTGCGCAGAGGCGTAATGCGGCCACTGCTGCGGCGATGGAAAGTGGAAGTCCCCGCCGACGTATGGTGCCAGATTGTTGAGCGACGTTCGTGGCGATAAAAGGAAAGAAGACGACGCCAGTGGTCCTCGCACACCAATATGAGCGCCTGCTTCAGGGACTCTCCTTGCGTACACGTGATCCTTAAAGAGGTCCAGATCTGACCCCCTGCTCCGCTCGTCGAGGTTAAAGATGTTCCGATGCTCTAAGAAGTTTGAGTCATTGGACACTGCGATGCGTCAGGAGAGAAGAGTTTAGGGAGTTGAAGACGATATGCATTAAACAGAATAATTGTAACCGCGCGTATCAATTTGTTCCACACCGGCCCAACCAGAACCATTCTTGACGCTTTCGTGCATCGAAACTCCCTGGTCCTTTTTCTATAAGAAATTCTCTTTAAAAGAAAGAAAATATTTCCAACAAAATTCCACTGTTTCAGTTCAGTTCAGTTTAGTCGTTCAGTCGTGTCCGACTCTTCGTGACCCTATGGACCATGTCACGCCACGCTTTCCGGTCTCTCACTATCTTCCTAACATCACATAACTTCATCTGCAGTGCCACTGTTTAGGCAAGTATAACAGCGCTGCTTCAGCGAACATTTTGCTACACAGCGTAAGGTTGCCATGGGGTTCATTAAGTCATTAAGGGTTGCCAAGTCACATTCATTAAGAGTTAGATTTATCTTTTTCTTTATTTTAATACAGTCAGGAATATGGTCTACGTTTCTTGATCTCACTACTCGGACTCAAGTAGTGCAGAGGCGGTCCTTCGAGCCCATGATAGGCTTCAAGACTGAAGAACTCCCCAATACTCAACTCTCTCAGCTCTGTGAGAGGGAGAGCCGCGTGTTTCCGAGTCTTTTTGGTAGCCTCGGCCAATACACGGGCATACACGGTAACTGCGTATGCCGAAGTGCGACATATTACGGCCATAATAGGAAAGGAGGTATAAAGGAGAAATACGGCCAGTATTACGCATCAAAATGCTCGGATATACATACAGGCTGCTCTGTACTTTCATGTGAACAAAACGTTTACACCATTCTGACCCAGACGCCAGAACGACGGTGACTGGAAGAGTTTTATATTACTTTTTTTTCTGTCAGTTTTGTATCACCGCATGCACCATCATAACCTGAAAGTCAAACGACGAGCGTGCGGCAGACTAAACTGAATAAAAAGTTATCCTCCTAACGTGTTCGAGTTTCACGCTACAACCATGGTATTCATACAAATGGTCCAGGTTTCTCGTGCGTAACGAAGTTCCATCTCTGAGGTTTGTCTTGAGCCCGCAGCAAGTAATTCAAACGTTGCTTAGAACTACAACGATTTGGTAGTTTTTTTTATAATTCTAAAACAAATGTGCAATAGACCAATATACTTTTATTATTTGGTAGTTTTTTTTATAATTCTGAAACAAATGTGCAATAGAGCAATATACTTTAATTAATTGGTAGTTTTTTATAATTCTGAAACAAATGTGCAATAGAGCAATATACTTTAATTATTTGGTAGTTTTTTTATAATTCTGAAACAAATGTGCAATAGAGCAATATACTTTAATTATTTGGTAGTTTTTTTATAATTCTGAAACAAATGTGCAATAGAGCAATATACTTTAATTATTTGGTAGCTTATTTTATAATTCTGAAACAAATGTGCAATAGAGCAATATACTTTAATTATTTGGTACTTTTTTTTATAATTCTGAAACAAATGTGCAATAGAGCAATATACTTTAATTAATTGGTAGTTTTTTATAATTCTGAAACAAATGTGCAATAGAGCAATATACTTTAATTATTTGGTAGTTTTTTTATAATTCTGAAACAAATGTGCAATAGAGCAATATACTTTAATTAATTGGTAGTTTTTTATAATTCTGAAACAAATGTGCAATAGAGCAATATACTTTAATTATTTGGTAGTTTTTTTATAATTCTGAAACAAATGTGCAATAGAGCAATATACTTTAATTATTTGGTAGTTTTTTTTATAATTCTGAAACAAATGTGCAATAGAGCAATATACTTTAATTAATTGGTAGTTTTTTATAATTCTGAAACAAATGTGCAATAGAGCAATATACTTTAATTTTTTGGTAGTTTTTTTATAATTCTGAAACAAATGTGCAATAGAGCAATATACTTTAATTATTTGGTAGTTTTTTTATAATTCTGAAACAAATGTGCAATAGAGCAATATACTTTAATTATTTGGTAGTTTTTTTATAATTCTGAAACAAATGTGCAATAGAGCAATATACTTTAATTATTTGGTAGTTTTTTTTATAATTCTGAAACAAATGTGCAATAGAGCAATATACTTTAATTAATTGGTAGTTTTTATAATTCTGAAACAAATGTGCAATAGAGCAATATACTTTAATTATTTGGTAGTTTTTTTTTATAATTCTGAAACAAATGTGCAATAGAGCAATATACTTTAATTAATTGGTAGTTTTTTATAATTCTGAAACAAATGTGCAATAGAGCAATATACTTTAATTATTTGGTAGTTTTTTTATAATTCTGAAACAAATGTGCAATAGAGCAATATACTTTAATTATTTGGTAGTTTTTTTATAATTCTGAAACAAATGTGCAATAGAGCAATATACTTTAATTAATTGGTAGTTTTTTTATAATTCTGAAACAAATGTGCAATAGAGCAATATACTTTAATTATTTGGTAGTTTTTTTATAATTCTGAAACAAATGTGCAATAGAGCAATATACTTTAATTAATTGGTAGTTTTTTATAATTCTGAAACAAATGTGCAATAGAGCAATATACTTTAATTATTTGGTAGTTTTTTTATAATTCTGAAACAAATGTGCAATAGAGCAATATACTTTAATTATTTGGTAGTTTTTTTATAATTCTGAAACAAATGTGCAATAGAGCAATATACTTTAATTATTTGGTAGTTTTTTTATAATTCTGAAACAAATGTGCAATAGAGCAATATACTTTAATTATTTGGTAGTTTTTTTTATAATTCTGAAACAAATGTGCAATAGAGCAATATACTTTAATTATTTGGTAGTTTTTTTTATAATTCTGAAACAAATGTGCAATAGAGCAATATACTTCAATTATTTGGTAGTTTTTTTATAATTCTGAAACAAATGTGCAATAGGGCAATATACTTTAATTATTTGGTAGTTTTTTTTATAATTCTGAAACAAATGTGCAATAGAGCAATATAGTTTAATTATTTGGTAGCATTCTTTATAATTCTGAAACAAATGTGCAATAGAGCAATATACTTTAATTATTTGGTAGTTTTTTTTTATAATTCTGAAACAAATGTGCAATAGAGCAATATACTTTAATTATTTGGTAGCATTTTTTATAATTCTGAAACAAATGTGCAATAGAGCAATATACTTTAATTATTTGGTAGTTTTTTTTTATAATTCTGAAACAAATGTGCAATAGAGCAATATACTTTAATTATTTGGTAGCATAGTTTATAATTCTGAAACAAATGTGCAATAGAGCAATATACTTTAATTATTTGGTAGTTTTTTTTATAATTCTGAAACAAATGTGCAATAGAGCAATATACTTTAATTATTTGGTAGTATTTTTTATAATTCTGAAACAAATGTGCAATAGAGCAATATACTTTAATTATTTGGTAGTTTTTTTTATAATTCTGAAACAAATGTGCAATAGAGCAATATACTTTAATTATTTGGTAGTATTTTTATAATTCTGAAACAAATGTGCAATAGAGCAATATACTTTAATTATTTGGTAGTATTTTTTATAATTCTGAAACAAATGTGCAATAGAGCAATATACTTTAATTAGCTTACTGATTGAATTTAGCATAAGCTTTTAACGGGTGCGAAAAGTTCGCTCTGGAAGTGTGTCCAGCGCTTAGTTTTCAGAAACCTTTAAAATTCTACAGCGAAAACTTGAGAACCTAGACAACATCTGGTAACCTATTTAGTGTTGTCATCAGGTTAAAGAATGTGCATAAAATTAAATTCAAATACTCTTTCCGAGCAACCGAGAAAACCTCCAAATTTCCAGGGCGCGGCAACGCTGGAACACTCGTAGGACTTTGATGTTAAAGCGGGTGTTTACACCTTTGTCGGGTATTCTCCATGAAGTGTTTGCCTACGCGTGTGTAGTATTGGTATCTCTGAGATAACGGGGACGCAAATCAAGGACTAAGTGCATAGGCGAGTAGAAAATAGAGCGTACGCAAACGAAAACACGTGAAGGGAGTCGAAAAATTACGGCAGGAAATGCAAAATCAAACATTAACACAAGAGTAACCGATTACTTTTCTCGTATTCCTGTTACTTTCGTGCTGCTGCAACTGACCCCCGTAATCCGACTTCGGATAGGTTAAATTATTCGTACACGCTTATTTTCAGAAGACTGATTCAAGAGAATGCCAAAATCTGGATTTTAGAAAAAATTATATATATACGTCAGAACTACTGGCGCGTGCTGAAATCCCAAGGAGAAAAGCAGTTCCGATACAGCGAAAACGAGGGGTCGATCCAAACGCGTGAAACAAAAACGTCCCTCATGGAGCCAAAGTCTGAAGGAAGAGAAACTAGAGAGCTCACTGTCGCTCAAAGCACAAACCAGAAAGCAAGAAGCGCTCAGGATGCTTAGCGGAAACGCAGCGTCTTGTGATAAGGTGTTAAAGCGAGTGCGGTGGCAGATTCTGTGAGGGCATACTATGGCGCCACAGTTTTAATGGTACTCATTTGCCGCCCTCCATTGCGAATCTTCTTCACGTACAGTCACTCCGGTAGCCACCGAATGATTAATCATTTATTTGAACTTTCCTTAAAGCATTATTTACAGCCGTTTAGGTTACCTTATTCCTGTACTCCATAGTCCTGTACTCACCTATGGGGCTGAAACGTGGAGGCTAACCACGAGGGTTCGACTTAAGTTAAGGACAACCCAAAGGGCTATGGAACGAAAAATGCTAGGGGTAACATTAAGAGATAGGAAGCGTGCAGAGTGGGTCAGAGAAATAACTTAAGTTACCGACATTCTAGTGGAAATTAAGAAGAAGAAATGGGCATGGGTAGCACATGTAGTGCAAAGAGAGGATAACCGATGGTCGCTTAGGGTAACAAACTGGATTCCAGGGCAAGGAAAGCGTAGCAGGGGGCGGCAGAAAGTTAGGTGGGCGGATGAGGTTAATAAGTTCGCAGGGGTCAAGTGGATGAAGCTAGCACAGAACCGGGTTAAGTGGAGAAATATGGGAGAGGCCTTCGCCCTACATTTGGTATAGTCAGGCTGATGATGATGATGGTGGTGGTGGTGATGATGATGATGATGATTTTATGAAAGTCCATCATTTATATACAGCCTCGCTTAATCCAAGACGTTCATACCTGCACAGCGCAGACAAAAATTCAAAGGCCCTGAAAGAATGGATCCCGACCTCACACTCACGTCTTGAAGGCAAAGGCCGAGTGGTCACAGCGCCTGCCAGATCGGCAATGCCTCGTGGTGTTGTAACCAGACGTCACGACCAGAGACTACCAGTCTTGAAACAATCCCATGACACCTGCCAGACCCATGATCGTCATGTTTCGCTCACAGCCAACAACAAAAAAAAAACAGCTACGCCATCGACGCAGGTGTATCTCAAGTACGAAGCCTTTTGAGCTGCTGTTTTGAGAACTCCCGCAGTACTTTTTTTTTTCCGCTTTGCATTTCCCCTCCGTCGCAATGCGAGACCGCGAAGGTCAGACCCGACACCTTGGAATTAACGGCTGCTCGCCAAAGCTACAAAGCCGCCGGTGTGAGCCATTTTAGCGCGCAAATAGGTGCATTTGAGGGACACACATCGAGACTACTCACCCGCGTTTTCCACCCACTGGTTGGGCTCCTGCTTTGTTCGAAGGTAGATGGAAGGGGAAAGCGAGGCAGCTGCGTGCTCCCTGTTGGCGTTCTGGTGTCCGTGAGGCTGGTCCTCCTCCATGTGACTTGGCGGCGTAGCCGGACTTCCCAGGATTGACAGCAGCATAGACTGACTGCACGACGACTGCCTGCTGCTAGGCCTACCCTCCGATGCCTGCGCGCATGGATGGATGGATGGATTATAGGAGCGTCCCCTTTGAAACGGGGTGGTAGCAGTTGCTATCATGCTCATTTTTCTCCCTATATCCTAAATATTGTTTTAGACTGGTTAACTATACCATCATTCTATTTAATGAATTTTCGTTTCTACATTACTAACATTATGTCACTTCTCTGCTTTTAAGCCACCAATCTTTCAGTCGTTTTTTGCTAGCTTCCACAGCCGGTTTGTTCACCCGGCCACTGGTATCTCTAAACCCCCAGAGCTTCAGGAAGAGTGACAAGACGCAATCATCATTGATCCCTGATGGCGTACATTCGAAACCCGTCCGCTAGAGTGCCAAACTCGGCGCGACTGTCGGGTGATGTGACTGCCCTGATTGAAATGAGCCATGAAATACTTTCGCCTTAATAGCGTCTTTGGAATTGCCAGTCGGCCGTCCAAATTCATCACTGTGGGCAAAGAGCGCATAATCAGTGATCATGAGTAAAGTTACGTTACCTGTAGAGAAATCTAATACCATTATCTGAACTTAACATTCCTGTCCCATATACGGCTTACCCCATCTTTGAAAGCTCCTTGCTATCTGCATCTGTGGGAAACAGGGCTCAGACTACGCACCTGTGCTCCAAACAGCAAGTCACTGGAAATGTCCTCGATGCCGGTGCACCAACCCGGTGGTGAGAGGCGCAGTTTCACAGAGTCGGTGCCCCATGACTTCGGAGTCGACGCCGGTGGTGGTGGGGACAGGATCGGGGTCGGATCACAGGCACCCTGCTCCTCCCGTTTCTCGAGCTGCTGGTGCTGATTGAGGTACTGGTTTTGGGGCTGCTGACGAGAGGCCTGCTGCTCCCGTATCTGTTGTTCACACTTCAGGGGCTGCATCGCCGTCTCTGGAGACAGCAACACTTTGTATGCCTTAGGCTTTTGTGGCGAGGGCAAGCTATGAGGTGACATCATGTCAAACTTCACGTCCGCCTTCCTCGGCCACACGGACTGCGTCGCGGTCGAGGGCCCCTCGAGGCCTGCCCGTGGTTCTTCTAATTTCAACCGCTCGGACTCCCGGTGTGATTTGCAGGCATTCTTGAGTTCAGCAAGAGCCTCGCTTAGGACCTCCTCCTGGGCCTGCTCGACCTGTGGTGGGGCGTCGGGCATTTCCCACTCGCGTGGTCTGCGAGTGAACGAAGCAGGAAGAAAATACACAAGTGAGGAGCACGAGAGGAAACAAGTGCACAGGATGGCATGGAATATTTTGACGCAACACTGGGGGGGGGGGGGGGGGGGGAGCTGCTCTGAGCGTCTCTCGCCCATCAGGCTTTTACATTGCTTCTGTTTGAAAATACGCCGTGGCTAGCGACGTGTTTTGTGAACCTGCTAAATTTGCCTTTTTTTTTTTTTCTGGCGCTTTTCTCCGTATGGAAGTGATCATCTACCTGCTGTTATTAAGCTTTTATATTCTCCATCAATCATCCCTTCTAAACCACGTCGCTGGAAGCTCCACCTAACCGACTGGTCATTGTTCAAATTAGAAGCCAATTTAGAAGACATTTTTTCAGACAGCCTCAATGTGGATGAATTAAACGAGCTTTCCACGACCCGTATCCTTACTGCTGCTCACCTTGCTATCCCCCAGTCCTCGGGCATAATACGACCAAATCATAAACTGTGGTACACACAAGAATGTAAGGAAGCAAAAAAAAAAATAAAGCCTGGGGTGTCTTTCGCACCCAACGCACGAGAACTTAATAAACTTTAAGAAAGCAAGTGCAAAAGCAAGATGTATTCGTCGCAGTGGAGAAAAACCTGCTTGAAAAAACTATGTTTCATCTATAAACAGTTCCATCACATCCAAAAAGGTATGGGAACAGATTCGCAAACTAGATGGTACCTACTCCCCCTACACAGTACCTCTCCTAACACCTCCAGGTGTGCAAACTAGATTGGAGGAGCAGGCAGGTATACTTGGTGAGCATTTCTGCAGAGTGTCTAGCTCTAAGCACTACACAGAATCATTCCTAAGATATAAAATCACAGCTGAAAAACAAACTCCCAACTAGCGGTGGCAGCAATGAAATGATTAACAGTTTAATCACAATACAAGAAATCCCTACAGTTATATCTACTGACAAAAAAACTGCCCCAGGTCCCGACGAGATACATTACGAAATGCTATCCCACCTCTCTCAGCTATATGTAGAAGCGCTTCTAAAGTTTTTCGAAAAGCTATGGGTAGTAGGACAGATACCGGAGGCGTGGAAAAAAGCTCTTGTTGTACCATTCTTGAAGCCTGGCAAGCCGCCAACTTCGGCCAGCAGTTATAGGCCAATATCATTAACTAGCTGTCTGGATAAATCATTTGAGAGTATTCTTAATATTAGATTAATGTTTATCCTAGAATCCCAAGAGCTTCTTGACATTCATCAGTGTGGTTTTAAGAAGGCATGTTGTACAACTGACCATCTTGTTCGTCTGGAAAATACCGTCAGAGAAGCATTCATACACAGACAGCACTGTCTAGTGGTCTTCTTCGATCTCGATAAGGCATACGACACAGCTTGGAGGTTCGGAATGTTGCGTGACCTTGAGACTTGGGCATCCGTGGGAGGATGCTAAACATCTTGACTTCCTCTCTAACCGCTCATTTAACGTTCATCTAGGCACAACTATGTCAAAAACATTTATCCAAGAGAATGGCGTACCACAGGGATGTGTTTTAGGCACTACATTGTTTGTTGTAAAAATGAATAGTGTAAGTAAAGCAATCCTAAAGTATGTTACGTATTCACTTTACGTTGATGACTTGCAAACTGCCTGTACAGCATCCAACATATCATCCTGTGAGAGAAAAATACAGATAACATTGAATAAGTTAGCTACATGGGCAGACAGGAATGGGTTTAAATTCTCCTCTAAAAAAAGCAGTAGCTGTTCTTTTTTCACTTAAGAGAGGCCTACAGACGGATCCAATTTTATACCTAAATGAAGCTGAACTTCCAGTAAAACAAGAGCACAAATTTCTTGGTATAATATTTGACAGAAAGCTTACATTCTTGCCACACATAAACTAGCTAAAGAAAAAGGCCTCTCAAGCCCTTAACCATCTAAAGATACTCTCAAGAAAACGCTGGGGCTCTGATAGGACTTGCCTTTTGCATATATACCGCTCTATACCGCTCTGCAGTGCGCTCCTTTTTAGATTATGAATGCATTGTCTATGGCGCCACTAGACCATCATATTTGAAAAGACTGAACCCAGTACATAACTAAGGCCTTCGTACGTATAAAAAATAAGGTCCCTCCCTAAACACCTCTGTTACACTGTCGTTACAAGAGCACCATCCAGAACACTATTCAGCAACAAACCTCATGCTATCAGACCACTAATCCTTCGCTTTGAGGAAATATGCAGAGATTTGAACATACTGAATGCTCTTCAGAATGTTGCACAGACACCTAACCCACTTCCGCCATGGTACAGCTTTCCCAATGTATGCAACTTCACGCTAACACGCTTTCATAAAAAGCAAACCCCACGTGAACACAGTAGATGAAATATACAGCATTTTATACTGATGGTGATAAAACGAAAATATCTGTTGGAAGTGCAGTAGTTCACAACAAATGGGAAGAAACAGTGCGACTACCTGAATGTTCATCAATTTTCACTGCGGAATGTTAAGCATTCTCTGAAGCGGTTGAAAACATTATGAAAGAAAACATAAAAAACAGTGTTATTTACTCCGACTATTCAAGTGTTATTACAGCACTGCACCAGAAAAATGCAACGGAGCCCTTAATTAGAGATATCCACAATGTCGTAAAAGCCAATAAAAAAGGACAGATTATAAAATTTTGCTCGGTCCCCAGCTCGTAAAAGCCAATAAAAAAGGACAGATTATAAAATTTTGCTCGGTCCCCAGCCACGTGGGGATCAGGGGGAATGAAAAATTGGACGAATGTGCATCACGCGCACATAACACTGAAATAAATCACGTCAACATAATCAGTAAAGACTGCACAAAATTTATAATGACTAAACTAAGAGCTAAATGGCAGACTTCATGGGATAATGAAAAAAATAACAAGCTACACTTAGTAAAGCCTATAGTTCAAGAATGGAAGTCATCGAGTCATAAAGAGCGCTTTTTTGAAATGATCCTGTGTCACCTCCGCATTGGACATACAGATCTCACACACAACTCCATACTCCTCGGACAAGAAAAACCTACATATGAGACATGCAATGAACAACTGACAGTAAAACACATTTTAATATCATGTACGAAATATGAGGACATCGGGAGGAAACATTTTATGTGTTTCTATAATAAACACATTCCATTTCATCAGTCTTTTGCTAGGAGAGAATGCCATTGTCTAAATTTCTCATATTTTTGATTTTTTAAAAGAAGTAAAGCTAATAAACAAACGCTGAGTAATTTTTAACAAGAACTGATTTACCCTGAGTTTGGCGCATGATGGCCTTAGTTGCCTATGTGCCATAAAACCCAACACAACACAATTTCTCGCTTTATTTTACTACGTTATAACTTTGACTGTTTTGATGTTTAATTCCGCTTGACCTTTATGGTATTAAGAAAGCCAAATAACGAAGGTGCCAGTCGCCCATCTGGCGAGGGGTATCGAGTTTCGGTGAATAATCCGGTGGCCGAATTGAGCATGTATCAGCATAAAAAAAAATACTGCGGCTTAATTCAGCTAAACCCGGTTAAATGCGAGCGAGAGCTTTTTTTATCATCTGGTTAAACATCGGTTCAGCTGTAATTAGGCCTTGCTAGACGTGCATTGCTGATTACATCTTTCGTTCGCTGAGCAAATTGGCTGAGTTTTAACTTGGCTCAACTTAGTATATGGAGCAACAGATCGGCTAAGGTTGTTTAGACAGTGTTTAGTTTTAGTTAATCCCTTATTGTTCAAATTTTGGCCGCACTTTATTGTTCGGCTCTGGGTAAAGTTTTCCCTTTTGTGCCGATTAAAGTTTTAAATACTGTTCCATGATAGATGAAGTAGTTCGTCGCAGTTTGAACGTCCGAAATATCCATGTCACGTCCAAGCGAGAACAATTGTGGAACACCAGGTCCAAATCGGTGCTCCCCCTGCCGAAGTGGCAAGGCCGCGGGATCGAATCCCGGCCTCGGCGGTTGCTTTTCGATGGAGGCGAAAAGCAAGGCGCCCGTGGGCTGTGCGATGTCAGTGCACGTTAGAGAACCCCAGGTGGTTGAAATTTCCGGAGCCCCCCACTACGGCGTCTCTCATAGCCTGAGTCGCTTTGGGACGTTAAACCCCACAACCCAACCCAACCCAAATCGGTTCTCCACTATGCCATTGACAATTTTACCCGCCGTCTCTCAACCCTAGAATCTCTGTCACCTTCGGTTTCTGCTGCTAGTCAAACGGCTAGTATACCTGCAACCGATCCTGCGAAGCACCGAGTAGCTCTCGTGCCTTTTCAGGCGAACTAAGAGTCACGTGGTCAGTCGCAACCGGGATGTGCAGCGAGTGCGCTGTGCTGGGCCAGCGGTGAGTCACGCGATCAGACGCGCGATTTCAAGGTCATATGTGCAGACACCGCGAAATTGGCGCCACTAGTGTAGTAAAGTTAAAAAAAAAAAAAAACCTCTCACAAACCAATCGATCAGCCCTCGCTCCTATTGGTCGAAATGTCCGCCAGTCAGAATCGACAAATACGAGCGATGGTTGCCGATCGGTTTGAGACAAGTTTGCGAGAGTTCTTTTATTGTGGCTGTTGCGTAATTCGCCCGCTTGATACGTTTTGTAAAAAAAAAAAGTACGACCTCCTTTCGAATGGCGAAAGGAAAGTGTGCCTGTTTCACGTCCTCTACGTTGCGGTCATCTAAACGACGTTGCCAGCGTATATTACCACAGAAGGCAGCCCGGATGGAACTTCTCGAACACCCGACGACAGGTTTGATACGTGGCTGTGTCGAGCGGTTAAGCCTTTCTAGACTAATGCAACAGAATCCCATGCGCGATATCTGTCATATATTCCACGAGACTAGTTCTTGTCAGCATTCCTGCCATTTGCAATGCCACACTTGAACGCGTGAGAAGAAACGCTACGCGACAGGAGCGATTGTCCAACTCACTCTTGCCGGAGAAAGTGTGACAGATACTGCGTCTTTTTCTTTCCTGTAAACCAATTATACGTAGCACTGCAACGAACGCTGATAAGAGGCAAACGATGAGAGGCAAATTATAGGAGGACTTTCGCAAGGGGGGACTTTCGCCATGTTCCTTTTGAGAGAAGAGACCATCTAATTTTTTCCCTTCCCTTCCACTCAGGGTCGTTAAACGTACGCCCACACGAGATACAAATCAATCATCTAAAGTTGCTGGCATAAGCTGAGAAGATAACGAAGTTAGCATGTGTCCTGCCCTCCTTCGAAGGAGTTGCAAAATACGTTTCTTGTTAGTAATAATATCGTCATGACCATCAAAAATATCATCATCAGCTAAATTCACCGTCATTTTGTCATCGCTACTGCCATCATCATCCCTAACTTCAGCGTGATTATTATCGCTGCTATCATCATTATCACTAACTCCATTGTTATTTTCATCGCTACTATCATCCTCGTGATGAAAAATAGCGCAAAACGTACACGAAGGACGGAAGGACGACACCCTTTAAAAGAACAGTCTGGGAATCTTCCGGAGCATTGCCGCACTTGTAGCATTAAAGAGGTCCATAAGCCGAACAAACAAAAAAAAAGTGCACACCGCTTTTTTCTAGGGCCACCATTTTTTTTTTTTTTTTAGACATCTTGACAAGTTTTCGGCAATAAACCCCAGTTGCTAGTTAGCGCTTGTCCTTGTCATCCTTCCGTCCTTCGTGTACTTTTTGCGCTATTTTACATCATGAACGTTCACCAACTCGCCCAACTTTCGGCATTACTTATCATCCTCGCGCTGGGCAGTGATATGTCACAGTGGAACGAAAAGGCTGTAAAGACATCAAAACCTCGCCTTGAGAACAAGAAAACCCTATCAGAAGCATGGTGTTTGTGATACTGACGACACGGCAGCCTCCACCACAGTCAGGACTTGGCTAGGACTTTTATCGTCCACTAGTTATAAAGGAGAAAGTCGCGCAACCAATTCAGTCCAGTCCAATGGTATAAAATAAGGATCTGTTTTTTCACAAGCCTGGCCTGGAGTAGTGATTTGCACGCTTACCTGGGGATTGGAGGTATAGTGCTTCGATACGCGGTGGAGACAGTTTTTTTTTTTTTTTTTCACAATGCGAGTATGGCCTTTCGTTCTAGCCGCACTATCTCCTCTGGCTCCTTGAAGATCAATCGCTAGCCTAGGCTGACCTTAACTCAAGGGGGCGTAGTGAAGATTTGACTTCAAAACTGCACAAGGGCATATTTTCCATTGGGTCCCAATGGGTAAGCGCGAAATAACAGCCAAATAAAACACTCTGTTGCGCTTTTCCTCTTAAATGGAACACGTGCAGAGTCAATCACACTTGTCTATAGCGCTAGAAGGAAATGCGAAGGAAGGAAATTAAGTCAAATCTTAACACAGCTGTGTTTTTTTGTTGTTTTTTTTTGTAGGCAATGTGCTGCTTGTGTCTGCGCGGTACGCATGACTTTGTTGCAACGTTGGAGGGGAAATATCGCTAAATGTCAGCGCCTACCTTTTAAAAAATTACGAGGGACTTTAGTGACTAAAGAAGTGAAATGCGAAAGCCTGAGTTCCGCATCCTGCTATGCAACTGACGCTAATTAGTAAATATTTTATGTAATTATTTAGTCATCGATGAAATAATTATGAAGCAGAAAATTTATTTATAGACCTCCTCCTGTATTTACCAAATCTTTGCATTCAGTCATTGCATTGAATAAATTCTGATTCTGAAATTCTAAAAAATTAATTAGCTAATTATTCAATTACTCAATTAGTTATTGATTAGTAACTGATCCATTTGTAATTAATTGGTTATTAGTCATTATTTTGTAATTGATCATTGATTGTCATATATGGCACGCATTCGCGCATACTGTGGTGGTGCTCTGTGATTGGTCGAGAACACTATGACGTCATCCCGCCTCGGCCAATCAGAGCCGCCGCAAAAGCGGGACGCATATTGTCCGCGACAACACGAGCATTAAAGGCTTTGGCCTTAATATGATTTCAATTACTCTTCACTGCACAGCTCGAGCGCTCTAAACAAGTGTGATCGACTCAAAACACCGCGGTGTTCAACAGCTGATCTGTTAAAGAGCGCAATAGAATCGCCGAGGTTGCGATGAACCTAGCTGCTTCTCCGCGGCGGCCTCCGCCAGCCACCTCGCCGCTGCCACAGCGCACTAGCAGCGATTCCTACCTGTTTTCGTAGTCGACTCTCCAGAAGTTGCTCTTCCCATGAGATGCACCCCTCGTGTCTGGCGCAGGGTCCGATTTGTCAAACACCACTTTCTTGAACCACCTTTGGAACAGGGCATGGCGTATGGAGCTCTGCGGCAGTTGGAGACAAATGCGGGAACGCAGGACGCACACTTCAAACACACTGGCCTCTTTCACAGGGTACAGGCGGGCACACATCTCTCCACAGCGCCTGATAGAGCGTCGTAATATGTATTTTCGTTATTTCCGTCGGTTCCCAGTCGAACTAAACTACAGAACAGTGTCGAAAATACAACAAAATATTCTGTAGTTCTGTCAACATCAGATTTTTCTGTAGTTCTGTAGTACTTTTCTGTAGTTCTGTAGTATTTCTGTAGTATATTTCTCTTGTCTGTAGAGAGAGAGAGAAAACATTTATTGCACTAAAAAGTTTCTGGTTTTAGCGGCGGGCCGATGTCTTCATATCTTCGGCCTCTTCACAAGGTCGGCGCCCCTATTCCAGGGCACCGCTGAGTCTTGCTGCTTCGCAGGCGTGCCGCACCAGTGCCCTTTGGGCCGTGAGCTCGCTGCTGCAGACCCTCCCATTGTTCCGCACTCGGGTTATTTAGTTTGTGGAAGGCTCTGTTTCGTTCGCATTCCCATGTGATGTGGTATAGTGTGGGGGTTGCCCCGCACCACGGACATGTGTTCCTGTATTGTGTAGGGAACATCTTGTGTAGTATGTATAGATTGTGGAATAACCCTGCTTGCAGTCTCCGCCAGCAGACCGCCTCGTGCTGTGTTAGTGATGTGTGGGGTGGTGGGTATTTGAATCTCCGCCCTCTGTGGCAGTTTAGTATTTCTGTATACGTTGGTTCCACCGTTATGGGGTCCTCCAGGGCTTCTGACTGCCCTGCTCGGTTCGTGGTCTCGCGAACTAGGCTGTCTACCCTCGAGTTACCCTCTATCCCGGTGTGTGCCGGTATCCAGAAAATCCTGTGTCTTAGGTCTTATTTGGAAGCCTTGCTTCGAGGAGGATTCTCAGCGCTTCCTTGCTTATTTTGCCCCGTGTGTAGTTCCTGCATGCTGCTTTGGAGTCTGTTAGGATTATGAGAGACTTGTTCCTACGGTAACCTTCGGCGGCCGCTAGAGCTACGGCAGCCTCCTCCCCCTCCGTTACCGTACAGTTTCTTAACGTCGCACTGCTGATTGGTTCCCCCATGTGGTCTACCACTGCTGCCGCGACTCTGAACTTTCTGGTCCTGCGGTCCCATGGGTATAGGGCCGCGTCTGTGTATACCGTATTTTCCATTGTGGCTAGGTTCCGCTGCACATAGTCTGCCCTTGCCTGCCTTCTAGCGGCTTGGAGGTTGGGATCCATGCTTCTCGGCAGGGGGCTGACATCCAGTGTTTGACGGACCTCGTCTGGAATGGTGGCTGTTCTATCTACGATCCCTTCTACGTCGTGTCCTAATCTCTAGGAGCTTGCGGCCGGTGACTGTCTGTTGGAGCCTGACTATTTGCGCACTTAGCTGGGCGTCCGTTAGTTCTTCGAATGTGTTGTTTAGGCCCATTTGTAGCAGCTTTTCATTTGATGTGTTTTTTGGTAGGTGGAGTGCCGTCTTGTACGCTATTCTTAGCAGCGCCTCCGTCTGTTCTTTGTCTTTCTTGGTAGTTCTGCAGCACTTTTTTTTTTGTTGGAACTACAGAAATTTCTGATGTTACTACACAACGTTCTGTTGTCACAACAGGTTTCCCGTCAAAAACGGCACAGAAATTATGTCGTAACAACACAAAATTTTCCATAGTTTTTTTCCGACTGGGTTCTCGAAAAGTTATTCTTGAGAGTGCTTACGCGTCACGCCATATGGTGATTTTTCAAAGCTTACACCACTCACAATAGCCGTCAATGTACTCAACGCTGTGCCATCCAAGCGTACTAGCAAGTCGTAAGAAAGTTTTGTTCCGGCTTTGGTCAGGGTTAGAGCCAATCCGAAAGCATGCGGTACACGCATACTATGAACGCATTCTGATGGGGTAGCACCGAACTGGTCTATAGACAAACACAGCCCGGTAACGTAATGAGATGTCGCTCTGGCCAGCGATTAGGCCCAGTGGCAAAATAAAGAGCGCTAGAGTAATCAAACTTTTGCGAAACAGCGCACCCTAGTGCAGCTATCAGTATATATAAGCGTCACTTCAAAGCCGGACTATGTTTAAACTCACCATCTAACGGTACGTCCGACGTGCTCAGTCGATTTTCATGAAAAGTTATGCGTCGGACGTCGCAATATGCTCAAGGCCTAAAGCGACGCTCATTTGCTGCTCCCTCGTGCCCAGAATGCGTACGCAGGCTGCACGCTGCGTTGAATACTTTCGAGCAGATGCAGGTGCATATTCTCAGACCCAGACATCTTCGTACTCTATAAAAAGGCACAAACGGATGGTTCAAAGGCGGACTGCGCGCCTCAAGTACTGCTTTCAAAGCAGAACCGACGAAGGAAGGCAACGCGACGCAGTACGCAACCCAAGATGCTTATCCGCTCGGTGGCTTCGCTTCACACGCAGTTAACATGCAGCTAGCACAGAACCGCGTTAATTGGAGAAATATGGGAGAGGCCTTCGCCCTGCAGTGGGTATAGTCAGGCTGATGATGATGATCGTTACATGGTAACTGAGTGTGAAAGCTGCGCAACCAAATTTCACCTGCTCGCAATTTGAGCACGATATATATCGCGTTCATGCCGTCCGCGATTTTGAAACGACCAGACAGACCGGGCCCCCACCCAGTATAAAACGGGCCTTACCCTTCTGAAAACCGGCTGGTACCAGAAATGACCCACAGTTACGCGCCCTCTTCTTCACTGGCAACAAGCAAAGACAGCAAGTTCGTCGCTTGAAATATATTTAACTCGCAGCCACGGCAAAAAAACTATCGCTTCCGAACGTAAGTACAGCACAATTACTCTTAGGAAACAGTATTAGGTGAAATGAATAGATCATAGACAAATATTTCTTAGATAATAGGTACATAGGTGTATAAAGTTTTAGGTGAAGTATACTTGTATTTTCTTGCCAGGCCTCCTTCAGTAACCCCAATTTGTTTGATGGTTTTGACACCACGCCGTTTAATTTCAGAACTCGGTCAAGAAGCTCTGTTCGTCCTCGGCGTTGCAAGTACGAATCCAGTGACGGAAATAGAAAATGGGGGTGATTTAATGGTATATGATGGGACATCACTTATGTCGGTTGGTGTCAAGCGGCTGTGACAACCACAGGGACTGCTCTATTAAGCATCGTGATTGGTTTGTGAAGTGCGAAAAAGGGGTAGTGTACACTATTCCTTTGAAATGCGGGAAGGTTTACATTGGACAGTCGGGCCGTTGTATCAACGACCCACTATGAGAGCATAATTTGTCATTACGTACCGGTACTGGCTCTCACCTACCGGCTCACATTACCGAATGTGGAAAAGAACAATTGCTTAATTAAGTACGATGCAAGGAACTAGCGTCTTGTATAGAAGCTATGACACGCTTGCGCGGGAGCTGGTCGAGGCACATCAAATCAAGAGATGTGGGAGTGATTGTGTCAGTACGCCATCCGTGGCAATTTATAATAAAGAGATTGTTTTTCTTGATATGTAAGAAAGCGAGATGAGACTCCAGTTCATTTTTGGTATGAATTCTTGCCCGTGCATGTGCTTCTGATTTCATCGTGTCTCAATTTTTTAGTATTTAAGGCGTCCTCGTTGTTCCAAATAAATCAGTTGCAAGTAGCGCCCTGTCCTGTCTCTCTTGTCTGATTGTGGTGTCTCTGTTGAGCTTTACATAAGTTTATGAACATCACTATTGTCCGCCATCTCCCTCCATGTAATGCGGATAGTAGTTCACGCACTTGCACTCTGGAGTTCGCCAATCAATAATCTTTTAATATGCAAAAGTAGGACCAGCGCATGACCACCACGTGGCCAATATTAGGACAGTGGTTTGTGCTATTGCGTCTGATGAACAGAGATTTTGTTCCTCGTCCGCGTTGTACAAAAGGATCCAGATTCATATGAAGAAAATATGCAACTCCGTATCGAAGTTTCGCTCACCTTCCATGTCGTCACTTCCTTCTTGCTCATAAACCTGAAGTATGGGTACCGGTTTCTGCAAAGTGGAGAGGACACAAGAGGCGAGGAAGCAATAATGTCACACGAGAACAAACAGCAAGGGACTTCGTTCTCTACACGTGGACACAGGCACAAGGACAGGCTCCTTCTGCCGCGAAGCTACCCGTGCAACAACGTCAACAGAGCGCCCTACCTTGTATTCAAGCACGTGGTCACATCGTGAGTTCTATAAACCAAGCGTGGCTTCCAGTAGGCACGTTTCTCTTCCTCAGGAGCTGAGAGATGTTGATGTTGGCTGCCTCGACAGATTTCACGGACCCATGGCCGCCTCTTGGTGACTCAAGTTTCTCAATATTGTACATTTAATACCTTTTGCTCCATATTTAGCGATGTTTCTATTTAGATTGCATCTATTTGCTTAGTGAGAAGTGCAGTTCAGCAACTAAAACACGTAATTGTAAGGCATAAATCAAACGTAACCTAAGACGTAATCGTAATTTAAAGGTATACTGAACAAATATCCAAGAATATTGAGAAAGCACCACAATTGTATTCTTAAGACACGATTACACTAGTACAGACACATAATTCGGGTTAGTTTTGAGCGGATGGCTGTATTTTTGACGTTTTTAGAGCGGCCGCCGGGTCAGAGGCAGCGCGTTCCGACTGTGAGCCGGCGGGTGTGACGTCACAACTACCATCAGCAACGTCATGGCCCCGCGTTCTCGCCGCCGCCGTCCCCGCACCTGAAGTTGTTTGACCGGCTACACATAGTGTTGGTTCCTCCGCGTCGCGCCGTGCACAATGCTACGAAGTGTGGAATGCTGCACACAAGAGAGGTCGAGGAGGACGCGTACAATTGTGCGGTGGGAAGGAACGATTAATTGTGCGCAGGAACACGAGCAGCAAAAAACAAAAAAAAGCACGTCCGTCCCTGTGCTTTGTGAGTGCCACAGGGGAAAGAAAAATGAACAGGTGGGACCGGCCACGACAGGGGTAGTTGTGACGTGATTTCGGTTTTGTCAGAGCTTTCACAGGAGGCCGCTAGGTGTGGCGATGTGAGAAATATTCAATAAAATATTTACTTTCCGCTCATTTCTGTTCATAAAGTGGATTGTTTTGGTCACTCCCAATGCGATAGCTACCATCTGCGCTGGAAATCTCGGCGGCAATTTTTTTATTCAATATACCTTTAAGACGCATATCAATGATGAAATGTTTCTGCCCGCATCAGCTATTTTGAGTTTGGGACTCAAACGAATCGGTGCAAGCCTGAGAAGTCACTTCTATTTAATGGACACACCGACATCACCGACATCATCTCACTTATAGTGGAGCCACCATGAGGTCCGAACATATTGGAATTGCGTAAAAGCAATGGATAAGGATTCCCTTCAGCTTACAGTTAAGTGCTTCACGATATAACTCTAAAGCAAGTCATGCAGGCTGAACTTTTCGCAGCGCTTTCACAGTACTCTGCATCTCTTGTGAAGATCTTAAAAATTTCCCCACCTCAACCTCTAATTCGGTTGCGGTTGGACTGCTTCCAGAGGTTGCACATCTGGTACTCGCCTGTTTTAGCCACACGTGCTGCAAACACATCGTCGTCTACACCAAGACCAAACAACCAAAAATTACTAACGCTAGGCTATCGCCAGAGTGGCGGTTGGGCAATATGCTACTTGCAGAAAAAAAATATACACAGGACGAAAAACGTGCCGAGGCGAACACTGCATTGTTCGTGAGTCCCCTGCAGACGACAGATGGCGCGCCCACCTCCGTTCGGCGGCCACTCGTCGTTCGCAGATTTCTGTTCCTTCATCTCGGCTGAGACGATTGCATGTTGTGCAGCCAAACTAGGTAACTGCCACGTGGAAGTTACCGAATGTTGGCTGCGAAAGTTACCGTAGCTCCATGCGCAGCCTCACTACAACTGAGCCAAAGGTTGGGGCGGAGTAATTTTGTTTTAAATATTCATGAGAAAAATGCATAATACTGCACGTCCGTGAAACCAAGACAGATCACGAACGCAGACGTCTGCACCCAAAGGGCTATTCAAGGTTGCGTTTGATGCTGATTTGATATTACTTTCTACACATAAGAGCAGAGTTAGAGCGTCAGTGTTAGACAGACCGGTTGTATCTTGTTACAAAATAACAGTCTGTCCAGTATTTCCAGAACAAAAACACATGCCTAAGTATGGTCGGTGTAATTCCTGCCCAATATTACAGAACGAAACACATACCTAAGTACGGTCGGTGTACCCTTGAGTAAGCAACTCCAGCAGAGTTATAAAGGTTAAAAGTTCACTAGGCCACATAACCACTTAAGATGAAACGGGATTTTGTTTTGCACTATTTTATCCAAGTGGGCTCAAAAACACGTGGGAGGGGCCCCGCGCCAGCCATACTTTTGATAAGCTAGTGTAGGTTGTTTATCCAACCTACTGACGTTGGATTGTTTTTATATTTCCAGTTGTCGCTCCGTCGTCACGTCACTTTTTGATCAAGTTATTTCTATTATCGTAGACCAACGGAATCGTCTTCGTCTGAGCCAATATTACTCGTTGAGGCAAAGTGCTCGCATGAGATTTCCGTTTTATTCTCTTTTCCCCTCCACTGGTGAGACAAGAACGTTACCTGGTGTCGTCGAGCTAGGGTGCCCGGCTCACTACCCATTGGCCAAAGGTTCGACTTCACCACGTGACAACTCAATCACTTGTTTTGCGAAATTACTTCCCCTGCTCAACCGCATCACACAACAATGTTTGGCTGACCTTAGTACATTTAACAATACCAGATACCTACAAAAGTGGCCGAACCTGTGGAGGTCTGATGTCGATGCAACGTCAGACCACTCATCAGTGCTCTCTCTCTGAATGGCCCTCCATGATCGGCCACGTGATCATTATGACGTATTGTCGACTATGTTAGGTTATGGTGCACAACTAGATGCTGCCCTTTGCTCCGAGAAACAAAGAGCTGCAAGAAGACGCGTTTTCCCAGAAGGTTAGAGTGCCCTTGAACGCGTGCAGAACGCTGACGGAGTGTGGAGCCTAAAACAGTGTCAACTATAACTACACATTCATTAACGCTCCAAACCAGCGGAGTGGGAAAACACATTCGCAAAGCGGCAGAATAAAACTAACACGTACGTCTTTCCGGGATATGTACGGATCGTGGAAGAGCATCTCAATTACAACTAATGCCGGTGTTCTTTTTTTTCGTCATTCCTTTTCTTTGTACACCTTTGTGTTAACTCCATCCACTAGTCTCAATGTCCACTGCTCTAACCAGCTTCAACCGATGCAACACACTTAAGCGCCTCAAGGTCTTGACTGGCGCGCTCCTACACCAGCCCCTTTGACAAGTCCCGAATAATACTTCCTTTCCATTGCATCCACGACTGAGGACAATACACTCTCCAAAGAAATAGTGCTGCAACGGGAATAGTGCTGGTCACGGGCATGAATCAGTTAACAGAATGGTTGGTTACGATAGTGTCTTGCGCCATTGGTAACAGCCAACACTTAACTTACCACAAGTGTCATTGCCATAATAGACAGATAGGTCTGAGCCAAAGCTGTAATTCACTTCAACTCACTGGAGAGCCGTGTACACATGTTGCACGCGCAGCGCCTTGTGCGGGCTTTCGTGGATGACCTGCGCCACCAGCTGCACTAGTTTTCCCTGGGGCCTGCGGACATGCGTGCCAGGAGGGAGCAGCTCGGCCAGGCGACCCGGGGGCACCTCGGTGACGATGCACGTGTCGTCTGGGCTGGACTTGTGCCGGGAGGAGCCAGCACGCCGGCCAGGTGCTGAAGAAGCTGTCCGGCCACGCCGGGCGACGCGGCGGTTAGAATTCAAGGCCCTCACAGGTTTCTCGAACGCGAGTAGCGTCCAAGCCGCCTGCTTTAAGCGCCTGCTTTAAGCCAAACGAGCTCACCATAGTTATATATTTAGGCCCTTTCCTCGACAATCTATAACTGGGCCGGCAACGGGATATTTATTATGACATTTTCTCACAAATGTGGTTTTGTAGAATAGAAATAGAACTGTCCAGACTATTACATGTGCGATTACAGCAAGCGCACAACACACCTGAACTATTGAGTGATTGATTTATTTATTTATTTATTTATTTATTTATTTATTTATTGATTGATTGATTGATTGATTGATTGATTGATTGATTGATTGATTGATTGATTGATTGATTGATTGATTGATTGATTGATTGATTGATTGATTGATTGATTGATTCCAGGAGTCCGTTGGCATCAGCAGCGGCTCTGTCTCGCTGTACGAACATGAGCTGATGCTGAACTACTATAAAATATATATTCTCTAATGTGTAATGAAAATTAACGCTTAGAGTTTAATATCCCTGGGAGCAATGACAGTACACATGAGAGACGGCATAATGGATGTATTGGTGTGCTTCAGAGGGCAAGAGGTGCTTAATGCGCCCCTGGTGACTACGGGTAGCATACAGCTTCCTTCCGTGTTAAACCTTCATCGAAGAAGCGCTATGTAGTAAAAACAGACTCATTTGGCGCATAACAATAAAAGACCTTTGTTTCTCAATGCACTTGCTTGATAACGCGGTTACAGAGCTCGATTTTTTTTAGAGCTAAAGAGGAAGAGGCTGGCGAAATCCTGATCGTAGAGGTTTCTTCACAAACCAAGTTCCGAATGAATGAGAAATACCTGAAAACGAATCCTCAAAGACAAGAAACGTGAGAAAAGACAGCACGTGCAGGGTGTTAAGCAATGAAGAGCGCTTGGAACCAAAAACGTCCAAAATTTAGTAGAGCTCAATTCAGTTCAGTTCAGTCGTTCAGTCGTGTCCGACTCTTCGTGACCCTATTGACCATGTCACGCCACGCTTTCCGGTCTTTCACTATCTTCCTAACATCACATAACTTCATCTGCAGTGCCTATTAACATTTAACGTTATTTATTTTAACGCAGCTCAATTAGCTGCGTTAAAATAATACTTTTTCAGCTTGCTGCTCTAAAAGCTATGGAAGGTGCAAAAAGACCAAAGCTGAGGCTGGGTACTGAGTCAGCGAGTCGGTCCGCTTTGCCAAACGGGGGTACCTTTGGTGAACGCAACAGAATAGAAATTTGCGAGCCAAGCCAAAACAGCCTGGGCAATTGAGTTTACAAATGGGTTGGAAACTTGACACGTTGGAGCGCTCTTCATCCCTTCTCGCATGGCGCGGCACGTGCTGGATCATCTGATGGCGGCAGATTGTCCCCTAGTGGATGAGGACCAAACAAAGTACGCTCTAAAGTGATAGAAGCTGATCTCTCACCGCGACGCCTCTTGGTGGATTCATCATCGCAGACCCGACCATAGTTTGGCAGGGAAGAATCCCGGTCTCTCGTCTCGACCACCGTGCTGAGGTCGGGTTCGATGTTCTCCACATACTGCTTCGCCATCTCGTCCATGACTTCTTCCGGGTCCTACGTGAGTGACAACGGTGAGCCCCTGCTGTCCAGCCTAGATTCCTTCCCTTGAAACCACGGCAGAGCGCCACTGTTTCATTAGGCCAAGATCCAAACAGGAAAAACTGGCGAAGCAACTTACTCTGCGGGAGATACGCGACCTACGCACAATCAGCAATCGCACAATAAACGTTACTTTGAATCCAACACGTCATCGATTGTATAGAATGGCAGGCCTTGTTCGTCAAGCACCGAGAAGGCAGCAAGGCAAAGGAAACTATAAGAGTGCAGATTCACACATATATTGCCTGTGTGGAGCACATTAACCCTGCGTCTTTGATCATCCTTGTGCTTTAACTCGGCAGTTGTTTGAGCTTAGGTTTACAATCAAGCTTTAATTGAGCAATTGAGAAAGGTGGCATGATCTATAGCTTATCGTTGCCAGCATATTAATTAGGAGGAGTCACTAGCGAGGTTCGCCCTGGCAAGAATAAACACCGATATTTTACGCACACCATAACAATTCTCGGCCAGTCCAGCACAACACTTGCGGATGCTTTGGCCAGGTTTGTAGAGTTTTAACCTCCCGGTGGAACGCCAGTTTGGAGAGCTGAGGATAATTTCACCGTGTCGGTTGTTGAGTGTTCACTGGCGTCGAAGAATACACGGGCGGCTTGCGTTCTTCCTTCATGAAAACATGACCCCCTCGATCGGGTAGGAACCGTGTCCCCCGGCACGGCTCGGTAGTCAAGCGCCCTCACCTTTTACCCACCACGTTGGGGCCACTGGGGAAAACGGGAGGTCTCACCTCATTTGTTAAAACTCAGAAGGGTAACGGGACGAGGCTTTATGAGCGTCAGGAAATACTGAAAATTCTTCCTCTGAAGGACTGATTACGATTTAAATGTTGATGCTGGCAGTGTACACGCCGATGTGTCCGCCTTCACGCACATCAGTCTTTTCTTTTGCGTGCTCGCAGAAGCAGCAAGTACGTTAGTGTTGAGTAAATTTGGCACTTTAGTCGATCATTCAGAATTAGTGGTTAATTCGAAGCTGACAGCTACCAAGGTAACCAAAGTAATAGCTAATTGGATCAGAACAACCTTAGACTTTATTCAGCTAAAGAATCAAGCAGGATTTTGGAAAGGGTACTATGCCATTGATTATATCCACACTATAAACCAGGTGATAGAAAAGTGCTCGGAGTCTAACCAGCCCTTTTACATAGAATTTATTGATTACGAGAAAGGATTTGATTCTGTCGAAACCTCAGCGGTAATACAGGCATTGCGAGGTCAGGGTATAGGTGAGCCATATGTGAAAGTACTGGAAGATATCTATAGTGGCTGCACAGCAACCATAGTTCTGCATAAATAAAGTAACATAATTCCGATTAGGAACGCTGCTAGGCAAGGAGACACGATCACCCCAGTGCTATTTACAGCTTGCTCAGAGAAGGTATTCAAATGCATGGAATGGGAGCAGCTAGTTAGTCATCGGGGTCGATGGAGAATGATTCGCTGGTGGCACTGCCTTGTTAAGTAACTCAGGGGACCAACTGCCACTAATGATAAATGATCTAGATAGGAGAAACAGAAATGTAGGATTAAACATTAATATGCAGAAGACTAAGGTAATGCTGAATAGCCTGGGAAAGAAACAGCAGTTTAAAATGGGAAGCGAAGCGTTGGAAGTGGTATGCGAATATATCTATTTAGGACAGGTAGTGACCGCAAACCCGGACCACAGAGGGGATTGATTGATTTATTTATTTATTTATTTATTTATTTATTTATTTATTTATTTATTTATTTATTTATTTATTTATTTATTTATTTATTTATTTATTTATTGATTGATTGATTGATTGATTGATTGATTGATTGATTGATTGATTGATTGATTGATTGATTGATTGATTGATTGATTGATTGATTGATTGATTGATTGATTGATTGATTGATTGATTGATTGATTGATTGATTGATTGATTGATTGATTGATTGATTGATTGATTGATTGATTGAAAACTATTATGCATGGGAGTTCTCGGAGTTGTGGGTGGTCCGCCTATTCCGGCAGCCCAGTGGCCTGCGCCGCAGCGTGGGCCCTGCGAATCAGTCCTCGTTGTTGGTCGGGGTCCTCGCTGTGCAGAATGGCCTCCCATTGCTCCAAATTGGGATTATGAAGTTTATCGATAAAGGGATTTAATTGGCATGCCCACACCATGTGAAAAGCCGTAGCTATTTCTCCACAGTGTGGGCACTCTGGTGTGTAAAGTGAGGGGTACCATTGGTGAAGTTTAAATGGTGTAACGAGAGTGTCTGTCTGTAGCCGCCGGAGGGTGTGCTCTTCTGCCTTGTCTAGAGTTTTGTGAGGTGTGGGGTATGTCTGTTTGGCCTGTCTGTAGGCCTGTAGGAGTTTAGCAAAGGTGCTCGGAGAATGAGATTGTGGTGGAGCGCATTTGGAAGGTACTCAAACGCATTTGGAAGGTAATCAAACACGACTAGCAGCTTACCGGTATCACTCAAGAGGAAAGTATCCTACTGGTACTGACCTATGGGGCTGAAACATGGAGGTTGACGAGAAGGGTTCTACTTAAGTTGAGGACAACGCAGAGGGCCATGGAACGGAAAATGGTAGGTTTAACGTTAAGAGACAGGAAGCGTGCCGAGTGGGTAAGAGAAATAACTCAGGTTACTGACGTTTTAGTCGAAATTAAGAAGAAGAAACGGGCATGGGCAGGACATGCAGTTCGAAGAGAGGTTAACCGATGCTCCCCAAGAGTAACCAATTCGGTTCCAAGGAAGGGTAAGCGTAACAGGGGGCGGCAGAAAATTAGTAGGGCGGATGAGGTTGAGAAGTTCGCAAGGGTCAAGTGGATGCAGCTAGCCCAGGACCGGGTAATTAGAGGAAAATGGGGGAGGCCTTCGCCCTGCAGTGAGTATAGTCCGGCTTATGATGATGATGACGACACACAGGGCGAAAACAGACACTGTGAGGATACTAGATTCTGTACACTTACATTGGGTTCCGAATGAACATCGCTGCGCTGACACTTGGTGCCTCTTTTCGACCCCCTCCTTGAAGTAGATGGAGCTTGTCGGGCCTGGAAGAGAGTGTTGATATGAATTGAAGTAGTCGCTGCAGTCGTGCTATAGGTGGGTAATGTTTTTATATTTACCCCGTTTTAAGCTCACTAATGACAAAAGTCGTAATAGAGTGTGTTTTAAGTTTGCGTACTAATACTGCGGTGACTGCTGTATACATCGCAATAAAAACATTCATGCAACAAAATGCCTTGGATTTGTAAATTCATAGTTTCTAGTGTTTAGTAGCGAAGCTTGATTAATCATCTATTGGTATTCATCAACTTGCTGTTTGTGAACGAGACATATAGAAGAAAGCTTAAAGAAGGCGAACCTACTTTCAGTTTTCTTTACAGCACTCAAAGCACTTCATTGTTGGCAATACAAACAGTCGAGCCACTCATTTCTCAACCTATTGATAGTAATCACCAGCCCCTCTAAGCGCAGGTAATGAAAATGTCATTGTGACATAAATGATATGACACAGGTAGGGTTCGTGTGTTGTCATTCGGAATGAGTGGACCTGATGTTCATTAAGGGAGATTGATTGATAAGATTGTTTTGGTTCATAGATTATATCGATACCCTTATTAAGTTCATTGATAATGATTACAATGACTATGCTCAAATAGTCTCATTCATCTCTTCGGCCGTGTACTCTCTTCAGTGCTCTTTGGAGCTTCGATGATTCTGGAATCTAGTTCCGCACTAATCGAGAACCTCTAGTGCAGACACATTCGTCAGAAGCATGCAGCTCTCACGATCTGCTTCAGCTCAAGCACCGTTCTAAATAACTCAAAGCCTAGGGGCAAGAACTCTTATTGGAGAATTCCCCACTGAACGTCTTTGAACCGAACTCCTCGGGTTGTAACGCTGACAAAAAGCGCACATAGAAAAACCGACGTCACGCTCACCGGTTTGAGATCCACTTTGCGCACCTGAGCGACCTCCTCGAAGTCCGAGCCGACCTCTGGCGGCGGCAGCTTTCCTGCCGAGCAGCCGCGTGGCTCTGTCCTCGCCCTCTTGCAAGCGCGCTCGCGACCACGTGGTCGATACTCGGATTCATGTGGGCTGGCTTCCTCTTCATCCTTAGTCGTCGTCTCTAGAGATTCTGCGCAAACGTATGAAATCCCGGCTATTAGTTGCTTGCGGAGCATTCCTCTGCGTGCACGCCTCACGAGATCGGTGTATTGTATGAAGTTTAACATCCCAAAAAAGCTCAGGCAATAATGCGTGAGGCTGAAGTGGAAGCCTGTGGATAATGTAGATCATCTGCGATTCCTTAACATGAACCTACATTGCAGTGTACACGAGCGCGCCTTAAGATGTAAGTACAAGTCGAATAAGAGGTTGCCGAAACAAGCAGCAGCCATAGACGGAATGACTGTAATTGATCAAAATTATGACAAAGTGTGGCTTAAAATTAGTGTTTTAACAATCAGATGTGGAATTCCGGCTGCTTTCTTAACGAAAAAACGAAATTACCATCAGATGAAGCAAGTAGCTATTATGTGTAATCTCAAATAAATATAATGTTCACTTTAATTTCAGGAACCACTGAAATATTTTTCCACGTCTGGGAAACGAGCCTGATTTACTGATAAGTTAATACGGCATCAATTTACACTTTCCCTGAACAATAATTGTTTAATTACACTCACCTATGGGGTGACACATTTCATATTGTTCAGATAAGACTCAGTCGTGGCTAAGCTCTTCAAACGAGAATGACCACACTTTAAGAAGTTGAAAGAACGTGGGTCTTCGTTATGCAGGCTATCAAGCATTCGCTTATTTTTTTCTTCTATGTTCTCTAGTGGTCTCCACGCCACGCAGTAACGTTTTCTTTGTTAAGGCGTTGACATACATTCAATGTTATTAAAATAAAATACCGCAGAAAAGAAAAAATGCAAACTTTCGCAAAAAAATGCCGAGCAGGATAGAGTCGGCAAACAACACGCCACGCATTCAACGCCGCTGCCCACACAAAAAGCCACACAATGCTGCGCAACATCAGACAGAGTGCCATGTGATACCCAATACGACAGGAAACCTGCAAAGTAGTAGCACTAGCAGTACTATTAGTAAGGAACATTTATGTGTAGATTAAGGACATAAATTTCCTACAGTAGGTGCTGTCCTTGTTTTAGGACCTTAGTGCATCATGCCGAATGCCAGACAGTGACACCATGCCCCGATGAGTCGTCCCAACCTGGTCGAAAAAAACGACGTACTTCTGACTCGGGGCGCTGCACGCTGGTTGGAGCACTCTCCTCAGTACGCGTTCCGCGCTATAACATTTGGCGTGTACTGGCTGTGCAGGATCGAGTGACAAGGACGTAACCTCCAGAAAAACAACAAAGTCGCGCAGCCGCAGCATCGAATTCCAGCCGCATTTCATCGGAGGGAAAATTTAAAAAAAAAAAAATGCTCGTGGGCTCTCTGAACAGCGGTCGTCTGCCTGTTGCGGAATTCCCACATGATTTGGCCTTTGCATTTTGTTTCTCTATTTACTATAACTAGATCGTGTCGCTCACAAAAATCTAGCATTAGCTTCCCGTTACAATCCGTGTATCCATGGCATACGGAAGGCAAGAAGCGGCGCCCGGCGGCGTTGGAGCGCATTTGTTCCCGCTTGGTCCTCATAGCTGACGGCAGGTGGGTGACGTCATCGACTGACAACTATTTTAGTCTTTGATACTTTCAAATTGCGAGCCAATCGGCCAGCAGCTAAACTCTCCTTGGCTTCCATGTCGAGCGCATCTAAGTTCGCTGGCGTTCTACAATTCGTTTACAAGAAAGGGAAGGCGCAGCATCTGTCGCTCGCAGAAGGCAAGAAGCGCCGGGCGTTGGAGCGCACTCGTTCCCGCTTGGTCCTCGTAGCTGACGACAGCAGATGGGTGACGTCACATCTTTGACGCCACCCTAATTGAGTGACAACTATTTTAGTATTGGTACTTTCAAATTGCAAGCCAATCGGCCAGTTAAACTCTCCTTGGCTTCCATGTTGAGCGTGTCTACAGGAAAGGAAAGGCGCAGCATCTGTCGCGGAAGGCAAGAAGCGCCGCCCGGCGGCATTACAGCGCACTCGTTCCCGCTTGGTCCTCATAGCTGACGGCAGATGGGTGTCGTCACATCCTTGACGTCACCCTAATTGAGTGACAACTATTTTTGCCTGGTACTTTCAAATTGCGCGCCGTCGGACAGCAGCTAAACTCTCCTTTGCTTCCATGTCGAGGGCGTTTATGTTCACCGGCGTTCTATAATTCGTTTACAGGAAAGGAAGGCGCAGCATCTGTCACTCGCGGAAGGCAAGAAGTGCCGCCCGGCGGCGTTGGGGCGCACTCGATCCCACTTGGTCCTCATAGCTGATGACAGATGGGTGACGTCAAATCCTTGACGTCACCTTTAGTCTGGTACTTTCAAATTGCGCGCCAATCGGCCAGCAGCTAAACTCTCCTTGGCTTCCATGTCGAGCGCGTCTGCAGGAAAGGGAAGGCGCAGCATCTATCGCGGAAGGCAAGAAGCGCCGCACGGCGGAGTTAGAGCGCACTCGCTCCCACTTGGTCCTCATAGCTGACGGCAGATGGGTGATGTCACATCTTTGATGTCACCCTAATTGAGTGACTTAACTATTTTAGTCTTCGGTACTTTCAAATTGCGCGCCATCGGCCAGCAGGGGCCGAATCCACGAGAGTTCGCTTTGGAACGCGTTCGCTATGCCGTGACGTCAATTTGACGTAGGCAACGGGGGGAGAAGGGTGGGATGAACGCTGGGGCAGAGAACAGCCAATCGGCTTTGCTGGGCGGTCCCATCTCGGTTGCTCTGCCTTGGCGCGGGCCTTCTCCTCGGGAGTCGGAGGAAACGACACCCAGTTTTACTCCGTGCCGACACGCACGATTGCCTGAGCGACGGCCAAATTTGTCCGGATCACCGACGACTGCGGAAGCCGTATAGTTGCCTCGCTGCCGACTGACGCCTGAAAGCCTCCGGTAGCGAAGAACCGCCGAGTACTTTCCGCTCTGTTGTGAGCGCGCTTTTCCTCGTTGGGCCAAGGTGGGGTTTTAGCTCTTCGCATAGCCGGCGTACAAGCCCCTTCGACAGTCTGAAGTGCCTTCGGAAGGCATCGTCAGGCATGTCGAAAGGATCGTCCTGTGCGCGCGACCGCCGAAACCACCGATCACATTCGCTGAGCACTGCGAACAACAGCGCGGCGACAGGGGGCACGTACAGCATGATTCTCGCGCTGAAGCGAACGCCACTTTCCGAGTTCCACACACAGCGACCGAACGCGTTCGCTTTCATTTGATTGACATGTCTCGTGACGTCAACGAAATCCGTGGTCCCGCCTTCGTGAAATGTCGTCACCGCCAGCGGTGACTAATGGAGCGGGGTGGCGAGAGAGAAAGTGAACGCGTTCCAAAGCGAACTCTTTCGTCCAGCTTAGCTCTCCTTGGCTTCCATGTCGAGCGCGTCTAAGTTCACCGGCGTTCCGTAATTCGTTTACAGGAAAGGGGGGTCAAGCTTATGCGCGTGACGTCATTGCAGGTTTACTGGCAAACTGATTTATTTAAACTGATTTATTTATAGGAAGGGAAAGGCGCGGTAACTGTCTCACTTGTTTTCTGTGGACACCGTAACCGCGCCGTAAGGGAAGGGAGGAAGGTTGGAGTGAAAGTAGAAAGAGAGAAAGAGGAGCCGTAGTGGAGGGCTACGGAGTAATTTCGACCACCTGGGGATCTCTAACGTGCCTTCTAGACATCTGGGTCTGCTTCTGTTTGCTGTGTGGTGCGTTCAAGGAAGCGACAAATGAAAGGCGCCACACTGACGCCCGGATCGAACGCCCGGGGGGGGGGGGGGGGGGGGGGGTCAAGCTTATGAGCGTGACGTCATTGCAGCTTTACTGGCAACCATGGTAAGCACAACGCAACATGAGAGGGAGAAAAAGAGAGAGAGGGTACATGGCGAATCAGACCACAGCGTCGGTGAAATCCGCGCTCTGGTTGGACGGCGTTGCAAACAGCGTCTCAAGTGTCCAACAAATGAGCGTCGCGCAGCAGGAAGAACGCCGATAGACCGGCGCTGATGCGTCGGAAGCGTTTTTTGTGTGCTTTTAGTTTTGAAACGCCAACATTATGGCGTCTCAACTTGATAGTGAATAGGATCTATGTGCATGAATCGCCTGGTCACCTCATGACCTGTCGTGACGCTACATCGCGCGCCCATTGTCGAACACAACCAGCATTTCATTGAACGCATCAAACAGTATCTGACACTAGCGGAATGCTATTATCCTCACGATAGTGACAGATAACGCGCCTTTCCTTTCCTTTAAACAAATTATAAAACGCCAGTGAACTTTGATACATTCAACGGGAACGCTGGTTTTGTTTGACAGCGCGCTATGTATCGTCACGACTGGTCACGACGTACGTAACCAGGCGATTCACGCCGGGCGTCCGATCCAAGCATCCGCGTGCTTTCGTTTGGCGCTTCCTCGAACGCCACACCACACAGCATACAGAAGCAGACGCAGTGAAGCAGCAGGCGTCAGCGGCGTTTCAAATTAGTTTACAGGAAAGAAAAGACGCAGTATTTGTCACAATTCTCAGCGGACACCTAAACCCAACCGTAAGGAAAATGACGAAAGGGGGAATATAAAGAAGAGAGAAAGAGGCGCCGGTAGTGGAGGGATGCGCATCACCGCGTTATAAAGGCTTCCGCCTCATCTCACTTTAGTATTCTAAAGTGTCACATTTGGATGCGAACCTGGGTCATCGCCTTCCCCATTTTAAACTCCTTGCTTGTCGCAAGGCAGCAGAGTACACACAAGACTGGTTTGTACGGTGCCTTTTCGTTGCGAATACGCTAGTCGTCAAGCCATTTCGCGTGGCGCAGCGTGGGCCAAGTTGCGCATGCGCGAGGAGCCGCGTGACGTCAAAGGCAGCAGCGCGTGTGTCGGAGCTGCCATCGCGGCCGCGCGCACCGCTAGTGTACTCTACCGGTGCACTGACGGACAGGGCCCAGGAGCTGCTGGGAACATATATGGGTCTCGCAACTAGAGAGCCACCTCTTACCACTGATTTATTTCGGGCCCAATAAATATGAATTCATCATCATCATCATCCGGTGCTAGAGAAGTGACGTCATAACCACAGCCGGCGTCAGCTGCGCATCTCTCGCCGTCTGTTGTCCTGAGAAGAGGTGAATGGTGGTGTATATATAGCTAGGAGCGCTCAGGGCTGGGACAGGCAGGTCACCGCCGGTTGCGGCGGAGGCTTCCCTTCCACCAAAGTTTTGTCTGTTGTGGGCCGTCATTGCACCCGCCACCGCTTCGGTGGTGGACGGCGGCTGTTGTTGCGGCGCGCGTCTTTCTCTCCATCTTCCTTTTCTTTCTTCTTTATTTTATCTTCTGTCTGCCCCGCCGGGGTGGTGCAGTGGTAAGACGCCCGACTACTGTGCCGGAGTACCCGGGTTCGAACCCGACCTCGGCGACTGCGTCTCGATGGAGGCGAAACGAAGAGGCGTCGTGTGCTGTGCGATGTCAGCGCACGTTAAAGATCTCCAGGTGGTCGAAATTACTCCGTAGCCCTCCACTACGGCTCCTCTTTCTCTCTTTCCACTTTCACTCCCATCTTCCTCCCTTCCCTTACGGCGCGGTTGCGGTGTCCACAGAAAAACAAGTGAGACAGTTACCGTGCCTTTCCCTTCCTATAAATAAATCAGTTTTATCTTCTGTCTGCACGAGGCAGCGGAGGCGGCTCAGCTACAGAGCCAGTAGCAGGCCCGTGAATGTTCTTTTTCTTCTTCCTACAGCCAAAACAATACAGGATCGACCAACTATGGAGAAGGAGAGCCCGGTCGCTGCTCAGCGCATAGCCTAAGCTATCCTATGCGCAGCCATGTGGCTGTTGCTTTCGCCACTCAACTAGGTTTCACCGGAGCTAAACCACTGCCATTGTTTTTTGCCCTGGCCCAGAAGGCGACTACTGAAGAAGTTATCATAGAACTGAAGCACGGTCCACTCTTCGGCATGCAGCTATTCTTAGCCCTGAAGTGAGGATATAACATATTCGGCGCTGTGGTTTAGAGCGTCATGGCGACAAACTGTAACCTTGTAATGAAGCGGGCCAAATAAGCATTCAGAGGAAGGAGTTGGGTTAGTTTCTAAGCCATGAAGCTTTCACGTGGAAAACCAACGCTGGATAACAAGGCTTGCAAACATGTAACATGTAACATGTAGCTGCCTGCGAAGAAACCGAACTTGCTGAGTAAGCAGCAGCACGAAAAGAACGAAAGCCTCCTGCCCTCTACTCACTAAACTTAATTGTCCCGCAAGGCATATCGCATCTCATCAGCGGGTCCCAATAATGTTCGGCGTCGATCATCGGCTAGGGCATGCTTGTGATACTGCTGGAATTTCCGTGCACCTACTGCATTCGCCTAGCCGTGCTTTGTTTCTGATGGCTGCTCTGAAAGCTCTGAAATTGTTCGTGATGCTTTATTATTAACACATACTGATGTCACGTTTCTGTGAGACACAGCGGACAGCGGGGCGGGCATGATAAATAACAAAGGAGGGCGTATAGGGTCATATAACTGACGAGATAAAGAATACAAAGCAAGGTAAGTAATAAAAAAAACATAGATACTGGTTAGTGCGAAGAAGGCAGGCATACGTGCGAGCTTCGTGGTTATCGCATATAGCACGTACGCCTTTACGATCGATTCACTAACCCTGGAACGTCGTACTCACACGTTATAATTAAGCCGACATTTTAGCACGAAAACACTCATAATTCACCACAACAAACCACGAAACTTCTGCGATCTCATTGGTTCGGCTGTTTTGTGAGGTCGTAACCATGTGGTCTTGCGCGGATTTTTCGAACGAAGTCCGGTATAGCACAGCTCCAGCGCGCCAATCTGTCAACCTGTCAAAATGTACAACCAACTACCCTACTGCTTTTCGCTTGAATTAACGAAAAATTTAGCAATTGTGTTAGAAAAGAAAAAAACTCGCGGTGGCGTTCTATAGCATAGAGGGATAATGTTTATCAATTTTTTTTTCCTTGGTGAAACGACTAACTTTAGCCGTTATTATCTAACATGCCGATTTCTACTCTACTACAAAACATTAGGAAGGGAGTCGCGGCTATAAAAAAGCGGTGGGAAAGGGGAAAAGGAAAAAGAAAAAATACGCACACAAAAAACGTTTACTCCATTGGTGGACTCTAAAGCACGCTTAGCCTGTTAAATGATTTCTAGCGAACTTCATAAAGAGATTCTAGTATGATTCTAATGCCTGTCTTGGAGTCACTTCCAAGCTCTTAGCCTTCTTTACGAACTACTCAAGCATCAGTGGCAAAGGATGAGTTGAAACAATTGCAATCGAGAGACATCGAACCACTCAATCCTTTCAAGCCCGAACCATGCGTGCGCGGATCGTTTATAAGCAGGAAAGGTGCTTCCCCTCAAGAAGAGTAAACTTGGGGTGAAGCCAGCTTTCAAAAAAGGCCACTGTAGTAAGCGTTGATTTGAATGCGACCGCTGCGCTTAAAGCCTAATAACAGCAATAATCTTTGTCTTCCTCTCACAATCAGTGAATAATGCATCGACAAAACAAAAGGGCAGCTGCGTTTAGATATACTGGTCGCCAATGTTGCCAACATAATAGGATTGGAAAACTTCATAGGTTAAACCTAGAATGAGAGCCGCTGTCGATCCCTCCTGTAATTTGAAAACGTGAAGGCAAACTTATTTTTAGCACTATAGATATTCCTTTTTATTGGAATCGATTAGGTAATTTTCATAGGCATTAACAACACAGAGCGAGTTCATCTGTGTGATGGACACCGTAATAAATGGTTTGTGCGGTTTAACGTCACAAAGCGACTCAGGCTATGAGAGACCCCGTAGTGGAGGACTCCAAACATTTCGACCACCTGAGGTTTTTTACCGTGCACTGACATCGCACAGCACACGGATGCCTTGCTTTTCTCCTCCATCGAAAAGCGGCTGCCGAGGCCGGGATGAGGGATCAGAAATTCTCAACACCTGGGTTTTTCACTGACATCACACACAGAGAGAAGAGAGAGAACACCTTTATTACACATAGGAATTCGGGCGGGCAGGTCCCTGGGCCCCGCACGACGCCACTGAAATTCAATTGTTTATGTCCCTGAGGATCATAACACTGGCAGCCCGGCCGGTGGCGATGGTCTGCAAGGCCGGGTCCTCCGAACGCAGCAGGGTCTCCCAGTCCCAGGTCTTCGACTGCTCTAGGCCCCGCGGGGGTGGGTCCGCCGGGAAGAGGGAGAGGATGTGGTGCAGTGGTAAGACGCCCGACTACTGTGCCTCAGCACCCGGGTTCAAACCGGCTGCGTTTCGATGGAGGCGAAACGAAGAGGCATCCGTGTGCTGTGCGATGTCAGCGTACTTTCACTCCCACCTTCCTCTCTTCCCTTACGGCGCGATTGAGGTGTCCATAGAAAACAAGCGAGACAGTTACCGCGCCTTTCCCTTCCTATAAATCAATCAGTTTTTTTTTATAAATCAATCAATCAGTCAGCTGTCTACTGGCCCCGCCGGGGTGGTGCAGTGGTAAGACGCCCGACTACTGCGCCGGAGTACCCGGGTTCGAACCCGACGCAGGTTCGAACCCGTTAAAGATCCCGCACGTAAACGATCCCGAAATTGCCGTGGGGGAGGGCTACGAAATTGCTCCGTAGCCCTCCACCCTCCACCACGGCTCCTCTTTCTCTCTTTCCAGAACCCCAGGTGGTCGAAATTTCCGGAGTCCTCCACTACGGCGTCTCTCATAGCCTGAGTCGTTTTGGGACGTTAAACCCCGCAAACCAACCAACCAACCAACTCCCACCTTATTCCCTTCCCTTACGGCGCGGTTGAGTTGTCCACAGAAAACAAGTGAGACAGTTAGTGCGCCTTTTCCTTCCTATAAATCAATGAGCTGTCCACTGAACAAGTGTGACAGATACAGCGCCTTTCCTTTCCTGTGCTCCAATTACTATTATTCACAGCCACCGTGAATGAATGCTCATTTCATGTGCAGATAATCAGCAGAATCTCAACGCACTCTACCCTACTGATAGTGGACGAGACATTTTTAGTACTGAATTTATGTCGCAATATTTTGCGTTATACTCCATGCGTTCGTAAGGCGGTAACATGATGTTCCAACACTTTAGGCTTGTTCTACTAAAGGCGAGTAAAACCGTGATTAGGGCAACATACAATATGGAAAAGTCAAAGCAACAGATAATCTAAAAACACTTTAGCAAGCAGCAAGACTAAATACCAGACTATTTGTGTAGTTTTTTGTACTTTGAAGAGCCCGAAGAGTACATAAGGTACTGAAACTCGGCCACAGCCAACGGAAGTCTAACTCACAACATTTCATGCATGTTTTGTAGCTCCGGTACTTACACGGCTTCCACACACACAAAAAAAAATGAATATCATACACCGCCACCGAAAATAACTGGAACCAACGTTAAAACTGTTGCAGGATAGTATTGTAACAGCTGTAGCAGCCAACCATCGACGAAAATCCGATAAAGTACGAAGCGATAACAGGCGTAGTAAATAATAGGGCCGAACACTACTGAAACATTTAAAATAATTGCGGGAGGCACTTAAGCCTCTTTACGTGCAGCGGCAGCGCGAAAGCATTTCTCTACTGGTCATGCAGAGGCGCCACATGTGTTATGACAACGTTTGGCGCGTTCTGGCATGTCTGCATGCAGTAGTGTCATATACATTAAGCTTTTATAACATCAGAAACTGTACCCATCACTGTCTATAGCTAACTATGGCTAACTATAGCTAACTACGACTAACCATACTCATAGTCATTGTCAAAGTCATGGTTAGTCATGTGAAAGGCTAGCCACAATCATGGGTGGTCATAGTTAACTCGTAATTGTAGTCATAGTGAACCACAGTCCGTCATAGTCATAGTTCCTCATGGTCAGTCGCAGTCATGGATGTCCAGTCATATTAGTCATAGTCATTGTTAGCAAAGTCATAGTGACAGTCATGCTTTATCATAGGCTGGTTATGCTGTCATAGCTACTAATAGTCGTGTAGTGTCATAACCACTGTTAATCATAATCATAGTCAGACTAATTATCACTATGGCTGACTAACCATAACTATGACTATGGCCCTGACTAACTATGACTGCGACACAATGGCTTTGATTCATCAAATCTTAATTACCGTGATCAATTTTCAGCGATTTATTTCATTATTATCAATCTCTGGATGATCGACGCGTGCGAAGGACGTTTTCTGTTCACAACGAAACACGAGACAATAAATGTTTTCCCATTAACAATTGTCCGCTGCAGTAGCTCAGTGGTTAAGACGCTTGGCTAGTGAATTGGAGTACCCTAGATCGAACCCGGCCCCAGCAGCCACATTTTGATGGAGGGGAAACTGAAATGAGTTCATGTGCTTTGCGATGTCAGTGCACGTTAAAGCATTTCGCACGGAAGCAGTTCGCGGTTTAAAGATCCCCAGGCGGTCCAAATTGTTCCGAAACCCTCCTCTACGACACCTCTTTCTCTGTTCTATCACTCCCGCCTTCCCCCTTCCTCATACGGCGCAGGCAGGTGTCCGCCAAAAAGTGTGACATATACTGCGCCTTTCCTTTCATGTAAGCCTATTTTTACATTAAAATAAAAATTACGCTAGCGGCATTTACCAAGGTAATCGCTAATAAAATCAGGACAACCGTAGACTGCAACCAAGCAAGCGATCAAGCAGTTTTTCGGAAACGGTATACTCTGCTATCGATCATATCCATACCATCAACCAGGTTACAGAAAAGTGCCAGGATTATAACCAACCCTTATACATATATCATTCATTGATTACGAAAAAGCATTTGACTCAGTAGAAACCTCGGCGGTCATGCAGGCATTGCGAAATCAGAGTGTAGATGAGCCATACGGGAAAGTGCTGGAATATATATATATATATATATATATATATATATATATATATATATATATATATATATATATATATATATATAGGGGCTGCACAGCGACCATAGTTCTGCATAAAGAAAGTAGGAACATTCCTATAAAGAAAGGTCCAGTTAGAACGAGAGGAAGAAGATGGTTTAAAGGGGTTACGCCTCAGTTCGCAGTTCGAGCCAACGTTTCAACAAGTGGACTTTTCTTCGTTTGGGCAAAGCAATCATCACTGGCAGGGGTTTAAATACGCTTTTGCTTCCGAAGAAGAAAAGCTGGGAAGGGGAAAGTGGGTATTGTACCCGGTATTGTAGTTTTTCCTGATACTACCGCTTTTACTTCTTTTGCAGGCCACAGGATCCCTGGTTCCAGGCTGAGAAATACATTTTGAACAATTTTTCTTTCTGTTCACTCTATGACCTACTTTCTTCTCAACCATCCTCCCCTCCCGACTCCTTCATCTACTTTCTTCTCACCCCCTTTCCCCTTCCCAGCTTTTCTTCTTCGGAAACGATACAGAGGCTAGACGCTGGCACCAGTCAAACCTGTAGACTCCTGAAGCTGATCGCAAACAAACATGCGGGAATGAAAGAAGCTAACCTCCTTAGGCTAGTCCAGTCTTTTATAATCAGTAGGATAGTCTACGTGGCGCCGTATTTACGGCTGCACAAGGCAGAAAAGGAGAAACTTGACGTTCTCATTCGTAAAGGGATAAAAACGGCACTAGGTTTACCACCCAATACATCGACAAACAAGATTATGAGACTAGGGGCTTCCAATACCCTCGAAGAGCTCACTGAAGCTGCAAGGACTTCACAATACCAGAGACTGTTGCGCAGTCGTACTGGTCGGAGCATTTTGGAAAAACTGGGGTATGAGCCGCAAGCATGCTCCAGACGTACAGAAAAAGTACCTAGACAGGTTAGGGGCAAATTAAAAATACCTCCGCTCCCCAAAAACATGCACCCCGTTTACCATGAGAGCCGGAGGAGTGATAGAGCAACAGCGCTGCAAGCCCATTTTGAGGGAAGACAGGACGTCTTATATACAGATGCCGCACAATGCGCGAACGGTAGGGGACATGTTTCAGTAGCAACTAGAGAAGACGGGGGCTTGCTGCAGCACCCAAAATTCGACCACTACGGAGGCGGAAGAGGTGGCCATCGCGCTAGCTCTAACACAACAACAGGTCAAAATTAGTTACAGACTCGAAATCAGCGATTAGAAATTTCGACGCCGGCCGCATTTCGGCCATAGCAGCAACAGTGTTGGCCAGTGGTCCACCACCGGCAGAGTAGGTCGCGCTCATTTGGACTCCGGTGCACCGGGGGTTGAGAGGGAACGCGAAAGCGCACATACTGGCCCCAGGGTTAGCTACATTCCGGGATCCCAGTGACGACTTATGCGCAACCCCGTACCCCTTGCGCGATGAGGAGCCCCTACAGTTCGACGATGACCTTAACACCTACAAGATATCCTAAATTATTACAAATTAGGCAGATCAGTACTACCAGAAGCGTGTAAGCAACTCACCAAAAGCGAGGAGGTTATGTGGCGTAAGCTACAGGCTGGAGTATTCCCGAACCCCCAGCTTTACAGCAAGTGGCACCCGGAAATTTTTCGCCCAGGTGCAAACGTTGCGATGGCATAGCGGACATGATCCATATGATATGGGCGTGTCCTAGATTTGGAGAACCTGGCAGAACAGATGAGTCCTGGGAGGCACTACTTCTCAAGCAGGACGAAAAAGGGCAACGAGAAGTCATCCGTCTTGCCCTGGCCGCTGCTAAGATACAAGGGATCCAGGTCGATGGCTGAGGGGGAGGACATGGTTGGGACAGAGCTTCGCCTCGGATCCTCACCAACCTTTTGACGGGTGCAATAAATGTTATTTCTCTCTCTCTCTCTCTCTCTCTCTCTCTCTCTCGGAAGCAAAAGCGTATTTAAACTTCTGCCAGTGATGATCGCTTTGCACAGACGAAGACAAGTCCACATAAAGAAAGGTGTTATGCAAGCAGACACGATCTCCCCAGTACTATTCATAAGAAGTATTCAGAGACTTGGAATGGCAGCAGTTAGGGATAAGGGCAGATGGAGAATACCTCAGTAATCTGCGATTTGCTGATGACATTGCCTTGCTAAGTAACTCAGGGGATGAATTGCAAAGAATGATGACCTAGACAGGAAAAGTAGAAAGGTAGGCTTGAAAATCAACATGCAGAAGACCAAGGTAACGTTCAACAGCTTCGGGAAGGAACAGCGGTTTAAGTTAGGTAGCGGAGCACTGGAAGTAGTAGGCGAATATGTCTACTTAGGACAGGTAGTAACCACAGATCTGGACCATAAAAGGGAAATAAGAATAAAATTGGGATGGAGCGCATTTGGCAAGCACTCGCAGATAATGACTAGCAGCTTACCGGTGTCGCTCAAAAGGAAAGTATACAACAGTTGCATCTTACCTGCACTTACCTATGGGGCTGAAACGTGAAGGCTAAAAAAAAGGAGGGGTTCTACTTAAGTTGAGGACAACGCAGAGGGCTATAGAGCAAAAAATGGTAGGGATAACATTAAGAGTTAGGAAACATGCAGAGTAGGTCAGATAAATAACTCAAGTTACTGACATTCTAATGGAAATCAAGAAGAAGAAATAGGCATGGGCAGGACATGTAGTGCGAAGAGAGGATAACCGTTGGTCGCTTAGGGTAACAAACTGGATTCCAAAAGGAAGGAAAGCGTAGCACAGGGCGGCAGAAAGTTAGATGGGCGGATGAGGTCAAGAGGTTCGCAGGGGTCAAGTGGATGCAGCTAGCACGGGACCGAGTTAATTGGAGGAATATGGGAGAGGCCTTCGCCCTGCAGTGGGTATAGTCATGCTGATGATGAAACGTAACCGCTAAACTACAACAAATAACCAAACAACTAGTGGTAAATATATTCCAATGAAATACAACAAGGATTAATAATTATTAATTCAATATCATAGTGGGTCAATGAATTTCTTTTTTTAGGCTTCAGCATTAACGGCAGTGTGAACAGCTGCCAAGTTTCTTGCGTACACTATATAACTATAACAAATATAGGAAAATATAGGAGTAAATCTAAATTAAATAAAGAAAATATATTGAATATGCGGAAATCATTATGGTCTTTATATAAGCGGCTAATTATAAATGTCAGCAACCCATTGCAACAGCTTCATTCGCAACGTATGTACGCAACAAAAGGTCAGTAAAGGCACAAGTGAATGCCGCGAGGTAAAAAAGGCCGCCGTTAAAACAAAAGCCTTTATCGGATTTAATATATATCATCACTGACCCCCTAAACGGTGAGATCAAATTTATAATGCACATCAAAATTGGGAGGCAATCTACCATCAGGCACAATTCGCTTAGTATTAACTAAAATTAACGTAAAACATTTCTTGCCCATTGAAAAAGACCAGACAAAGTCTTCTAAAAAGGTTTGCCGTCTTCTTTTTTTTTTTTTTTTTTTTCTCAGCAGACTACACGGCATGAGCGTAGGAACAGATCGTCGAGGTTTAAGAAAACGTGCGAAAAAAGCATAAAACGAGGAAAAAATCTGAGCTGAATTTCCTTGTAAAATGACGCAGACGAAAGACAAAACGTCACAAATATTGCGGCAGCATTTCGCACAAAATGAGAGCAAATAAATTTAAGGAAGGAGAGCAAAGATCAAAAAAGAGGCAAATAAAAAGGCATATGCGATCATTGCCAAACGGAACAGGCGGTGGCAGCTGGCGATTGGTTGCAATTTTTCCAAAAAACGCACAACTACAGGGTATAATTAGATGTCGTAATTATTTGTATCTCAATTCGCCCATGAATTAATAATACCTAAATAAATGTCGAACGTTGTCAATGCCGCACAAATTTATAACGCTACGTATTCGGAATGCCAATATGGCGCCGTTCAAGGCTCGCATTGTAACGTTCTGTCAAAAATGGCTACCATACGTCCTGCCTGAAACAGCTGATGGCTCAAGCCAAACGACACACAAAGGACCTCGCGCAGTTGAGCGCAAAATTACTACCACCGCAAGCGCCTGCCCAGTTGCACGAGCAGTGATGGCGCGCATAAAAACAGCGCCAAACGTGAAATAAAGAACCGCGGGCAACGTACGCACACCGCAGGCTTAGCGCGGCCCGGCCTCGATGACCTTGACTGGCCACAGAGGACGGAAAGATAGGTCAACATGGCGGCGGGTGCTCCAGCACCACTTACCGCAAGGCTTCGCTCGCCGTCTGCCTCTCCTGCTTGCCGTGGATTTTTTGTATGGCGTCGCGCCATCTTTCTTTTTACGCCTTCTGTATGGCCTTTCATACTCGGGGTGCCAAGAGTCATCGTCCTCCATGTTCGTATCTGCAAAGTCCCGGGTTAAAAACACAAACCTAATTAAGGCACCAAATTGGAGACGTACCTGGACTCGACCAGCTGCGAGCGAGGTCCGAGGAAGAACTGATGAGCTCTCGCTAAGACGACGATACTGACGACACCTGAGTCGCTGTCTCCCTCCCCCTTCTGCTCCTTCTGCAAAGTAAGCTTTTGATTGGTTGATTTGAATTACCTCCTTCGTACAGCCTTGCAGACTTTCGCCCCTCGATCGGAAGGGATTAAGCAAATAAAAAGAGAAAACAAAACGAGCAATGGGGCTTACCCCAAGTGGAATGTCTTAAGCAGTCCGCAGCATCATGAGATGTTCGCCACCAAAACTCCGGCCAAGCGCTGTTCCACCTTCTTGCCTATTGTCTGCGACCGCGTTCCTGCTGGACACCTGTTGGAGTGCGAAAGAGCCGTGTCCTTTTATAGAGTTGACCACGAACGCTGGTTTGTTCGGCCGGTGTTCCCGTTCGACGCACCCATGACAAAACGGCGTTCCTCACTCTCTTAGCGCTTTGGTGACGCTAATAAAATGAAGAAAAAAAATCTCACTGAATGCAATTGAGCAGGATCTCTGTACCAAATAGAATCTTGCAGTGATGACGGCATTATTTTGACAGTAAAAATAATAATAATTGGTTCTCAGGAAGGGAAAGGCGCAGTATCTCTCACGCGCTGTGGAATGGCGGTGAAAAGGGCGATTTACTTTAATTTAAACACCAGGAAGGCAAATAATTAGTCTCATGTGGCAATTTTGTTTGCCATACATTGTAAAAAACAGCGGAGTGGGCTATGGGTTATGGTTACGAGGAAGGTTTTTCTTCGCTAGCTGAATGCTAGCCTCCTTGTCTTAATATCATAAAAAGCTGCATTATCATAGTAAGGAGCCAATAGACGGCACAATCATTTATATTACCTCAAATCCTACAGAAACCAGGCAATTATTCAAGCAACTTTGCGTATCACTATTTTATGGGTTTGTACGGACACACCAATGAACACACTAAATGCTCGAAATATAGACAGAATCTCATATCAGTGTTTGCAAAAGCAGCGAGGATACTGATAGATGGTTTTGTTAAACCGCCGACTATGGCAGCTTTTTGTTTTTTTACTGGTGTTTTCAACTCGAAGAACGATAACGCATGTCGAGATGACACCAGAGTCGTTTGTTTCATGAAACATTGAACACCTGTGGCGTGTACAAATCGACACCTTTCCACGAACTGTAGGAATGCCCTTCCCCACGGGCAGTACCCTTTATCGCACTAATTCCTCCAGGCAGCCTGCCTTGTCGACCACTCAGCCCGACGGCCAGAAATGGCTGTTTGATCGGGCTTTATATGAAATTCAAGCCCGTGGACTCCTGGACTAGTAGGGGACCACACTGCAAGATGTATTGTTTCTTTCCAAATAATATTCTTTCGATACATTCATCGCTGAAAACAACGAGCTCCCCCATCTGATTCTAGTATATCCGCCACCTCCTCTTTAACACGCGTATAGTCTAGTTTCACTTGTTTTTTATGGTGTCCGCAGAAAACAAGTGAGAAAGTTACCGCGCCTTTCCCTTCCTATAAATAAATTTAAAAAAACGCAGGAATTCAGCACACCATTGCCCTAATGATTTCGCTAGCCTCAACGGACTCCCCGGCTCCCTCAGATATACTTTCTGATACACTTAAGAAAGTATGAAGCTCAAAGTTCATTTTATCACCGTTATTCTCCGGCCTGATGCACCTATAAATTGTGAGGCAGATATGTGAAGCTTTTGCAATTCATGCAAATCCGACACAGAGATCTCCGTTACATCGAGTGTTGTATAAGTTCTATTCCTGACGTTACCTCGACAGTACTGAGCTCGTCGGTTTTCCTGACTATCCATATGGGCTAGCCACTACCACGAAAAAGCCACTGTTGTAGCAGAGGCTGGCAGCAAGGAGGGACTTCGATTGCTAGTTAAGCCGAATCTGGCACCTAACGCGAGTTTGACAGCGGTGATTTGGCCCATAGTTGTGCCCTCTTTCGTTCAAAGTGAAATACGCGGCTACAAACTATATTCGTGTGGACCGCAATTGTTCAGTGGTTCTCGCCGTTTCATTGGGTGGATGCAAATTATTTCCATGAAACGTAAGACGCAAACTCTCTCACCACGCTGTGGACGTTAAAGCTGAGACCCGAGGAAAGTAGTTAGAGATGATTAAAAACAGAGAGACGTTGCCGAAGGGGAAGTGTTCATTATTGTTTACATGGCCCGGAAATGATTACTGTGTACTGACACGCACAGCACACGGACGCCTGAAACGCGGCCACCAGTGCGTGCACAGAACCCGGACTTCTGAAAGTGCAAGACGCTTTAGGGCAAACTTCGGAGGGCCTTCCGGTGATTTAGATCACCTGGGGATTTTTAACCTTCCCCGGCGTCCCACAACTCACACCCCGGCGTCTCTTGCCTTGACAGTGCATTGAAACGCACCCGCGGTGGCTGATGTCCGGTCTTAAGAGCCACGTTCAATCCAGCGTTCCTGTGCTTGACCGGGTACTCGGTTCTGAGCGAGTGGTGCGTACCAGTGATCCTTTCGGACGCTAAGCGTTGAACAATCGCTTCAATGAATGAAGCGTGCAAGTTGCACAGAAATCGGCAGGTGAAATTTCTCTCGCCGCATAAGAATAAAGAAGCTAGGGGGGCATCTCATTACATGCGAAAATATTTGACCCAGAATTCTGCGAGCTTGAAGACTTACATTTAAGTAGTATTTAATGCTCTCAGCGTACCTGTCTTGGTCTTGGGCTGCCGCATTTCAATGAAAGCGGAACAGGAAAGGTGTCCGCGTACCGTGCGATGTCATCGTACGCTAGATAACTTCAAATGGCGTAATCTGGAGTCATCCACTCCGTATAGAGAATGTATCGTTTCTAGAACCTAAACCTCACAATTTACATTTGTTTTTTTCGCGTCACCCCCAATTTATCCGAGAAGAAGGTTTATGTGCTTTCTTAAAAGCTCTAATAGTAGTCGCCAGGAGAGGTGGAACTTTGAATCGAGGAAGCGCATAAGCGGCGGACACGCAGGTGTTTGCATTCGATGTGAGGACGAATAAAATGCCAGTGGAAGAAATGCATTTCATGTCTGGTTTTTCGATCTGGTTTGCAGGGTTTGAAGAGTGGAAGGCTCTAGAAATTTTGGATACCTGTGATCTTTTATTATGCAGTGAAATCGCACAGCATTTCATCTTGATTCTTTCTGAAAGCTAAAAGAGCCCGCCAAGGCTAGAATCGGGCCCGGCTATAAGAGGCGCTTAAAAGGACTCTGGAAATATCAGCTAGCAGATATTTTACCAAAGTTACGGCATCCTTCACAGCCAACGTCGAATGCGAATCCATAAAACCGCCGTGGAAAGGAGCAAGAGATTAAATGCTGTACCACAGGCGCTTTCTTCGCCATCCGGTCGTCAATTCAAGCAGTTCGTCTCGGGTAGACTGACTCTGAAGAGCATTTTAATGCGAAAGCTTTTCTTGGCTCAACAATAAAGTGACTGTCCGTGGCGTGTCCAGAAGACAAACCTGAAGCCAATCCAGCACAATCCACATAACAAGCCAAAACAAAATATTGAATCCAGTCATGATTGTTTGGCTATAATGCCTTAATTACGAAAGTGTCAAACGAGACAGGTATCTACAGCCAATCAAACAGTAGGCATGTAAAAAGCCAGTATTAGCTAAATTGCCTTATGTTCTAAACACTGCGTAATCAGTAGCAAAAAGCCGTACAAGAAAGAAGGAATAAAAAGCAAAAAAATAAAGAAAGAAATTTGAAAATAAAACAAAAATGGCCAAGAAATACAAATTAAAAATCTAAAAATATATATAGAAAGCCTTTCACCTTACTGCGCCTAAACAGTTTAAGTACCTCCTAGAATTATAATTAGTCGATAAGAGAGCTTCGATCTAGTTCACTGTAGCTTCGATACGAAATGACGCTTTCTTTTCCGTAAGCCTATGCAGTCGTCCTTATCGTGCCGATTGCGGCTAGCACACCTTGTTAAAATTAGAATGAACATTCTTTATTCTCTATAATTCGATTTCTGAAATAATTGCTGCTCATTTAAGGACAGCACATATATGGACACATCTAGAAACTCTACATTGTTTTCCGAACCGTGCGTAATTTATCCACCTTTCATAAAAAAAAAGCCGGTTTCGAGAACTTCCAGCCAAGCCCCCACCACCAGCATATTCTCTGAACAAACTAAAGTTCGTCGTCGACTCTAAGACATGGCCATAGGCCCCTCACGTGGTGGGTGTGGCGTCCGCCCAAAAAAAACTGATTTATAGGAAGGGAAAGGCGCGGTAACTGTCTCACTTGTTTTCTGTGAACACCTCAACCGCGCAGTAAGGGAAGGGATGAAGGTGGGAGTGAAAGTGGAAAGAGAGAAAGAGGAGCAGTAGTGGAGGGCTACGGAGTAATTTCGACCACCTGGAGATCTTTAACGTGCGCTGACATCGCACAGCACACGGAACGCTTCTTCGTTTCGCCTCCATCGAAACGCAGCCGCCGAGGTCGGGTTTTAAAAAACTGATTTTTCACTCCCATCTTCCTCCCTTCCCTTACGGCGCGGTTGCGGTTACCGCGCCTTCCCCTTCCTATAAATAAATCAATCGGGTTTGAACCCGGGTGCTCCGGCACAGTAGTCGGGCGTGGCACCCGCCCAAAGCACGCGCGCATCGCTTGGGGAATGCGGAAGACCGCCGAACACGTTTCCTTACCAACGGGTTAGCGCGTGTATGAGGCACGTGAAATTTGCCTGACACAATGTGCCGCTCTTGCGAGTCTCGTGCAGTTTTTTGTTTTTTTTTTTCGAAGAGTTTGCCACAAGGCATAAGTTGAGAAAGGGGGAATAGGATGCAGGATAGAAAGTTAAAAGAAGGAGTGCAGTCCAGTTGTGCTTATGAATTCGAGAAGGTTGGCAGTCCATTGTCCATTTCTCATAATCACTATCGCGATTCCACCGCAGGCCCACCTTCATGATTATCCGTTGCCTGATGTGCTTTGTTGATGGACACGTCCACAACAAGTGGCGCACATCGCAGACGTCACGTGGAGTGTCACAGTGAGGGCACCTGTCAGTCACTGGTAGGTCTTTTTCCCGCCATCGATGTCGAACAGATGGGGTCAGAGCCGCCCCTGCCCGGATCCGGCGCACTGTCACCTCCTCCTGCCGAGTAAGACTACGGGGGAGAGGGTGCGAACACGGAGGAATGAGAGCGCGTGTTCGGTGGCGCAGAACTTGCGAATCGGAAACGTGGGACAGGAACGGATATGAGGGAAGAGGGGAAGGTGGTGGATCGTCTGATGTGTTTATATGCGTCATAGCATCTGCTTGTATGTTATGTGGATCGCGAGCATGGCCGCGAATCCAGTGTATGCGAATAGGACATGGGTACTTTGAACATAGCAAATGTATGGACTGTGTTATTTGGAATGCGCGTCGAACGGCCTTAAGCTGTTTAAGGGCAGTGAGAGAGTCTGTGTAAAGATGAACTGCATTGAATGTAGGAACTGGTGGGAGGGAATGTATAGCATTGTAAATTGCTTGAAGTTCCAGTGCCAGAGGGGTGCACGTATCCGCGGTATATGTCACCTGAGTGTTGAGATGCGGATGAGAGGGACTATACACGGCAGTAACTCCTCGCTCTGCAGCATGTGATGCATCGGAATATAATATGCACCCTTCAGGCAGATGTGCGGATGATACCGACGGGGAAGCAGTGGGGCGATTTGTCCGTGAGCTGGCAGTACGACCATGGAGGTAGTGTCTTTAAATGATGTAGTTGTAAAGACTGTTTGCGAGCTCTGTTTGCCATCCGCTGATCAACGAGTTTAGTGAGCGTATTTAGCTGGGCATACTCCTGAAGTACTGGTATGGGTGTTAGGCGGGGGAGGTACGTTATTGCACGCATAGCCTCACGATTGATGGCCTCAAGGGAGTCCCACTGTCTGCGGGTGAGACGTTGAAACTGTGCCTGGTATATTATACGTGGCTGGAGGACAGAGCAAACAAGCTGGCGGGCCGTGTGAGCACACGCGCCGCCAGAGCGCATAGCTATGCGACGAATGAGACCTAAAGTAGCGTGAGCGGTCTTACGGATGGCTGTCAGCCACGGTGTGCCAGTCCCAGAGGAATGTAGAAGAAGACCAAGAATGCGAACGGTTTGTACCTGAGGAATTGGGATATTATCTATCATAAAATTTATATTGGGAGCTTTCCGTAAGCAAGCTTTATTTCCAATTCGAATGAAACAGGATTTTGTATGCGAAAGAGTTAGGCCCAAAGGAGGGAGGCGAAATGCCAATACATCCAGCGCATGCTGGAGGGCCGCCTGATGGACAGACGTATCTGGGTGACAACACCATAAGGTTATATCATCGGCATACGCAAGCACCCGTATAGAAGGGATGGCCTCTAGGGCTCGAATAAGTGGAATGAAGGCCACATTAAATAAAGTAGGGGCGAGAACGGAGCCCTGGGGCACTCCTCTGTTTGAGGGGAAGTGACCAAAGAGCTTTCCATGGACACGCACACTGAATGTTCTATTTGTTAGAAAGGCGTGAATGGCGAGGAGAAACCTGTGAGGAAGACCAAGAGTTTGTGGGGAGGCAAGAATGGCTGAGTGAAGGATGTTATCATATGCCTTTGTTATATCTGTAGCGATCACAGTTCTAACAAGATGACTGTGCGGAGAGTGGTGAAGCACGTCAGCAGCCAAAGTAGCAAGACCGTCCTCCGTTCGTATTTGCGGGCGGAAGCCAATTTGGGATTCTGGATAGCAATCATGGGATTCCAACCACCACGATAAGCGAGTGGCGAGAATGTTTTCGTAAAGCTTGCAGATTTTTGGCGTTAGGGAAATTGGACGAAGGGCCGAGAGAGATACTGGAGGATGACCTGACATCGGTATTGGAACAACAATAAAATGCTTCCACTCGTCCGGCATGACACCAGAATACCACACGTCATTGAATGCATCAAGCAGGGCCTGCAAAGCAGTCCCTTCCAAGTTGCGGAATAAGGAGTTAGGTATGCCGTCGTGGCCGGGAGCAAAGTTAAATTTGAGGCGTTCAATGCAGGCCAGCAGCTCTGCCATGGTTAGCTCAGAAGTAATCGCATCGGGGGGTTCGGTAACCGGTAAGCAAGGTGGAGAAGTTGAGGTGGAATCATAGTGGGGAAAAAACTGTCTGGCCGCCTGTTTTGCAAATGTGTCCTCATCTACATTCATAGCAAGGCGAATGCTCTCTGTGTAATCAGAAACTTGAGAAGAGCGCTCCATGGCGTGAAACACTCTCCAAAGTTGTCGATTACTCTGCTTGGAGGACAGGCGCTCACACCATGAAGCCCAACGTTGCCTTCCTAGACGCTTTTCATACCGCCTCGCACGCGCGGTAGCCCGGTGAAGAGCGGGGATAGCCGATGGGTCATCGAGGTTACAAGCAGCATAATGATCTGCCTGGCGACGCAGAGCCCAAAGATTCAGGAGGTGGATGTCCGGGTTTGGCTCGTCTTCATTTACAGTGGTGGTAATCGTGTGGGACGCAAGAACAGCAGAGAGGTTTGACAATGCTGATGATGGGGTGAAATCAGATAAGCGATTGTCTGCGCGTACAGAGTCCCAAGATGTTATTCGTACGCTACGGCGTATTTTACGTATCCGCGAAGGAGTGAGAGAGATAAAGATAGGACTGTGATCACTACCCCAGGTATCTGGTTCAACAGCCCAACGAGGGCTACCAGGGCCTAACCACCAAGTCAAATCAGGTGAATAAGGCCCACCTCGTGGACGGGTAGATGTATGCGGGTGGTTTAAAAGGTGAAAAGAATTATCTGAAAAGCTTCCCTGGATGTGTGCACCCCTGGGAGAATCCGATGGGTAACCCCACGAGGTGTGTGCGCCATTGAAGTCTCCACCGACTAGAATAGAGATACCCGAGTAGGTAGAACGCAGAAAACGAACCCATCCAAGATTAGGAGATGCGGAACCAGGACGGCCATAAAAGGAAACTAGTATAAGTGGCGTGCGTACAGGCTTAACTAGGAGTGCTACCACCTCTTGGTGTGTGTTACACCAGCGTGGAAGGTCGATCGGTGTGTGGGGAACTGAAGTGTGAATATAAATTGCAGATTTACCTGGGCTGTGGGAAGAGGTGATGCAACGGCGATCAGGAATGGAAGGTGAATGGTAAGCGCAGAATCCTGAAAGGCGAGGAAGTGAGTTATGCTCTTGAAGTAAGAAGGCCCACGCCTTTAGCTTTTTGTCGCGAAGACGGATGTTCACTTCAGAGGCCTTATTCGCAAAGCCTCGACAATTCCACTGCACCACCAGAGACAGTCGTGCAGTTTTTGTTGCTGCGACTTTAGCAAGAAGGAAAAGAAAATGCACGGGCCTGCTACTGGCTCTGTAGACCACTGCCTCGTGCGGACAGAAGAGAAAATTGAAAAATTACGAGGGACTTTAGCGACTAAAGTAGTGAAAGGCGAAAGCCTGAGAAGTCTCATCTTGTCTAGCGTTCCTACCATCTGCAATCCCTCACTTCAGCTAGTTCACTGTACCCTCACTTGAATGCGCGCCAAGGAACGCCACGCGACTGGCTCTGTAGCTGAGCCACCTCCGCTGCCTCGAACAGACAGGAGAAAAAATAGAGGAGAAAGAAAAAGAAGAGGGAGAGAAAGACGCGCGCTGCAACAACAGGCGTCGTCCACCACCGAAGCGGTGGCGGGTGCAATGACGGCCTACAACAGATAAATATTCGGTGGCAGGTTAGCCCCCGCCGCAAGCGACGATGACCTACCTGTCCCAGCCCATCAGGGGAGTACCCTCTAAGCTAAAATCAAGGTGTACGATTAGAAAGGTGTATCAACGGCGCCGCTCGTCGTGTGCTCCGAATGTTGTGCCATAAGTCTCGCAGTTCCAATGCCTGCCGACAGGCATCGACGAATCCATGCGGGCAGAGTAATGTTAGTAATGTAGAAACAAAAATTCGATAAATAGAATGATGGTATAGTTAACCCATCTGAAACAACAATTAAGATATAGGGAGAAAAATGAGCATGATATCTACTGCTACCACCCCGTTTCAAAGGGGACGCTCCTATATTTCATCCATCCATCCAGAGACTTTAGCGTGCTCCGGGCCCATGTGGGCGCTCCCGCCGCTGCTTGGTATTTCGCGATCAAACCAGCTCAGGGAGATGTGCCACTTCGAGGCCATCTCAAGCAAAATGGCGAAGACATTTGCTACGGCATCATCACTGTGGCAAATCATAAAACAGCTGAAACCCTGAAAGATGGTGTCCAGTGGGGGCATGGCACTATCTTGAAAATTCGTAAATTTGGAACCAATAAGGCTCGTCTGACTTTTACCGGAAAAGTGAGGCCATGGACGGTAACCTATAAGTCAAAAATTGTCCAAGTGCAGCCCTATCTGCGCACTATCCCAGCCTGCGGTGTGTGTGGCACTGTGGACCACAGGGCAGACACATGCCCAAATCCATTGCAAGATAAGTGCGGCCTGTGTGGACTACAGGCTTTTGTCGAGGGAGTGCGGGCCCCTCATGAGTGTACGCTGAAATGTGCTGTTTGTGGTGGCGGCCATGCCACAAACTCCAGAGACTGTACCGCCAAGTACCGCCTCGACACAAATACGATTGCCCAAAAGAGCGGCAATTATTATTGTTTGAAACTTTATTGCCGGCGATACAGGAGGTCCCCCAATTCCCCCACCCAGGTACGCAGACCCGAATAGAGGGCTGGGACTCCGCGACTAGAAGCGCGCAAGGATACATTGATTCTTCGCGGCCTCAGCCGCCAGGCGGACGACTTATTTTTGGGTCAAGGGTTTCGCTTTAGAGAAGGGATTCCCAAGCTTCTGTGTCATGAATGTTGGCCACTGCCCCAGGCGAAAAGGGGCATTGCCAGATTATGTGATCTAGTGTCTGTCCGCAGTGTTTACTGTTTTCGTATTGTCTGTCATCTACTTTTATTTAAATGGTGCAGCCATACCGGGTTGGGGTAATTTCCGGCCTGTAGTTTGCGAAGACTTTTGGCCTCATAGTTGTTTAGCTCTTTATGTGAAGTGGAGAATGTTTTTCTGTTTAGTTTGTAGTATTTACAGATCTAGTGGTAGGTGTTTAACCTCTCCTCGGGTTCTGGATTTTCGACCTGCTCGACGTTCGTCCGGTGGTAGATATCTCGGGCAAGCGCGTGAGTGGCTTCGTTTCCAGGCACCGATTCGTGGCCTGGGGTTCATTTTATTGTGATCCTCCGTGAGATCTTCCTGGATTCGAGAATTTTCTTAGCCGCGGATGGCACTCTTCTTTTTGTCAAGTTCCAAACGGCTGTTTTGTTGTCGCTTATAATCACTTTAGCTTTTGTGTCGACGCAGGCTAGCGCAATTGCTACCTCTTCAGCGATGACTGCATTTCTTGTTTTATAGATGTCGTGATTAGAGGGGCTCCGGCTCCGTCCACCACTGCTGCGACTGCAGCTCCCGGCATCAGTGTACGCCACGCAGTTCGGGTCAAGCTTGCTCATCTCATTTTCGATGGCTTTGGCTCTGTCCTCTCTTCTCTCTTTGTTGTGAATGGGGCTTATGTTTCTTGGCATGGGTGGGATGAACAGGTTGGTTCTGCAGTTTTGGCTGAGGTTGATCTTGGGGTCCGTCCCTCTGTCGTGCTGGAGCCCAACCCATTCTAGAATTTGCCTTCCCGTCTCGGATTGACTGAGTCTTTCCATTTGCGCTGTTCTTGTGGCTTCCATTATTTTCTCCCATGTGTTGTGTACCCCCATTCCCAGCAGTCTGGTCGTGGAGGTGCAGCTGAGAAGGCTGAGTGCGCTTTTGATTCTCTTCCTTATTACGACGTCTATTTGTTCCTTTTCCCTTACTGCCAGGTTTAGGTAGGGTGTTGCATATCTTACCCTACTGATTATATAAGCCTGTACTAGTCTTAGCAGGCTCTTGAGTCTATTTTTGAGAGGCAAGCGCCTTCAAGCGGGCTTGACATCAAAGGCGACCAAGCGCCACCACCGCCCCCACACGGCGGATTGAAGAAGCAAGCCCACTCCCAACTCAAGCAAGGCTAAATGTGGTCAAAAAAGGAAAACAGGTGAGCGGCTCGGGTAGGGTTGCCTCCTCCTCCCACCCCCCTTCTCCTCACGCTCGCTCGGCGGCCGACGCCGAGCTTCATAACCTGGTAGCTTCTCTCCGGGTTCAAAACGAGATGCTACTTGCCAAAATTGAAGCCCTTGAAACTAAAACTGCTCCTCCCCCACAACCTGCCCCCCAAGCAGAAGCCATGGAGAACGATGCGGCGGCACCGGTGACCTCGGACTCCTCCGTGGCCATTCTTGAGGCCCGCCTTAACGCCAAATTCGAAACCCTTATCGGGACGACAATGGAGCGTATCATTGCCAAAGTTATGGAGGCCCTTCCTACCATGATCGCTCAACATGTCTCCCCCGCACGTCTCGCCGGGCCGCTCCTCTCAAAAACGTATGCAGCCGGCCCTCAAAATTTTCGCGTCGAGAAATTGACATCGAAAATGAGGAAGCTAGCTGACCCCTCCCAGGAGCTGAATTTTAGCCCCGGGTTTATGGCTCCGGGACATCTACCTTCCCTCCTCTAACCCCAAAACCTTGGCGGGACAACCTCGGTGTAGGCGTTCCCCCTTATCTAAATTGGCCTCCCCCATCGCTGTAACTCAATGGAACTGTCAAGGGCTACGGTCTCGCATTAAAATTACACAGCAAATATGGTCGACTTGAACCTCCAACTTGCTATTCCCATGTAATGGTGACTCTCCTTCCCCTCCGCAAACAGGATCCACCACTGCACATTCTAAATGTCTACTGCCCACCCGAATTGCCGAATGTATCATTCTCGGACCTTTTCAGCCGTGCGCTGAAAGCTGCGGGTCGGGACCCCCTCTTGATTGTGGGCGATTTTAACGCCCCCAGTCGAGTCTGGGGGTACCGCCGTGAAGAGAAACGGGGACGCAAGTTGACAGAGCTTGCGTCTACGTTGGGCCTCAGTCTTCACATAGACCCCGTCCACCCAATACGTATAGGTAACTCCGTGACTCCGGATACGTGCCCGGAATTAACCTTTACCAGCAACATTCAGTATGCCGACTGGGTCAACACTGAGAAAACCCTCAGTAGCGACCACTGTATACTAAACACTACAATCGGACCAGACCATTAGCAAAACCCACAACACAGGCTCGACTCCCAGACTGGTCCAAATTTAGGAAAAATTGCAACACAGCTACATTTATACTCGAGCAAGGCGCAAGGCTACAAGTCATGGTCCGAACAATTGCTTTCTAGCCTTCGCTCCACCAAAACGAAAATTCAGCTTTCCGAGGCGGTATCAGACATGGATAACCACCTCCTCCACCTCTGGGAAGCACGGCATTGCCTTGACCGCCGGTGGCGCCGATAAAAGCATAACCGTAAACTGAAGGCTCGAATTTCCGAGCTCACCCAGCAGGCGGCCGAGTATGCGGCCCAGCTCGCAGACGCCAACTGGGTGGATCGTTGCAACACGGCGGCGCGGAAGATGTCCAGCAGGAACACCTGGCGGCTCTTCCGCGCTCTTATCGACCCAACGCAGACAGACACAGAAACATCGGCAACGTGCCATACACAGCTTTCAGGGCAACACAACTCAGCTAGCGCACAAGTTGCGGGACCAATACTTGTACACTACCCAGGACCCCCGCGGACCGGCGCACTCTTATGCAGGTTCGGAGAAAGTTGAGCTGGATCAGCCGTTCCAGCTCCACGATCTGCCAGCGGCCCTGGCGAAAATGAAACGTGGCACAGCCCCGGGTCGGGACAAAATTACAGTCAAATTACTAGCTAACTTACTCTACCAGTCCTTATTGGATTACATCAATTCAATTTGGCTTGGGGACGCGCCACTCCCCATCGATTGGAAGACTGCTCTGGTCACTTTCATTCCAAAAGCTGGCAAGGCCATCAACACGGACAACCTTCGCCCCATCTCTCTAACCTCGTGTGCGGGCAAACTAATGGAGAAGATGGTGCGTGACAAGTTGTGCGAGTTCATGGAAAATCAGCACATCTTCGCAGCCTCCATATTCGGATTTCGCCCGTACAGGTCCGCACAGGATGTTTTGCCACAACTCAATCGGGGTGTTCTTTACCCGGTCGAATGCCCTCACAACGACAGGGTCATACTCGCCTTAGACTTGAAAGGAGCCTTCGACAACGTTACTTATGAGGTAATACTCACTCATCTTTCACAAACCGGTTGCGGACGCAACGCGTTCAGATACATTCGACAATTTTTGACAGATCGCCAATCCTACATTAAAATCCAGGACACCGAACATGGTTAACACCACGGGGTGCAGTGCTGTCTCCTCTCTTATTCAATCTGGCTATGATGCACCTGCCGGCCCAGTTGGGTGCTGCCGCTGGTATGCAGCATGCGCTGTGGGCCACGTAAGGTTCCCTTGGAGATATTGAGGCCAACCTGCAGCAAGCGGCAACCATAGTGGACCGTTATGCTCGCCGCTGCAGCCTTCAATGCTCCCCTCAAAAATCTGAATCTGTACACATACACCCCTCACTAAAGTGTACGGCCAAAATTGAGCTCTCTTTAGAGATATGATTAATTCCTGAACGCACAGAAGTCCGGGTACTGGGACTCTTCATTCATCAACATAGACGGTCGGACACTACCTGGGCGAAACTCCGTAAGGTTAGGGACCAGATGGGCCGCATGTTCCGCCGGGTTTCTAACAAACGTGGGGGGTTGCGGTGCAAAGACACCTTGCGGCTGGCGCATGCATTCGTGACCAGTTGAATCTTGTATTCGACTCCTTACCTCCACCTTCGGAAACAAGACGAGGATGCACTCGAAGTCGTCCTGCGCAAAAATTTTAAGAGAACCCTCGATCTCCCCGTGAACGCCTCCAACCAGCATCTACTGAGCCTGGGCATGGTGAATACATTCCGGGAGATTCGAGAGGCTCACTTAACCAACCAATACACACGTCTTTCTAAGACACTGTCGGGTCGCCGCCTCCTTGCCCGGTTACACATCCAACATACCACCCTTATGGAAGATCGTGTACGCCTCCCTTTCGAGGGGAGATGCGCCCTCCACGTACGCCCTCTTCCTAAAAACATGACACGTGAAAACCACATGCAATGGCCGGCGCCTGGCGCGGGCGGAAGCCCTGGGCCACCATTATGGGTCGAAACCAGGCATTTACTACGTGGACGCCTCCGGCCCCTACCATGGGGGATGGTACACGGCCGCAGTGGTCCATCAGCCCAAAACTATTAACGGGCTCCCATTTCGCGCCCGTGACAACCCACGCGGAGGAGGTCGCCATTGCGCTGGCAGCTACCCACACTGATTCCAAAAGGGAGGAGCGGAGGAGCGGCTTCTACACCGTCTGTATACCAACACTCTGCTGCTGTGCCCGGCAGCACTAAAACATTTTAATCCTTCCTTCATGGGCAGTTGTCCGCACTGTGCGGAGAAGTCTTCGGACATCTACCCCATGGTGTGGGCTTGCCCATCCAAACCAGCTATTCCTCGTCACCCCAACCCTACTCGGGAGGACTGGGATAGGCGACCCTGCTCGGCTGCCATGACCTGCAGGCCCAAAAGGCATTGGTCGAGCGCGCCTGGGCAGCAGCCGACGCCATTGGGGTCCCGTTCAAAGATCCGGCTCATGCATATACCTCCATCCCTTTTAAATCAATAAACGTTTGTCACCACCACCACTGCGCAGCTGTCGTCTGCTTGCAGTGAACGCGCCGTAAAATGTAAGTTTTGTTCGGACCGGTGTTTCAATTCTTTCTGTAATGTTGTTTTTATGGTGTTGTCGCCAGTGCTTCAGGGCCTCGAAGGTGGGACGAAAGTGATTTGCAATACGATGTACGACAGGCAACTGGTCGTGCAAAGTTGACGCTGTTTTTGGCACCAAAGGGCGAAGACCGTTTAAAGGTGTGGAGAAATTCCATCCCACGTAAGTATCGTTTACTCCAACCTTCAGGTTTTACATGCTGAAAGAAATTCGAGACGCATCCCGTACGTGTCAAAGTGCGGCGACCGTGTCTTGAAAAAGGTGTGGTACCAATTCAAAGTATTTTGTTGTGCGTAAGATATTTTTACTATGTACGAAGCGTTTTATTAGTTTAACGCCCGCAATAAAGAAAATAGAAGCTAGCAGATTTGGTAACCGAATGACAATCCCTGGCGATGCGTTGAGCGACGCCGCCGTTTGTCGTTGCCGCTGGTGCGTTTACCGCAAGAAGCGACGAGACTCAGCGACAGAGGCGCGTTTTTAGCGTTGCTTTGTTACCGCGGCATCGCCGTTTGATTAAGGGGAGTAAATATCCCGTTTCTAACACAAACAGCATGAAGTACGACAAAGCACTGGTGAAATTTCTTGTAACGCATCGTGTTTAAAAAAAAATTGGCAGTGGCTTGGTTAACACCGGTAATTGTGAAAGCAATAGCTATGGCTACGCCTAGGTTCAGTTGGTGGTGTAGCTGGTTGTGGTGCTTCTGGTTATGCTTAAGGTTATGCAGTGGTTCACTCTGGCCACGGCATATGGTTCAACTATTGTTTATTGCGGGGTGCTACCTGGTTATCCTATGTATAACTATAGTAGCGAGGCAAGGAGTTCCGTGGCTGCAACTGCCGCTCCGGCACCGGCTGCAACGGCATTCTTTACGCCAGCAGAAATGAAAGCATCCCTGGAGACTGCGTTGGTTCCACCTGCTGCTAGGCCACCTTCTATATTATCCGACGTTGCACCCCCGGCGGTAGCGAGAGTTAGGCCGCGGTTGGTAGCTACCACCTCGCGAGTTGATGGCGCAAGTTGGGGACCCTGTTTTTGCGGCAGATGAGATGACGTCACTCCGGCTGTAGCGCTCCCTCACGGAGGGAGCGGGAGTTAGGCCGCGTTTGTTAGCTACCGCCTCGCGAGTTGACGGCGCGAGTTGGGGCCCCTGTTTTTGCGCAGCTGTGCTTGGCGGCGCGCCAAGGGTGACGCTAAAGGTCAATGGTAGCTACCGCCTCGCTACGCAAAGGGCTGAAAAGTGAAAGTATTATTGCTTTCGCAATAAAAAAGTCACGTGCGCAGAAGTGAGCTACTACACTGCAATGCAGACTTGCATTGCAAGCAGTGACTTTCTCCTGCTCCTTTCAGAAATTAACAATATATAGCCACACTAGCCTATTTGTTCTTTTGCTACACCACCAAGTTTTTACTGAACTGTCTCGATACGAAGTGAGCGTTATGCAGGTTCTTCGCTCAAACCGCGGAGTAGGAAACCAAACTTCGCTCGAAAAAAAAATGTCAGAACGAAAGTTAAGTACCCCAAAGCCTTCTGCGATTGACCGCATCGCGAGCTGCTTCCGGGCGATACGCTAAATTTTCTAAAAACCCAGAACCTGAGCGACAGTGACGAGCGGCAATGCTTTGGCGGCCCTAGCCCACCACGCAGCGTGCACGATTGTCCACCGCGGTCCGCGCCACAGCTCAGACAAACTCCACGCTCAAACTTAAATTATTTGGTTTCATTGCCTTTCAACGTATACTTCCCCAATATTCAGACATGGCAGTAATTGAATTACAGTAATGAAATTACTGTAATTTAATTTTTTTAGTAATTTGTAATGTAATGAATTATTTTTTCGGTTCTGTAATGTAGTAATGTAATGAATTACTCTGGTAGTAATTTTGCAGTAAAAGTAATTAATTCCTTTCGAAATTAGTAATTTTACTAAAGTAAAATGAAGAATGTCGCGAAAGCAGGAACGATATGCAGCAAGACGAAGCCAGCGTAACAGATCGGCCAAAGGAGACAGAACTGAGCAGAACAGTGCGTCAGAGACCTCGTGTGTAGCAGGGTGGCGGCTATCTCATGGCAACAATTCTCTAAGCTGTAGGATACAAGGCGCCAAGAGAATGCCGAAGGGACAGATGGTGCAAGAAGGCCGGAGTTGAGAACTAGTTGGGAGCGCGGCGCAGTGGCACTCCTTGTTGCGTCGGCTAGGGCACAGTGATGCTTGGTTACATTCGTCACCACGGGGAGAGAGAGGTTTGGGGTTGGGGGATATAGGTGGAAGGGTCCATGTCGTGAGCCACCGTGGCTTGAGCAGTACTGAGCAGTGAGCACAAGGTGCCGACGTCGATTCTTAGGACTGCGGAAGCAATAAATAACATAGCTTCTTCGGGCCTTCAAATGGCGGAGACAGCTCCGGGCAAACAAGACGCTGGGTTCGCCGGTCATTTCACGATCGTTCGAACATGCTTCTGCTTTTGTTGTATTTTTTTTTTTTTTTTTTTTTTTGCTGTTGTCGTTTTAGTGGCAAGTGCAGTAGGAAAGAAGAAAGGAATAGCTCTCTGGGATGGAATTTGGCGGGAAAACGAAAGAATGTGTGTGCTTTGCATCTCGAGAACAAGTTGCTATTTTGTTTACTAGCTTTACTTAGTTTTTTGCATGGACAGAAATTAGAAAGTAATTTAAAAGTAATTACTCCCAATTACTCAGTTGAAGTAATTGTAATGTAATTTCATTGCTTTCTGGGAGCAGTAATGAGTAACGTAATTTAATTACTTCTTTGCGCTTTCAGCAAAGTAGTTAGTAATGTAATTTAATTCGTTTTCAAAAGTAATTTTGCCATGTATGCCAATATTCCAGTGCTTTCTTGATAACGTCTATTGATGCCCAATTTGCCATTTCTAGCTCCCGATAGAGATGGATGGGTGGATGGAATATAGGAGCGTCTCCTTTGAAACAGGGTGGTAGTAGTTGCTATCATGCTCGTTTTTTTTTTCCTATATCTTAATTATTGTTTTAGATCGGTTAACTATACCATCATTCTATTCGTTGAATTTTTATTGCTACATTACTAACATTATGTTACTTACGTTACATTATTTTACATTATGTTATGTTACGATATGAGCTTGTAAGGGTAATATTTATGCAGTGGCTTGTTGGGCAATTTTGGTCTGGTGAACTTTGTCCGACTTGTGTGCTGTACTTGTAGGCCGCGTTGACCGAGCCTGCATTTGAAAGGCATGATACTTTCAGAACACTGTAAAGTAAATAATGCATCTGAAAGACTTTTATCAAGAGCTGTGGCAGCTCTTGATAAAATAAGACAAAACCATGCATTTGCCACATTATACGAAGCACACCATTCCCATATTGAATTGTTCTTGCAGTTGACTAGTGCATTTAGGGTTAACTGTGTAAGACCCAGGCATTGAAAAAACCAAATAAAAGCTGAAATACAATTTTACAACTGCCGTTTACTTGAAAGCAGAAATGTCTAACAATGGGCGATTTATGGAGAACAAAAAATGAATGAATGATATAGCAAAACTTGAGTTCCTTGAGATTACAAAAAATCTGGACAACCACAAAACTGTGTGCAAATACAGAGATGCATGTAGTAAATCCAGAGCAAACTTTAATGCTGTGAACGTAGCATTACAACCACAGAAATTTTATAATTTAGCTACAGGATTGTTTGAGTGGTTTGGTTTGGTTTGTGGGGTTTAACGTCCCAAAGCAACTCAGGCTATGAGAAACGCTGTAGAGGAGAACTCCAGAAATTTCGACCACCTGGGGTTCTTTAACGTGCAGTGACATCGCACAGCACACGGGTGCCTTGCTTTTCACCTCCATCGAAATGCGGCCGCCGAGGCCGGGATTCGATCCCGCATCCTTGAGAACAGTAGTCGAGCGCCGTAACCACAGCGCCACCCCGGTGGGGCATGAATTTATCTCTTGGAGGGCTCCTGAACTGCTGGTAGCTGACACTGACTGATCCAATATTCTTGGAGACCTTAGCATAATGAGTATGCTTGATAATTTATTTATTCATACTGTTAACCCTTACTGTGGGTCACGACAGGGAGGGAATAAACAATACATATGTCATATAACATAAAACAATATACATATAACACTACAGTGTAAGTAGTCATGTGAATAAAATAAAAGAATTCACATTTTTATGCTATCAAATTTTATGTTTGGCATTTTGAGATTGAACATAATGCAGATAGGTTACACTTATGAACTTGTATTTTACAAAACTTACTGAGGAAATATTGCCTTGATCTTTGAACACGCATGGCCACTAGTTTCATGCCACAGACTGTGTGAAGTCTATGTAAGCTTATGAAATAATGAGTGACACCGGTTATACTTATCACTACAGCCCTACTACAATAACAATGGAAGGCTTTTTTTCAAAATGGCTATGAGGTATGAAAAGACGCTTTCTCAAAGATAGTTGCGAGCCCATACTACCATTGGTCCCAGTGAACTCACCCTACTTATTGAGATACACAAATATTTTAAGCTTTCCTAAACAAGCTGAAAAACTTCATCACTTCTACATTTAAACTAGCAAAATGTTCCCAGCATGCATGAACCAAGCATGAACCATGCATGCATGAACCTTGCATGCATGAACCTTGCATGCATGAACCATGCAAGTGGAATATAAGCAATCAGTGTGCAAGATAAATGCACAAAGCAATGCATGTCATTTTATACATACAATGAAAAAAAAAAAAAGTAATTCACTTCAAACAAACCTTAATGAACATAATGCTATGTGCACAGGTAAATGCACAATGAAAGCAGACACAGAAGCATGAAATGATGTCAGCTTAATCACATATTTGTGAATATTCTAAACACTAGCTGCAATGCCCTCTCAGAGTCTCCCTTAGAAAGTGGTGCAGCTGCAATGACTGCCATGATGTAAGACTACTGCAAAAAACTGACCATTCACAAAATTAGAGGAACATATTACCATGCCTATGGCAAGCCAAGGGCAGCCAGAAATGCATGATCAGGCCACAACTGCGTGAACTAGCATATGCCCTTTCACAATGCCTCAGCCATGACATATCATGAACAGCAAAAAATGAAGAGTACAGCTTTCAGAAAAGAATAGCCAACCAGAACAGGTTCAAACTCATACTTGTATATCGAGCAGCGCAGCAAGAGAAGGCAATGCAACTTCTATTGCAGACCCGCTTTTATAATAGGTCATATGCAAGAACAAAAAACAAGGTCTGAAAAATTAATTCAGTCAATATATGAAGGAATCAATGCAAGACAGTTAGACTGAAAACATAGTGCAAGACGTAACATCACAAATAATGCACCAAAGGTGCAGGCAGCCAATGACTAATTTATTTGGATGCTTTTTTTCTTTATAGCTTTCTGTGATTATCATGAAAAATTATGAATAACAAGGATTCATTCAGCTTTGACAGCTCTAAAAATGATGAATCTTTAGTACACTAGTATTCTTCTAAAGCAGGGCACAAAATCAATCATTTATAGTAACCATCACTCAAGTTCCAAATTTGGGTTTGATCTTCGCAAGCCACTATTCAACACTTTAAGGAAAAAAGCGCCCTTAAGGTACAGTCCTGGCCATATGGAGCATGCCTTTGCAATAAAAACTTTCCCATATGTAACCAAGTGAATATTAGGAAGTATCTTATACATATGCACATGCTGCTGATGCACTCGCATATGAATTCATGTAACTATCATATTTTCTCTAGGGACGTGTGAGAAATTTCAAACAACAAATAACAGTGCTCCATAATAATTTGGCCAGACCTGTACCAGTATGAAGATTAACAGTCAGTAACATAATATGCTACTGCTCTAGTGCACCTATTTAAGCTCCATGAGGAATAACTGATTGGCATCTTACAGCTCCACCTTTCAAAATTTTACTTCAAAGCTTTCACTGAGTTTAATAATTAAAATATTTAGGTAGGAGATGATGTTGCCCTCATCTTATCAATGAAGAATGAGGCAGACGAGTAAACTAATTTTTGAAGTGCTCAAATTTCATCCCATTTTATGCACAAGAATTCAGGCACTGTAATCAGTGAATATGCCCTTTTCCATGCAATGGATATAGAGCCACTTAATAAGCCAAGACTGACAAATAGTACTGAAGGTGTCTTCCTGTGAAGCCTTTCACACCTTGGCTTATCTGTATTGGCCACCAAATAAGACAAAGCAGCAGTGCTAATGTGTTTCCTGTATCAATCACTATGCACAGATTACATGTGACGACTCATTCCTTTTGTTTAGTTGGTTGGTTGGTTTGTTGGGTTTAACGTCCCAAAGCAACTCAGGCTATGAGAGACGCCGTAGTGGAGGACTCCGGAAATTTCGACCACCTGGGGTTCTTTAACGTGCACTGACATCGCACAAAGAAGAAAATCAACAACACAAAGAAAACTAATAGTACTAATGTGATTTGCAATATGACTCCAAAGTTTCAAACCAGATGGTTTTCCATGCTAAAAAACAACTGCCCAACTTGCATTTAATATTTCTTGTCATTTTAGTTCTTCCTGGCTAGCCCTCCGGGCACAGCTGGATGAATGTAAATCTGCACTTATTTATATCAGCTGAATACGTTTACAGCAAATTTAAAACATTCTTCAGCCAGAAATTTGTATTCCTCATAAGTTCTACACTGGTTGAGGTTTGCAATACAAAACAGCAAAATTAGCCACAGCATCATGGAAACTTGTTACAAGAGAAAGTGCACGTGGGGCTGTATGGTGCACAGCAAGTAAGTGGCTTCCATGCACTGAACACAGGGTTGAAAAGATTTTAAGGAAGCTATTTAAACTGTCAACTTCTTTATAACATTTGCTTCTGCCAGGAACCTAAATCGTAAGTTTATGGTTGCAGTTGCTCCTATAAGTGGGAACTGAAAAGAACTTGTTTGGTACAAAATAAAGTGAAGTTCATTTCTCGTAACTCAAGTCCACTAACTCCCACTAACTCAAAAGATAAAATACGATTTACTGTGATCTCTTAACCACAAAGTTCACAAAGAGGTCTCCTTTGTGGGCCTGAAGGTACATGCAAGGTGTGCATGTTCCAACTGAGACGAATGTAAGACAGCTTCAAAAGCTGCCATTAGCCAAGGTTCGGTTTCGTCAGATTCACTTCGTTGCTGATTTTATTAACTGAAGTGGTTTGCTACCTCGCAGTTAATCATAAAATAGCACCCACATGCACATCTGAAAACACCTTGTTCTGCTCAAGGCATAAGGCGATGCACCTCATATAAAGAACAGACACAAACGACAGGCTAGCCAGATTTTCAAGCCGCTTTTTTGCACGGATGGCGTTTGCAATGCACTTGACAACTTAAGATAAGAGTGAAATGTGCCATTTTGCACCTGGCTGCATAAATGATAACAGAACAAATGCCACAGGTAATTTTTTTTTTTTCATACCACCTCGCTACACGCTGCAAGTACGGACAGATATCTGACTTCTAAGGTACATGCATTTTTAAGGACAGCCTTGCTACCAAGGGCTGTAAGCATGTATCCGAGCATGAGATGCATCTTCAAGAAGGAACCTCAAAGGCAAAAATGTGGAACGACGCAAAGATCCATAAAAAGCTCGCTTTCATGCAGGCTTATATAAGTATGGAGGTCCCTGAATCCAGAATGTGTCCTCTTCAAGTGACTTATGAGATGCTCATTCTAATTGAGCTGGCGCCACTTTCTTGCTCAGTTGAGACCATCACAAAGTCAGCACCGACACTTGATGACCAGTGACTGTGACGCTACCCTCTACAGGCTGGCAATATGACGCTACGCAGAATGAAATAAGCTCAAAGCTAGCATCAGACTGTCTAGCAGCAGCAGACTGTGCATGACCTCATGATCATGCACGACTCTGTGCGTGTATAAAGACAAATCTTGATGAACGCGGCAAAGCTGGAAATTATTCCCCGCAGTATTGTTACTCATTTAATCTGTGCCAACCGTGTTGCTTCTATGGAGACAGGTTCGAGTGAAAGAAAAAAAATTTGAGGTCACAAGCTGCACCTTTAAGGGTGACTTGACAGTGTTAATGGCTCCCGTTTGCCAGCTCCCCTTGCGAATCCTCATTACCATCCATTCACGTTTCCACTCGCTTAATGAGTAATCTTTTATTTGTGCATCTGTTATACCACACATTACTCATTAGCATATGTTAGATACATTATGAGAAAAGTCATCAGATATAGATATAAAACCCCACTTGATCAAGTTGTTTGAACATGCTTGAGTGGCTTAGGGGCAGGATGTCTAAATCCGGGAAAAATAAATTCATTCACCTTGGCAAAAAATCAATGCAAAATGTCTAGAAAGACTTAACATTATGAATAATGCACCAAGAAAACAGGCTGCCAATGACCAATTTATTCAGCCTATCCTGAAAGAGAAATGATAAGAAATGACTTGTACAGTTCTAACAATTATAAATAACAATTATAAATGTTTAGTACACTGGTACTCCTATAATGCATGTCATAATGTGTCATGATGTCATAAAAACTGTCACAGTATCAAGTTTCAGAGAATTGATGTTGACATTCAGGAGCAAATGCTTCAAGAGCGAGCTCTTGCCATGAAAAAAAAAAACACAAAAAAGAACCCATCTAACATTTTTTAAGAAACAAATGAAACATATATGTAGCATAACCCATATCAGGCACGAAATTAAACAAAGCTGTACTTGTATGTGGCCTAAAAATTTAAAAAACTGCCACTTCATCCAGCACAATCAAAACGTAAACTGCATTCACGATATTGGGTTTATCCTCACTTCCAGCGGCATGCACAACTTGAAGCTATGCTGGTTTGGTTTGGTTTGTGGGGTTTAACATCCCAAAGCGACTCAGGCTATGAGAGACGCCGTAGTGGAGGACTCCAGAAATTTCGACCACCTGGGGTTCTGCATGAGTGTATTGTGCAAACGGCAATCATACTGCGTAGTCTGTTTAGATGAAATTTATCTCGCATACCAGGTTCCTTTTCCTACATATGCACAGTTATAAAATGCTAGCGCAGTGGACCTCATTGTGCGACAAAAGTGCATTTCCTCAGGTAACTTAAACAAAAAATATTAAAAATTGCGGTAAAGGCGACACGACCTCGACTGCTTGTTTGATGTATTCTGAAAACAATATTTAGAGTGAAAAACATTCTGACGCGGCCCTGCTCGATCGTACTGTTTTCACACTTGGTTACTGGCGCACCAAAGACACCTACATTTTCTTGGTTAACTTTAAAGACCAAGGCCGCCCACCTCAGTTTGCAACAACAAGCAGCAATGCAGCTGCCCTGTAACAAGGTATTACAGGCACTTTCTGTGTTTCCAATGCACTGAAGTGCGGTTGCGGGGGCTGGTATTGCACATGGGTTTTTCTGCTAGTTAAGCACGCTAACTACTTAGCCACGGCAATGGGCCAGGCATTATGTGAATGTGCTTAAAATCCATTTAGTGGGATATTAGAGCAGTGCAATATTGAAACAACAGGAACTGTCGAGAGAAAATACACAACATAAAATGTGCCGCACTGCACGGTAATCAGTGTAGCCACGAATGAAAAGCATCTCTTTGCAGTAGATCTAAATTCCATAATCGGTAGATAGTCGCGTGCTTCTTTTGCTGTGCGTTTGTGTCTATAAATAGTTATAAAATATAACTGAAAATATGTGCATAATGACAGATGGAACAAAGATCTTAATAGTTAACTACGCAAAGCTTGGGCTGTGGAAATGGAGTGCAATTCTTTGCAGTCACCGTGGACACTACAACTGTTCCCAACCACTTTTGCCATACAAACAAATGGTATGGTTTGCCGGTGTGCTCAAATAAAGCACCACTGTGCCAAACAGGTTTTATGAGCATCATGCAGTACCCGTTGTACACTGCCACACCAACGGCATATGCACAGCTCAAGATGGCATCAAAAAGAAACACTGCGAATTTTCCCTGTTTCACTCACATGAGACGTCACTGCCAAATGAAGATAGCAGTGCCCAAGCATTGAAACCAAAATCGTCTGTAGGTACTTGGCATGTTAGCTGATTGTAAAAACAGGAACACTAGCAAAACACTTTGCAGCTGATCTCATGGAAGGGTGCACTTCTTATGGTTTGTCTCTTTGTGATGTTGAAAATTACGCCTGTTTGCAAATGCCTTTGGGCACACGTCACATTGAAATGGCTTTTCACCCTTGTGGGAACGCACATGTCTGGTGAGACTACATTTCGCTGGAAAGGCCATGGGGCACATCTGGCATTGATATGGCTTTTCTCCTGTGTGGGTACGAATGTGCACTGCCAGTCTACACTTTCCTATGTAGGCACGGTCACAGTAGTCACAACAGTAGGGACGTTCACCGGTGTGAGCACTCATGTGGACCATCAAGTTGCTCTTCTGTGCGAATCTTCTGTTGCAGCGGTCACAATGGAATGGGCGCTCGCCTGTGTGGATAAGGAGGTGCCTAACTAGGTGGCTTTTCACTGTGAAGCACTTTTTGCAGTGGACGCATTCATACTTGTAGGCTGAAGTAACTGGGCCTGCATTTGAAAGGCAGAATACTTTCAATGGGAGAGAACCAGAATTGCACATTTCACTTGGTCTTGGGCAAAAAGATAATACATGCAAAAGACAATCTCATCATGAGTAGTTGCAGCTAGGTTAAAGTAAAATGTATTAAAGCAAAAGCATTATGTGACTATTGTTCACACTTGTGTGGACACAAAACTTGTCGGTATTTGTGTGCTTCAGTGAATAGTTAAGAGAAAAAGAATGATTGTGTGAGATGGAGGGTGAAAATACCTTGCTGAATACCAAATTTGGTTGATGTGGAATGATTAATTATTTACAGGCAAAAGAGTAAAACATCGAAATAGCACAGATGTTGATATAACGCAGGGACATGCGCAACGGTAGTGACATCACATCAGAGCGGAAGTTGCCGAAATTGTGGCAAAAGAAATATAAACAAGACAAATAAAGGGTTGGAACAGATTAAAAAGTGATTATTATGAATTAATAAAAACAATGAGAATTTGCCAAAAAAATGTCAGAAAGGGCTGCACTAGCACTGATGTCACACCTACGTTGTTGCCATGGGGATGCCGTCAGTGACATAACGCCTCAGCAATGCGTGATATTACTGGACAGGGTGGCGGTATGATGAAAAAAATGCTGCCAGTGATGTCATGGCGTATCCTAGCACATGACGTCATAAAGAGGTGGCGGCATGTGTGTCGCCTAACGCCATATGAGAGAAGCGATGCCATGCTACCAATCCCCCACTTGAATGAGCACTGCAACAAATGCGCACCAAGGAAGCCAAGCGACAGGAGCGATGGTGTACCATCCAAACTCACACTTAGAGGAAAAAGTGGCAGATACTGCACCTTTCCTTTCCTGCAAACCAATTATTACTATATATAGCAGTTATAATGTTTATGGTTCATTCTTCTTGATGGTTTCCGAGGTTTCTTGGTTCCTCAACGAAGTGCAGAATAAGATGCAGCCGGTTCACCGAAGTTAGACAAGATCGACACAATTTATTTACATATTTACGAGTCAGGATCAAGATTGAGGATCAAAATGCTTGAAGAATTTCACGAGGTCTATTTTAAGGCTTCTGAATTGCGAGGGAAAATTTTGTTGTTTCCTAATCAACCAATTACATTCGTTGATGACGAAAATCCGCCCACGGTAAGGCATGGCCTTCACACTTTCGCCGGTCCTCCCACCACGACGCTGGTCGATTGATGTAACATTACTCCTTGGACCAGAAATTCTTCTGAAGCCAACAAAGATGATCTATGCCCGTCCGCTGTCAGCCCGTGAACTTGATTGTCCAAACGGCCGCGTCTCCGCCGACTGTCGATTTATGGGCCTCCGGCTCCCCGGTTCTGTCGCCCCACTTCTTTTGACATAGCCGCAGTTTTCCAAGGCAGCGGTCCGCGAGCAGTGTCTCCAGATCGCAGCGAGTGGCGGCGGTTGCACAGCCACAAAAGAGGTGCCAGCCGCTTCCGGACCGCAAGTGGAGGTGCACAGGCGGCGTCTGGACTGCAAAGAAACGAGCCGTCGCCGGGACCACGTGCGCACTACCGAAACATTTCTCCGAATGGGATGCCAGCGAGTAAACACGCACACACACTTTGTCCTGCAGCAACAGTTTGCTATTCCCATAATTCAGTTGGTTTGGCGCCAACTGTCCAAATTCCTGATCAGTCGAGCCCAACACCTACCCATCAAACTGTGCTGCACAGTCTTCAAGCTTGCTGCACACAACAAAGTACAAGAGCTCGACGCGTTGCCACCACTTCACATGCAGACAAGTACCCCTCAGCCCCCCGCTGACACAGCGATCAACAACGCCATACCTCCCCCAAACCCAGGTTGCGAAAATGGACGACTGACCTTACCCGCTCCCGTCGTTGGCGACCAGACACGACATAGTGTCGGCATTTGCATTTAGAAACCCCTTTTTGTGCTCCACTACAATATTATATTTCTGGAGAGCTAGAGCCCACCTGGTTAGCTTCACGCTTAGCAGCGTGGTCAGGGTAAGAACTTTCAAGAGATTGTGATCTGTAATAACCCTGATTTGTGCACCGAATAGCCAAGTGTCAAGCTTTTCCAGTGCCCAAATGATGGCGCAGGCTTCTTTTTCGATAGTAGCCCATCGCGTCTGGGTCGGGCTTTTGACATGAAAGTGCTTTGTTTTGTACACACTGTCCAGAGTATTCACAATCACAGGTACCACCACGGTTCTTTTCACAGCGCGACGTGGTAGCAGTGTTGCATCGTAACAAACGGCCCCTTTGCGTTATGGGGATGCTTCTCAGCACAGACTGTGACCCATGAGGTGAAGAATCCTCAAAATCCGATATACGAGTAGGCGTTAGAACGATGTGACGCCATCTCAAAGCAAAACTAAAAGGCCAGTGACGCATGCTGCAGGATCTGGAACACCGTGACTGGTCATCTTAAAGCCACAGAAAGTTGTCCCGAGTATGGCAAACTTCTAATGCGACTGCAGATTTTTCCGGCTATCGGGGCATTTCGGCGTAGCGTGAAGTAACTTGAACAAATTTCACGCTTATGGCGCAGAATTATGCAGGTGCATCAAAACGACGCAATTGGCGCAGCTGTTGCACCCCTGCTCATTACATCAAGCGTCACCTGATAGTTCGTGTGCAAAAGAAGCGCAAGACAGCATGAAGTAGCAAAGAAGGCACGGGAAGAGCAAGGTACCCCCACAGCCACCACTCGATTTCTTGCACGATTAAGGCACCAACAAAAGACAAGCAGTTGCAGAGACAAGGTAGAGCACCAGCAGTGTTAAGTAGAGTTTGTGACAGCCACGGCGGATAGGCATGCAGGCAGCTCGCCTCAGATTCCCCCAATTCTCCTCACCTCAAGCATTGCTGATTTGAGCTTTCACCGAGCGACTGGCAGCAGAGACAGTGGTGCCTGCTACTGCACTCGTGCCATCAACATAATCGCAAAAGAATTTGAGAGCATTACAGAACAGGCACTGGAGAAATGCAAAAGCGTGAGTGTTATTGCTGTTGTTGCAACACTAGATGCGTCGTTTAATTTTGTTTCATTATTATTATTAATTTCTTTTAAATGTTTTTATTTGTCTATTTTCCTCATTACCCTCAGCATCCTTATGCAAGACAACAATTATGGACATGTTCACAAGAAGTCGGCATACAGTAGTGTTTAGCACGCTCAGTTGGGACACGGAAAAGATGGTGGTTCAATTCCTGGTATGGACACAATTTTTTTTTTCTTGAGCATCACTGATAATGCACTCATAGGCTAAGAAATGCTTTCGAAATAAAACTCTTTTCATCGAGTTCGAGCAACAGGCAACTTACAACGATCGTTTTCTAGGCCATTTCTTATACATTTACTTTCATTTTGGCTTCTATCCTGAGCAGTGCTTTATAACGTCCACACAAAGGCTGGGTGCGACTAAACATGCCACAAAAATTTTGTGACTTTTCTCTGTTCATACGCAGTATCTCATTTTACCATCCCGTGCCTACAATGAAAAGAGAAAGCACAGAAATGTACACACCTTCGGTTTCAGTCGGACTCCGCATCTGCTGGACAGTTGCCTTTACACGCCTGGACCCCGAAGTCTGTGTGCTATGGGCTACCATCTTCAATGTGCATTGTGACAGCTTCGACAGTGGCTTGCGGAAACACATTGTAAACTTGGTGACCATAGGTGCAAGCATGTTGCACTGCAAGGCTACATCCTCCCTTTCTGCATAGAAAAAAAAATTCCACATCGTCATGGGATAGGTACAGAAGGGTCAGGAGGTTAACTAGGAGAAAATACTGGCTTCCTACTCTGCCCCGAGGAAAAGGATGATGTAAAGGAACTGAAACTCGGAAAAAAAGGAAAGTAAGGATTTCACATACATCACAATTTTCATAACAAAAAGGGAGTTTTAAATTTTTGTTGTTTGGCATTGTGGTTGTCATCTACGCAATAGAAAAATTTAAAAAAAAAAAAATTTTTTTTGCAAGATGGGATCTGCTCACCCCCGAAAACACCTATGAACACTGATTTTAGGGCGCAGCCGCATAACGGGCAAGAAACTGAACGCGGAGTATATCGGAGTAAGTTAGAATGCTTGTTTTTCACACTCTGTAACCAAAATGGACCTGCTATCGAGCACAACAGACAGCTAAAAAGAACAACTAAAAGGAAAGGCAAATTTTTGGCCTAGAAACAGAGGATTGGCTGGTAAACCGAAATAGACGCTTGGGTTGACTAACACAACATATAACCTTTGAACGGTGTTTTCGAACCGCTAAGAGCTATGCTATCCAAAGTGCTCAATAAGCTGGAGATGGAATATGGAGCCTAGACGGAAAGGCACGCCCACGAAGCAATCCAGGAATGCATTTCATGAGCACAGATAAGGGCGCTGGACAGTTCTAAAGGTTAAAAAAAAAGGAGGCAACTCAAAGCAATCGCCACAGAGCAGTGTCGTGCTGAAAAGGACAACCCAATGCAAGCATCAGGCCACTTTGATTAATTTAGGCCATAAATTTGAAAAGCATGTTCTGAAATCTGTGAACTCATTCTTCTCAGTCCGCACTTTTTTTTTTGCAAGAGCACAACCATTAGGAAAACTACCATTTCCAAGCTCTTTCGCCAAAGGCAACTTTCAAGGTGGCTTCGGGGCTAAAATTTTGTTCGGAACAAGATAAGGTACTTTTTGAATTCCTAATTGTTTTTTAAGAAAAAAAGAGTGTCAAATATGTCACATATAAATGACAATTAAAAAACGACGCTAATTTTTGAAGTGCTGAAATTTTTATAAAAATGTCAAAGAACTGCCAATTGGCCTTATTCTGCACAAATAATTACCTGGAAATTATCTAAGTATGCAATAATAGTACATCTTCGTTAGTTTTGAAATGATAGACATTTAATTACTCCTCATGACAGCTACGTTTTTTCTTAGAATATATTATATAGGAGGAAGATAAGCCACTCATGAACATTTTACCAAAACCTGTGCAGCAGTTCAAAAGTTGACCCTTTAGTCCCGCATCCCCCCTTAACGTTATTCGCACCTGGTCATCAGGTGCGGCCCACCTGATGACCACAAGAAAAGCTGTAAAAAAACAATCCACTAAGGGTTCATTTACCAGAAGCTAGTGAAATATGGCAGAGCAAGGTGCCTTGGCTTTCCAATACACAACAGGCTGGAGTCTTGGAAGACCTCCATCAGCATCCTCCGTCTGCCTAAACTGTCTTGTCTAACATACCTCTTAACATCCCGCATGTGTACATGCATAGTGTAATCTTCACGCCAAAATTCCATTCTGTCAATCGGAACTTTTCACTCCCTTCCAAAAGAAAAGCAAAACATAAAACCACCGAGAACAGCAAGAACACCATTACACCATTTGGAGAGACATCGAGAACACCTTCACAAGCGGTGATTCAGGTCTGCCAATCCTCGAACATTGTTGCTCAATCGAAGTGAAAGCAGCTGATTCAAGTTGTTTCCTTTCAGCAGTATGTACACACTTGTGTGTTTTTCCCGGGGTCCACAGTGGCTTTTCTCAAGATCTCCGATCTAATGCTTTCACAACGGGGATGCCCCTCAAGACCGGATGCTCGAGAACTCTAACGGCCACACATTCAACCCCACTGATTCACCGATAGGTCGACTTAGAGGCAGCGCTCAACTATTGTGGACCTGCAGACTGTAGCTCGGTTCAGTTCACTTTGTTGACTCACTTTTGATATTTAGGGTGGGTCTACTGGTGAAGAAAACGTGCCGTCTTCAATGGATGAGCGACATAGTTTAAAGTGTTACAGTGCTCCGATTTTGGAGAAAACAGCATAGAATCGGACAACGCTGTGGAAAAGAACCATACAATGAACAAACACAAGGCATGCAACTACATAAACCTTTTTGTTGTGATTTTGTGACACGGTTTTGCATGCATTTGTGTTTTACTGCATTCACAGGCCTGATATATTTCTTCTGTCACACTTGCCTGAATGACAGTGACGTTTCTTGATTGTGTTATCAACAATGCGTGCTTGGTTCAGTAGAAGTGGTAGTTATATGGGTGTCAGAGAGGCAAATTTAGTGCCACTTTCAGCGATGGCATGTCGCCTCTAAATGCACTAGACACGGCGCTGTGTAGGGAAATAAAAATGCCATTCAGTATGCATTTTTTGCGACCAACCTCGCCAACTGATGGACAGTATTCAGAGCACATTTGGCCTATGCAGCTAATAAACGAAAGCTGAGAAATCTCTGTCTTTTCTACTCCCTTGCGCCACTGTGGCATATAATGTTGAATTCCAATGATAGATCCGGATCAAATTTTTCTGCTCCATTTGGGGCAGTTGCATTCCAATGGCAGAATGGGAGCGACAGCTGTCTGTTCTAATGGCAGATTGGGATCAGGTGTGGATCCCAAATCGCTCCGCGGAACAACGATACTTGCTCCGCCGAAATCGGCAGATTTGGCCGGAAGCGCGTATGCCGCGGCTCATGTTTCCGCTTCTGCTCCCTGCCATGACCAGCGCATTCTCGCTTCCTCGTCGCTTGCACGTTGGTCTGAGCAGCTGTGGATGACATGAAAGCTGCGCCTGCTTGCCAACCTCCAAGGAGTCAACTTTCACTGCGAAATCCTCGTGCTGAAAAATCTTGCGCGGCAGGGTGCATCGAAATCGAACAAGGAGCGGACGCCACTGGCAAGCACCGACCTCAGGCCTATCACAGTGGGCAGCCGTTGCAATGACGCTGTATGCACGAGCAGTGGCTACCGGTCGCAAAAGAAGCTGCTACAACACAAGACGGAATAACTTCATGGTCGTCTTTTATGTTAACCCTACAAAGCACGTCACGTGAGCTGTATGCATGATTCTCAACGTTGTTCCTGCACACTTCGGCGGCAGCAAGACGAAGAAATTCTGCAGCCCGCCATGACAATGTCAACATGCCAAGCATTTTCTTTCTTTTCTTTTTTTTTTTTTTTTTTTGCATTCGGATATCGTAAATGGTCTCTATCCCAACCGATGCAAGAACACTGTTTCTAAGCATTATTTACATTATTTATATTATAACAAAGCTTTAAATTGGGCTAGTTGGTGGTTCATACTGGCATAAGGATGTCGTCGTTTGTGTATTCGTTTAAGCGCAAGGTTATGCCAGTAGTTTGCAATTATTTGATTATGCTTTATCAGAAACGTAAAGATTCACGCCATTAAATATGCTTGTTTTGCTGACAGCTGCGAAAATGTGATCGCAACAGAGCGAAGGCGATGACGGCCATTGCAGAGGGCGGAACCACGAGAACTAGTGTGCACGCTGATTGGCTTACGTCTACTAGGGAGCATGCTCCTGCGGGAGCGAAACCATTCCAATGACAAATATGAAAGAAGGGACCTATGCCGTGTTTGATCCGACCAAGCGCTCGCAATCTGCCATGGGAATTCAACATAAGCGTCCCCAGAGAACCAAGCATTTGTATGTGTGGTCATGAGGCATTTTCCCTTTCATTGTGCAAGCTTGATACGATGGTCAGCTCAGCTACCTAGGCATGCATGCATTTCACATTGTAAGTATGGTTTGGCTGGCGTGGTTAAGTGTTCACTTGTTTTTGCTTCTTTTAACGTTGGCTTTCCACAACCAGATTGTATTTGGCCCAAGTAGAAAACATGCTCCCATAAACCATTTCTCTTCCAATTTTTATCAAAATCATCAAGTTTGAGAAGTGACTCAGCAAGACTGGAATTCAGTTATTTCAATGAAACTTGACCCTAATGAACCTGTTTCAAGCTTTTGTTTCTCCACTGAGAAAGAAGAAACTTCAGACTTCTTTAATGCTGAACGGCACAAATCAACCCTTCTTTCCAGAAAATGCGCATGGTTGAACGCAAACTCAAAAACAAATGGCCGACTCCTGACAGGTGAAAGCACGCTAATGCAAACGTGTCCACTTTCGATAGAGCTATAAAGGTGATTCAATTGGTTGTGAAAGTAAGTTTCCATCATAATTTACTGGCTGCGAGCAAAGACAAAAATGCCAGTCTGAAAAATCCATGTGTTGCTATATTGCACTTTGGAACGATCACTGAGAGATGAGATGTTACTGGCAAAACAGGACTTGCAATCATGCCACGACATGCACCTATATAGCTTTAGGGATGTAATCTCCAGAACTTCAAAGCTCGATGCACTCACAAAACAGAGGCAGCTCTGATATCTGAGATTTGGAACAACACTGCAAGTAGAACAAATAGATTAATGATACTAATTCTTGGACGATATGAAGCACACAAAGCTGATCATAAGCGCAATGTTAGTAAAACCCCAAGCAAAGAATGATAAATCATAACCCACCAGAAAGCTCGAACCTGGCCTGAACCTGAGGCCCAAAGGCAGAAAACTGGCTGCTAAATCATTGCTCTACTAAGCCTAGCCTGGCCCACAAAGCTCGAAGTGAAGCCTAGCCAGAGCCAGTTCTCCCAGTAATGTGTGTTACTTTCTGCAATCAACACATAAATAAAGAACTGGCTGACAAAGAGGCTCAGATCGCAGTAACATTTTATGACTTGTTTTTTCAAACCCATAAAGTCCCGAGATGTGTCCGCCCGGATGGCTTTTTGAACTGTGATCGATAAATGCACAGAATCACCGCAGAGAAACTCGGAGGTTCCAAGGGTTCAATACACCAAGGGCTGCATACACAAATAATAGTTCACTTTGTGTAGTTTCTCAAAATTTTTAACCAGTATTATTACAGCCTGCAAAGGCTCTATATAAAGCATGTTAGCCGAATGTAGAATGACATAATTTTTAATGAATGCTCTTTCAATGGTTGAAGTCGTGCTATGGTTACTGAAGGTATGAGGGATGCTGTAGTGGACTCTGGATCATTTCAATTACCATGGGACTCTTTAACAAGTGCACTGACAATGCGCAGTATAGAACATCCCAACCTTTAAGTTTTATTTGAAACACAGCCACCACTGCCAGCATAAAATCAGGGTATCTTGGCTATCGGGCACCTAAAGGATTAAACAACTGTGGCGAAGTAACAAGTAAATAAACAAGTGACTAAACCTTAACCTCTTCTCAACAGCTCCGCCAGGGTAGCGCAGTGGTTACGGCGCTCGACTACTGTTCCCAAGGACGCGGGATCGAATCCCAGCCTCAGCGGCCACTTTTCGATGGAGGCGAAAAGCAAGGCGCCAGTGTGCTGTACGTGCGATGTCAATGCATGTTAAAGAACCCCAGGTGGTCGAAATTTCCGGAGTCCTCCACTACGGCGTCTCTCATAGCCTGAGTCACTTTGGGACGTTAAACCCCACAAACCAAACCAAACCAAACCCTTTTCTCAATATGCCGAAACGGGTTTTGGTGCAGGAGGGTGTGGTGTATTTCATTCCCCTTGCATGCAGCAAGGCTTACATCGTACAGGCGTGTAGATGCCTGCATGAGCGTCTGAAAGAACATCAATACAGGACCTTCGAGAAACAGGCACAGGCAATCTGGCGCTGCCTCGTTGTGAATGCATGATCATAGATAAAGCTTCCGGGAAGGAAAAGCAGTGTGCCCCAGACCTTGCCAGCTGTTCGGTAATCAACAGGCATTTGGATCAAACAGTGGGGGAGACTGTGTAGGCTGCTGAGATAGCCGATCGACATAAAAATTGTGTTAGTGTGTTTTTGATCGCTTTGACGAATGCAAAGTTGTGCTTTTGACGAAGTGGCAAGCTAAGAAATTTTCTTAATGTTGTCGGGAAATCAGTATAAGTAGCATTTCACCCAATATATGTCAGTTGGAAGTTCCATGCTTGTGTGTCCTTGTGTCTTAGTAGTGTAACTTTTGCTGTGTTGCACTGGTATTAATATGTAATCAGCTCCACAGCAAGGTATTCATTAATTTGGGAATGGAGCTTTCCAACGAAGCAAGAAAAACAATGTTGAAAAAAGTCAGTAGACTGTCCCTTTAAGCTTGATGCTCATGCTGGTACATTTTGGTATTAGTTCCAGGCGCATAAACTGATTGTTTTTTTTTATTTCTCTCAGTATTAGGACTCCACCATTTTATTACTGCCAATCGCTCACCGTAAATGTGTAGTAGAGCATAGTCCACGATAATGATCCCAGATATGGCTGTTTTAGCTTCAGCCTGTGTGGCCAGACGCGATGGCCGCTTTTTTTAGTACCCGCTCGTTACTTCAAACTCCACTTAACTGGAATGATTTACCAGTCCCCCCTAAGTTCGAAATAACAAGCTTTTACAAAATTTACCGTAAGGCTTGATAATTCAATTATCGTTAATTTTGCGATTTGGATAATTTGAATTGCCAGCAGTTTCAGCCAGTAGCCATGCAACTCTATGGCAAAATGGCCTCGGTTCGGCCATTATCGGCCTTGAACCAATCATTCAAAAAGGCCGCTTGGGTGGCAGCGTCCAGCTATACCCAGCACGACAAGACACTGTTAAAAGAACCCTACTTAAAACCACAGTTTAATGTAGCAGAATCACTGGCACACCTCTGGTGTGCACGTGACAGCAAGTTATGACGAATGGCCTATGTTCCGCACCGCTAAACCATCTGTGTGCCATTTCGGATGCTTTCTGGCAAATGAGTAGTACTTCCTTCTCCTATTTTTCTCTCGTCACTTCAGTGCTGCTGAGCCGTTTCCTTTGTTTCATGCACGTGGTTCCATCAATTCCGTCTCCCATCGATACTGCATGCTCATCATATACCAGTTGCTGTTTGCATAGCCTCCCCATATGCAATGTTGATGTTCGTGATGGGTGTGCACCCATCAACAATCTTTAAGGTAGATAAAATTTATAACAATAAATGGATTTTTTTTTTTTTGACCGTTCAATTATTTTGACTATTTCCCCAGTGCCGCCGAGTCCAAAATACAAGTCAGCTATTGTACTAGTAATAGGAAGAGCTGCAGAAATTTTTTGTCACCATTGTTTTTAAATGCACAGTGATGGGTGATTTTGGAGGAGACTTATCAGAGTGAAAAGCAACCCCACAACTACCACACACTCTACGGCTGTCCATGCAGTTGAATGCATTGGAGGCCACTAAAATATTGTTGGAAACAAGCATGGTGATGCAGTAAGTAGGTAGCTGTGCAGCTGAAGCAAGGAATATGCCACTCCAGTCCTATGTCATCAGATTACGTGTTTCTGGTCCGACGGGGAAAACATGCGGTATGCCGATAGGGGCTTTAATTAGGAAAAAAAATGGGGGGGGGGGGGGGGGGAGCACTTCTCACAAGCAAAAGTGACACACCCCTTTGGTGCCACCATGTTTAAACCAGGGAGGGGCCTATCACAACTTTTCCTCCCTTGAATGCATGAAAGGAAACAGAGCGATAGCTTCCAGTGTCACACAATTTGCAAGCACAGAAAAGCATTTGTTCACATCACAACTTGCATTCAATCTCAATTGTCAAATCTGAGAGAAAGTGGCAGAAAGACTTTTAACTCTCTGTGCGATGGCACTGATACCAATGATTCAACACATTTCTACATCTGACCGAACAGACTTGGAACATAGTGACAATGGCCCTGATCAAAGCAGGAACAAGAAACTGCGATGCAAGGCATCCGGCCAATGCTTTGATCTCTACAATCCTGCGCATTCTTCAACTCCACCTCTCAAAAACGCAGTATTGAAAAGTCTGTGAATGTTAGCTAACACGACTAAGGCCTTGATCATCAGGACGAAAGGCAGGGCTGTGGTGTGGCTACCTTAGACTAACCTGCATGTGGAATCACCTTGGCACACAAATCAAGCATGCTGCTGGTGGTAGCCTTCCCAGAACCAATACAAGCCTGAAAAGAACAAGTGGCCGAAATGAGAGCACTTTTTCAATAGGGTACCGGCAAAACACCAAAACATAATAAACACCTGTGATCAGGGTAATAGCAAAAGCATGTTATGGCTCCTCTTCCCTCATGCGGTGCACAAGGAAATGTCACTTACTTGTAAAAAAGGTCAATCACCAGCAAATGTTTTCTAGCTCACATGAGAAGAGCTTTATTTTTATTGCAGAAGCATGCTCCGTATAATTTGGATCACAACAACATTTTTAATGTCTCATTCGCCTGCACTGGCACCAACGGAAGCCCACCACTTTTCATCTGCTTCTCTCAGTAAGTGGCAAGTAGGCTGTAGTACTCACTGAGATTTAGTCTTACCCTGCAAATAAAAGTTCGTAGTCATTTTATTTATGTAGTAACTTATCACTCCTGGATATGGTTGGTTTGTTTTGTGGGGTTTAACTTCCCAAAGCGACTCAGGCTATGAGAGACGCCGTAGTGGAGGACTCCGGAAATTTCGACCACCTGGGGTTCTTTAACGTGTCCTGACCTCGCACAGCACATGGGCACCTTGCTTTTCGCCTCCATCGAAAAGCGGCCGCCGAGGCCGGGATTCGATCCCATGTCCTTGGAAACAGTAGTCGAGCGCCGTAACCACTGTGCCACCCCGGCAGGTCCCTCTCAGTCATAAAAAAGGGCATGCTACACATGCAAGCCACACAAATGATGAGCTGGTAGGATAAGATTGCAATGTCTGCCTCATCCAAGACAACTGCTTTGCCCACTGCTGCTTGTGATGAAAGCTGGTTACAATAAACTTCTAGCTGAGGGCTCCTTCAGAACCTGACGACCGGAAGAGACCTAAAAATTGACCTTGTAGGCATGCAGCATTGTGTGGGTCGTGGAATGATGTTAAAAATAAGACTATACAGAACTGCTTTCAGCATTATGGTCTCTGCTTTCCCACAGATCATGAAAATTCTGCGCTGAGTAAACTTGACAAATTGTTCGCTGCTCTTGATGATTTGTGGAACCAGTTGTCCAAATTTCCTGGCGATATTTGTGACGGGAGAGCAGCAGGCGACAGTGTGTACGGATGATGACGCTGAGACCATGGGGGGCTTGCCGAGGAAGACATGATCACTGGTGCCGCAGATAACTGTGACAAGCACAATTGGGAGAACCTGTGCCCCTGTTTGATGTGCTACATGAGCTCAGTATGGTTGCTACTACGCACCGACTGAATGTTGTAGTGTCAGTTGTTAAAGAGTCCCTAGGATGAATGGCTTCTAAAAACACAGCCTTGCAAACTGCATCACCAGATACCAGGGCAGCTTTGTCGACAGCAAACTGATTTGTATCAGTGGTTAGACAGTTGCAAAATTGTGCTCTGGCTAGTAAAAGCACAAGCGGGTCTGACCCCGCCATGCCGAGTACCGAGAGTACAATCGGCCACTTTTTTAAAGGCATCGCTCGAGTCTAGACTCCTCGGCGGTGCTGCACCTAAACACAAAACAAAGGAGAAAACATACTCGTATGAGGGCAAGGGCACGCCCAAAATTGCCGGTGCTGGAGTGAGTGTCGTCTGCTCGGCAGTTGTGTAAAGCCACTCCAGCCCATAATCGACTGCTGCGTATCGAGCCCCAAGAAGCTGTGGCCACATGGCCAACATTGCCGATACACAACGCGGCGTGCTCAAGAAACCAGCTGCGATCATTATAATTATCGCAGCTGGTTTCTTGGGCACGCTGTGTTTTAGTGCAACCAGCTCTTTGGCATACATTGGTGAGCCTGCTGTGCTGCGGCAAATTAATGAACGGCTGCTTAGCATTAAGCCACCTCTGTATGTAACGAGGCTGTCTAGAGCAATCAATAAAAGAGCCATGTGGAAAGCCAGCGAATGACGCTGGTGGATACTTTTTTATGCTGCACCATGTCTTAATGGCAACTTGCTACATTATATCATGAGCATCTGTGTTCCCTTGTAACAGGGGTTTTTCTCCTCTTGAAGGACACTGTCACAAACTCTGACGTCTTCAGCAATGAACCACGTTTCCACTTTTGTCATCCAGATGGGGAGTTTGCATGGAGATGCATGCATGACGTTTAACGTGCACCAGCTCCTGCACCTTCCCAAAAGTGTACTGCAGCTAGGCCCTCTTTGGTCACATCCTACTTTTGTTTTTGAGTTTGCTAATGGAATGCTCCTCGAACTTATAAGGGATGCAAATGGTATGCCGCGTCCCTCCAACTACAATTCTGATCTTTAATCTGAGCATGGGTTAAGTTCACACATAGCAGCTAACACGAATCGCAACAAGTGAATCCACACGCCTTACAGGCACTTTAACGCATGATGTGCACTACCACGTCACTCCAACTACAATTCTGTTCTGATCCAAGCTGTGGAGAGATTTGCAATGAAGCTTATGGTTGAAAAGCTTGCAAACAGCCTAGAATTGGCAAGCTCTGTTAGGACTTTGTATGACAACGTTTTGAGGCCAAAAAGTGCCAACAGCAGTATAAGACCTTGGCACTGGAATTGACTCCCTAGGGCAGGACGAAGAGGCCTTTTTCGAAAAGCTTGCCCATGTACCCAGTGTGGTAAAGTGCATAAAGGTGAACGGCCAGTACCTGCACACAATTTATTACATGCGAACAAAGAAAATGTGTAATACTACTTTCAAATGCACACAGGGGCAGTATTATAGATTGCAGAAAATCTATGGACTACCTGACGGCACATGTGTGCTGTTATGTGCACAGCTTCTCTGTGAACCCTACGAGAACCTTCCCCACATATATGCTTGTGTGGAAGCCTCTCGAAAAGTTGCAGTTCTTCCTGTTAATGTTGAAAAGATTTGTTTCTACATGGTTGTTGGTGCCACTTGCTATGTTGGAAACTTGCCGAATATCCATGAGAAAAACTAAATAAAGAGTTTGTTATGAATTTCCAATCCTGCGTGTCTTGTAACAAGAATTCAATTCCTTCCTCTGTATACCTCTTATTAGTATTGGACTGGTGGCAACGTCAGTGCAATGCTATAAAACCTACCAGTTCTGGAAAATGGAAGCATGATTTTGAAGCAAGCTCAGCAAGTGTACAAGTCATATAGATTGCAAGATGAACAATACTTGTACATGTATTCTCACATCAGTGTAGTGCCTTGCAGATAGCTATATGCGACACATAGTACTTGGACTGATGCTGATGCGATCTGGTTGTCACTGTTAGGCAAGATACATGACATATATGAATAGCTGTACTCTTCATTTTTGCAGGCTACCTAAACTATACGTTAGATATGCCAATAGTACCATGGATCAGAGAAATAACTCGTGCTAAGACATTCGAGTGGAAAAATGGGATAGATAGGACATGTAGTGCAAAGAGAGGGTGATAACAATGGTCACTTAGGGTAACAAATTTGATTCCAAGAGAATTGGAAAGCATATAGAGGCCGGCAGAAAGTTACATGATTGAGTTAAAGTTCGCAGGGATCAAGTGGATGCAGCTAGACAGGACTATGAGAGAGGCCTTTGCCTTACAGTGGGTCTATATAGTCAAGCTGATGATAATGTTACCAAATGGCCATATTTGTATAGGGTCCAGCATGCCAATGGTTATTCGTCCACTTGACACTGCAACCAATATGCTTACTTGAATTGGGTCCATAACACCAATGCTTATTGGGGTACTTTAACAATGTCCAAATATGCTTATTTTTATTGAACCAATATCTGCTGGTCTATAGGACCAATTCATTATTATATTGGCCCTATACAATGTCAAATAAAACCAGTACAAACCCAGTAACATTCCCATAATACCAATAAATATAATGCATTGGTCAAATACAAATTTCTATTCGAATTTTTGCTAGGATATGTTACGATCATAGCTAACTGTAAACAACCATAGATATCGGCGTCTATCTGAGTTGAAACAATCTCGAGACTGCACCCGCTAACAAAACCGGGGCCTAGGTTCGTGTATAGAGTGCAGCGCGCTTGCCTCGCCCAAATTAAAAAAAAAAAAAAAAAGAACACGTATTAAGTAACTAGGATATTAAACAAACGCTCCCGGAACTATGTATACATGGGGTTGCTTCGAACAGCGCGACGCTGCATGCTCGCTTCCAGACTTCCGCGCTACTTCGCCTCGGCGCCGGACAGACGATGCTCGCATAACATCTATAAAAATTCAGCCGACTGTGCTCTTTTACAGAGCGCGCGCTGGCAAAACCACAAGCCGGTCGTGGGCAAAACAGAACGAGTGACATTCTGCGTCTTTACTTGCGCTGAACCACCATGCATTGAACGCGCAAATGTGAAACATTAATGTCGGGGATATTGCATGGTAAACGCCTCAGCTAGCTTGGCATAAACTCACCCACTTGCAACTCGAAATCGGCGTCCGCAGAGGAAGTAAAGTTCACTTTACGTACAGCCCACTTTCAAAGACTTTTTTCAAGGAGGTTATAATTCCGCCATTGCTAATGCTTACTGCAATGCAGCTTTTTGTTCTATGTCGATGCGCAAATTTTTTGCCCGATTTATACGAACGGTATGAAAAAAACTATGACAAAACTATGCTTTACCTCATTGGAACTGCCAGCCAGCTTGTAGACTTTTCTACAAAAATGCGAAGAAACGCAAATTTAATTGATTCGTAGGTTGGTTTCGTTTTCCCTAAAACGCCAACGGTGAACTGCGCGCTATTCAATTGGCAGTTTATTTATGCGAAGGGCAAAAAGGGAGCAAAAGACTGCTGCTGCCGATCGCCGAGAAAGCTTGGCAGAGAAACACATCATCACCGACTCGCGAGGGGCCTGTCGGAATTATAGGCTGGGATGGGCTCCCCCGCTTGCCCGGCGTATATTGCAATCTAGCTGCCGATACATAGACCCAACTCCGCATAATCTCATTTGGGCACCCGGTCACCAGGGACTCAGGGGAAACGAACAGGCCGATCAGGCCGCCCGCGCACTCCCTCCCCGGGCTATCTCCTTGTCCTTGGAAGCCTACTCCCAATCAGACAATCTGGCCCTTACATTCAAAGACATCACCGATTACTACAAGGAGGAGCACAGGCGCTACCCGGCCCCTTGTAAGGGACTAGATCGCGCTGACGAGCGCCTCCTCATCAAAATTTTTACCAATACAGTACTGTGCCCGGCGGTGCTTAAACATTTCAACCCGTCCTTTGATGGTGCGTGCCAGTACTATGGGAAGGTAGCTGACACCTTTCACATGGTCTGGGCGTGCCAGTCAAACCCATCCATTCCCCCCAACCCCAATCCAACTAGAGAAGACTGGGAGGCGGTCCTGCTCGGCTGTCAAGACCTGCAAGGCTCAAAAGGCCTTGGTTCAACGGACGCGGGCGGCGTTGCTTGCCAATGGGGCCCCGGAATAGGGGCTCCACCTAGTATTGTGAGGGGGAGACCGATACGTCTCTAACCCAAACACCTCTGTAATCATTTAATTGTTATTTATAAATGTTCTAACCACCACCACCACCACCAGACACAGGTACACCGTGTTCAACTGCGCACACGTGCCAATTTCTCCACAATTTATGGTACGGCCCGCAGTGCAGCCTTAGTGCAGCTGCTGTGTGCGCGGTTTAAAGCGGTGTACCAGTGTCTGTCAGCCTTGTTGGCGTCCGCAGAGCCGTTATGCTTCTCGGCAAAGGCCGAACATGCTCGTAACACATTAGGCCCGGTGGTAGCCAAGCTTTGCTGTTGTTATAAACATCTGTTGCTGCGAAGTTACCCGACTCCCCGTGACGCACACACACTGCTTCGCGAGCTGCAGGTTGTCATCTGATCACACTTTTCTGCCGCAAAGCTTAAGTAGATATTGATAAACAAAAATTTTAAGCTTGCCGCTAGCAGATTGGAAGTTATTCTTGCTCCTTATCATATTTTGGCCTGATTCACTCCATTGATGTGCGCCGTTATGTCTCTGCTGCACTTTGACAGCTTACTTATACATTTATTTCAAAACAAACATATGAAATGTCTACGTAAATTATGTTATAACCTAAAAATACAGAAACTGCCCATTGTTGTGGCCGTCCAGCGCCACCAATATTGAAATTGTTTGAATGTTAGTGACTACGTTATTTCTTCCAGTGCATGCATTGCTTGCACCGTCAATTAGGGCATTCTGTCTTGAAATGTAAGAGCAATGAGGTCGAGGTGTATCCCGTGACAAAATCGACATATGCCAGGTTATTTTAATTCATGCACAGCTCTAAACGTGTGTGCTGTGGAGCTCGTTTGCACTTTCATACCATTCTTTAGCAGCTGTTGTCCTCTGATGTTAAATGTAGACATTTGACATGCAAAGATTAATAAAAAGAGGTGAAGGGTGCTGCCATATTGGACAATGGGCCTCTCTCATATCAAAGAAACGAGTTGACGAGTGCCCACCTTAACAGCCCAACCAAACCAGTTCCTCCGGAGGCTGAAAATGGATAGCTCCACTGTTAAATGAAAAGCTGACCTCAAATATGGCGCTCGAAATTGAACTAGGTAGTGCATTTTATTATGAATGACTGAGAATTTAACCTGGAATGGCTTCTCAATTAAATGACAAGGCTCTATTCCAACTCATTTTATTGGCTAGTCATCAAATTTCTAATTGCACGTTTTTGTTCACTTGACGCACCAGATCAAATATTGCAAATCAGCAGCATTGAAAATTAGATTCCTGTGTCCCACTTGTAGAGGAACTATTCACAAAATGCGTCAGTTTTTTGTTCTACCTTGGTGTATACTAAAATGGCCACTTCACTGCAGTAGCTTAGTGCAGAAATTCAGTTCTGTGAAGAAACAGCAATTAAAGCCTAAATGATCCAGCAAAAATCAATAACAAGTTGAAAAAAACTGGTACTCATGTATTTCACCTGATTTAGTATATTTCTTCCATGATTTTTTCAATGTGCATAGAAACATGCATTAGCACTTCCTCTAATGTAGGTTCTGGAAAGAATGCTTATTGATTAATGTACAGACAAGCTGCCCCTAAGAGCACAACGACTGTTTGTCAGGAGAAGAGAAACAAATATTTCTGATCACAACTCATTCTAAACTACCCTTATTTTGGCAGTTTCTAACAAGCCATGTCCCGGCAAGGTTTCGATTACAGCAAAGGCTTTAACGTTCCCAAACGGCTCAGGCTAAAAGATGCTGTAGTAGAGGGGTCCGAAAATTTCGGCCACCTGGGATTTTCTCACATCGCACAGCATACAGGCACCTAGCTTTTCATCTCCACTGAAAAGCAGCACAGGTGGCCAAAATTTCCGGAGCCCTCCACTACAGCATCTTTGTAGCCTGAGTCGCTTACGGGCGGCTGGGATTCGATCCTGCATCCCTGGCTACAGCAGTCACTGACACAAACCACTGCATCACTTTGGTGGGGCCCATGCATGGCCAAAGTTGTGGAGTACCTGCCACTACCAACGGTCGCATGAGCTGAGATACCTGCCGTCCAGCTCACACAAAGAATTATCACACTTTGTGAACAATCATTCTAAAACCTTGCAGTGCATCTTATAATGCTGCGATTACTTCACATCACCATGCATGTTGATGTACAACTCTGGCTACATTCATGTCCAATCTGTCAGCAAAACTACTACAAATGTCTCATCCGTCTGTGACATGACAGAGAAGTGGTATTCTACCAAAGGATTTCTATGCTCGACTAACACGTGAAGCTGTCAGCGAGTCATGAATGCAACTGCTATGTTTATAATGCCTTTCATTCACAGGTTGTTAAGACCAATGATTCTGCAAGGGGCCACAAAGTTCGAAAAATACGCCTGTTGTCACAGTTCCACAGGTTTTGCATCTCAAGGCAAAATGAGACAGATCAGTGCCCATTCCAACGGAGATCAGCCAAAGTAAAGCATTCATTTTAAACAATGTGGCCAATGAAAAAGTGACCACAAAGGTGAAGAAGCATATGGAGTGGAAGTGCGTAAACTCTTTGTTACTGCTAACTGTGACCAAGCCAGTGAGATATGAAAATAGAAAAATTGGTATCATTTCAATTAGTTTAATCAGAAGTTTCCTTTTCTTTCATTATATATAGAAAAAGCAACAGCATGTCTACGCTGTTGACGATTACAACAATGTGCTAAATTTCCTTTATTAAATAAAAAAAATTCTCATTCATCTTTTTGACATTAGCAAAAGAATTCCACCGCAAAGAATAGATTTATTGTGGGATGCAACACCAAGTACTCATAACACAAATGGCAAAAAATCTAATTTTCAGATGCAGCTGTCTTTGGTTTCAAGACACAGGTGACAAGACCAAAGACTAATGGAGACAAGACATGGTATTGGTGATGTATAACAAAAGCGATGAAACAATCACAAAAACCAGATTGTTAAAATATACTAAAAAAAATGCAATGTGCTCAAATCAACTAACAATTTGACAAGACAGCAGAAAATGAAAAGAAAACAAGAATGCACTAAAGATATTCGACATTGCATTGAAGTGAATGCATTAGCAAGAAGGCTGAAAAGACACAATCTTTTAAAACCCACAGCAATAAAAGTATAATTCATTGCAGCTGTCGCAAGACTAAAAAACCTTATCTAGACAGCATCTGATGTATGAGGTATCCATTCAATAACTTGCTTATAACATCGTAACAGCACAAAAAATATGAAATTACCTTCCAGCACACTGGCAGTTCTTTGGTAATGCGGACAAGTGAACACTACAATTTGTTTTGTTTTTTTTTTTTGCTAGTACTACATTTAAAGCAACAGGTTACTCCCAAAAGCTCCAAAATAGGCAAGAAATATTTGCATGAGAGAACTTTTTCACTACAAATACTCCGGCTGCAAAAAAATCCTGCAAATTGAACACATTTCACGTAGGTTAAGTACTCACACTTGTTACAAGTAGTTAGCATGTTGCTTGCTCGTAAAGCCACGAAAGCTAGCAAACCATTTTCCTGGTGGACTTCACTGAAAACTGCTCTGGCCCTAATGTTTTTTCCTTTTGTGGCCTCTTAAAGTATGCAATCTTGCGAATGACTTTGAGCACAATTCACAATGATATGGCTTTTCCCGCCTGTGGCATTTCACGTGTCGCACGAGAGAAGTATTAGCGACAAAGGCCATTGGGCACAGCTGGCACCGATAAGGCTTGTCACCAGTGTGGGTACGGACGTGTCTGACAAGGTCAGCCTTTTGTGCAAAGCTTTTTCCGCAGTGATCGCAACAGTGTGGACGCTCGCCTGTGTGAGTCCTCATGTGGGCAATCAGGATTGATTTTCGTGCAAATTTACAGCTGCAATGTTCACAACGGAAAGGGCGCTCTCCCGTGTGAGTTATGATGTGTCGTTTTAGGTCGCTTTTTAGCTTAAACCTGCTATTGCAAGAGTCACAATGGAATGGACGCTCGACCGTGTGGATACGGAAGTGCTTATCCAACAAGCTTTTGAAGATAAAGCTCTTGCTGCATTGGTTACATTTGTGCAGCTTCTTGCGTGCGCGTTTGCCCTGATGAGAACTGGTAGAGCTGGTGCATTGGTTCGTTGAAGGCTTCTGATCTGGTGAACCTTGACCAGGAAGGGTGGTGAAGGCTGTAGCAACTGGATCTGCATTTGAAACCGAAAATGCTTTCAATAAGAGGAGAGAACATTGCAACATTTCATTTGACATTGGGCAGAAATGATAATGTACGTTAAAATCCATATCAAAAGCTGTGGAAATCAGTTTGATGCGGACTTTTTTTCATTTTTGCAAACAGTGCAAAACAGACAAGGACGACATAGAACCGGACTTATCTCTTTGTACAATACTTACAAGAATATTAATCGAATTAGCCAAAGCCACAATTCTGCTTCAAGAATGTTAAATTCAAAAGGTTATTAAAAACATTAGCTGGCTGAAGCAAAATATTCTTTTTGAACTGTGGATGCAGGTTTAGGCTTTAATATCTCATTGAAAATATCACATAAAAGTTCTGAACTACAAGGATCTTATTGTTCCTGAAAAAGGCATGGATATTTAACATTGCGAAATTCATGTAGGAAAAAAATGATAGCAGCACAAATCAATTGAACAAGTCTAGATAATTTTTGGCTTAGGATAAAAAAATCTGCAAGTATGGCACATGCTACAAACCCAGGGCAGAAGTCAATACTTCACCTGTAGCATTACATAATGACCAGATAGTTTTCATGCTGTTTTGCCACAAAGGTTATTACTAAATAAATTTCTAGTTTAGGATTCCTGCACAGCCACTAAATATTTCTAGGACAGTTACCCCAAATGTGCTTAATATTCAAGTACTATGTCACCAAATAAAAAATTGTCTGCGTTTTTATGCTCTGGATCACATTTCACACCCTGGTGATGCGAGGTTGAGTTTATGAAGGCCAGGAGTAACAAAAATCGAGTACCTGTAAGAACTCGGTAAATAATTAGCTTCAATACACACAAATATATAAATAAATATGCACAATTACTGGCTAAATCACAGATTCAAGTTGAAGCAGACTTAAGCACTAATTAGTGGCAGTAAGTTATGCTTAGCGATGAAGCTCAACAAAAACTTCAGAAAGCTACTTTTTTAAAATGTTTTCAAAAGAAAGCTAAACACACATAGAAGCCATTCAATGTACATATCACTGTCCTTGCCCCTAATGAAGGATACATTTCCAAAGAGAAGTTTGCACTTTAAGGACAGCAGATGAAAAAAAAAAAAAAAAAACAATTTTGCAAGTCAATGCTTCCAAATTTCACCTAGCAAAATGTCCCAGCTGTGAATCAAAGTCTGAAAATGGAATGAAAGGGTTCAAGGTGCAAGATAAATGCCCAAAGCAACAAATAGCTTTAGAGCTTGAAAGAGTAATTAATTTTATGTACCTACATAATGAAAAGATCAGTTACTTCCAGCCAATCACAAGGAACGAGCATACTGGGTGCATAGGTAAAAGCATCATGAAAGGGAACAGAGGTGCTTTAGGTAATAGAAGGACTGCTGCCTGCAGCCATTCTAGGCAATAAGGCATGCTTTCTCGTGCTTTTAAATGATCGCCTTTAGAGTAATGGTGCAGTAACTATGGAAGCCAAAGTGCCTGTTCAGTCCAGATTCTCCTTTAAAAATGACAGTGCTGCAAAAAAAATTTTACCATTCCCAATCTCAAGGTACATCTTACCATGCCCGAGACTGGGCACGCCTCCAATTTTTCAGGCAGGTAAAAGCACATTAAAGGCCCACTGTCCACCCTCCGGTCGAAAATATTTTCTTCCCCGGTGACTGTGAGACTTCGCCCCTGGAACGCAAGGCCGCAAAATGTTTTTGAAAAGAGTAACTAATAACGCAGTTACAGCCACCGCAATCACCCGATTCTATCCTGCCTCTCTCCTTCCGTTCCCTCGCAAAGGTTTTTCACTCTCCTGCCCGAGGTCGTCTAGCCTCCGCAATACAAATTCCCCTTCCTCCTCCGCGTTTGACGGGAAGTGGAGCGTGGCTCTCCGCGAGCGCGGAAAAAAAAAAAAAAACGGTCGAGGGAGCGCGCACCGCTGGATTCAGTCTGGCCGTGGCGAGGGAAAAGCGCGCTGCGAGCAGTAGACACCCATCCTTTTCCCGTCAGTCAGCGAGACGGACCAATGGACGTCGTTCGCGGTACGTACGTCATTATCGGGGCCCGTCGGGCCAGCGCAGGAAACGGTGAAGCTGGCTTCTCAAAGGAGAGCATGAGGGAGCTTTGAATTGTATTTTCGATGCTTTGCGGCGCGCATGTCGCCGTAGAATTTTGCACAGACTATCTCCGGTACCTGATCGAAACACTGGGCTCCTTTTCTTAAAAGGGCCTTCCCTGGACAGTGGCCCTTTAAGAGACATTGCAACGGGCAAGGGTATTCCCTTTCACTCTGGCTCTGTCATTTTATATCAACAGCAAAATTGCACACCACATCTAGCTTTCATTCAACAGCAGCCAAGCACCACACATCAAAGCACCTCAGTACATCAGGCAGAAGAGCAAGAAAAGACAAAGCAACTTCTTTTACAGAGCAACTGTTATCAGAAAGTGGCAGGTACAATATGGGAAAAAAAATTAAGAGTTGCAACGCTAAAGCATCACAGCTAGACATTTAAAATGAGTGTAGGCATAATAGCACAAGATATACCATCATAGAAAAAGCAGCAATGGGCAGGCTAATAATTAATGCGTGCTTTTTTTCTAGAGCGTCCAGTGAAACTTATTACGCTTATTGCTTGATGTGCAGACAAACTGCCCCTAAGAGCACCACCAGTGTCTGTCAGGAGAAGACAAGCAAATGTTTCTGATGACAACTCATTCAGAACTAATTATTATTTTGGCAGTTTCTAACAAGCCATGTGCAGGCAAAGTTTAGATGACGGAGGTTTAACGTTCCTAAACGGCTCAGGCTACAAGGCGCTGTAGTAGAGGGCTCCAAATAATTCGGCTACCTGGGATTTTCTAAAGTGAACTCGCATCGCACAGCATACACGCACCTAGCTTTTCGTCTCCACTACAGCCTCTTGTAGCCTCAGTCGCTTAGGGGCGGCTGAGATTCGATCCCACATCCCTGCGCACAGCAGTCACGGACACAAACCACTGCATCACCTTGGTGGGGCCCATGCACGGCCAAAAGTTGCGGAGTACCTGCCACTGTCAATAGTCGCATGAGCTGCGATACCTGCCGCCCAGCTCACACAAAGTATTATCACACTTTGTGACCAACCATTCTTAAACCCTGCAGTGCATCTTATAATGCTGCGATGACATCAGATCACCATGCACGTTAATGTGCCACTCTGGTTACATTCATGTCCAATCTGTCAGCCAAACTACTACAAATGTCACATCCGTCTGTGATATGACAGAGAAGTGGTATTCTACCAAAGCATTTCTATGCTCGACTAAAATACGCCTGTTGTCACAGTTCCAAGGTTTTGCATCTCAACGCAAAATGAGACAGATCAGTGCTCATTCTACCAGAGATCAGCCAAAGCAAAGCATTCATTTTAAACAATGTTGCCAATGGAAAAGTGGCCACAAAGGTGCAAGAAGCATATGGAGTGGGAGTGTCTAAACTTTTTGTTAGTGGTAACTGCGACCAAGCCAGCAAGATATGAAAATAGAAAAATTGGCGTTATTTTATTTAGTTTACTCAGAAGTTTCCACTTCTTTCATGATATATATAGAAAAAAAAAAAATGGCAAGTCTAAGTTGATGAGGAAATGTGCTAAATTTATTTCGTAAATAAAAAAAAATTCTCACTCATCATTTTGACATCAGCAAAAGAATTCCACCGCAAAGAATACATTTATATTGTGCAATGCAACACCAAGTACTGAAAACACAAATGGCAAGAAATCTAATTTTTGGATGCAGCTGTCTTTGGTTTCAAGACATAGGTGGCAAGACTAATGGAGACAAGACATAGTATTGGTGATGTATAACAAAAGTGATGAAACAATCACAAAAACCAGATTGTTAAAATATACTAAAAAAATGCAATGTGGTCAAATGAACTAACAATTTGACAAGACAGCAGAAAATGAAAAGAAAACAAGAATGCACTAAAGATATTCGACATTGCATTGCAGTGAATGCATTAGCAAGAAGGCTGAAAAGACACAATCTTTTATAACCCACAGCAATAAATGTATAATTCATTGCAGCTCTCGCAGCCCTAAAAACCATTATCTAGACAGGATCTGAAGTATGAGGTATCCATTCAAGAACTTGCTTATAACCTCGTAACCCCTCCCCCCACCACACAAAATACGAAATTCAACTCCAGCACACTGGCAGTTCTTTGGTAATGCACACAAGTGAACACTCAAATTGTGTTTTGCTAAAATTACATTTAAAGCAACAGGTTACTCACAAAAGATCCAAAATAGGCAAGAAATATTTGCATCAGAAAACTTTTTCACAACAAATACTTCAGCTAACACATAACATGATTAAAAACATAAATGCAGCAGGTCTCCTCCATTGTCTGCATACAACTAGAGGTGATGCCATATTTCCATAACTGATATAAAATGTATCTAATACACTCAAAATACAAAAATAAAACGTTACGTCCAACCTCACCATTTTTCCCGTAACTCTAAAAAGGAGCACGCTCTGAAACAACATCAGTATTAAATAATATTTCATTGTCAAAAAGTAGTTAACAAAAGTAATTCCAAAATGAATGCCACTAAATAATTTACAATTAAGGAAGAATGACAGCTCAGTTTGCTCCTAAACTACAACGCTTAAAAAGCAATATGTTCTATGTTATTTGATGTTCTCTAAATACTTTTTAAGAAGGTTAGTGCCCATAAAAAAAATCCTGCAAATTGAACACATTTCACGTAGGTTAAGTAGTTACACTTGTTACAAGTAGTTAGCACATTGCTCGCTCGTAAAGCCACGAAAGCTAGCAAACCATTTTCCTGATGGGCTTCACTGAAAACTGCTCTGGCCCTAATGTTTTTACCGTTTGTGACCTCTTAAAGTATACAATCTTGCGAATGACTTTGAGCACAATTCACACCGATATGGCTTTTCCCGCTTGTGGCATTTCACGTGTCGCACGAGAGAATTATTAGCGACAAAGGCCATTGGGCACAGCTGGCACCGATAAGGCTTGTCACCAGTGTGGGTACGGACGTGTGTGACAAGGTCAGTTTTTTGTGCAAAGGTTCTTCCGCAGTGATCGCAACAGTATGGACGCTCACCTGTGTGAGTCCTCATGTGGACAATCAGGGTTGTTTTTAGAGCAAATTTACAGCTGCAATGTTCACAACGAAATGGACGTTCTCCCATGTGAGTTATGATGTGTCGTTTCAGGTGGCTTTTTCGCTTAAACCTGCTATTGCAAAAGTCACAATGGAATGGACGCTCGCCCGTGTGGGAACGGAAGTGCATATCCAACAAGGTTTTGGAGGTGAAGCTCTTGCTGCATTGGCTGCATTTGTGCAGCTTCTTGGGTGCGCGTTTGCCCTGATGAGAACTGGTAGAGCTGGTGCATTGGCTTGTTGGAGGCTTCTGATCTGGTGAACCTTGCCCAGGAAGGGTGGTGAAGGCTGTGGCAACTGGATCTGCATTTGAAACCGAAAATGGTTTCAATAAGAGGAGAGAACATTGCAACATTTCATTTGACATTGGGCAGAAATGGTAATGCGTGTTAAAATCCATCTCAAAAGCTATGGAAATCAGTTTGATGCAGAATTTCCTTCATTCTTGAAAACAGTGCAAAACAGAGAAGGATGACATAGAACCAGACTTGTCTCTTTGTACAATATTTACATTGATATTAATCGAATTAGCCAAAGCCACAATTCTGCTTCAAGAATGTTAAATTCAAAAGGTTATTAAAAACATTAGCTGGCTGAAGCAACAAATTGTCTTTTTGAACTGTGGATGCAGGTTTAGGCTTTAATATCTCATTGAAAATATCACATAAAAGTTCTGAACTACAAGAATCTTATTGTTCCTGAAAAAGGCATGGATATTTAACATTGCGAAATTCATGTAGGAAAAACAATGATGGCAGCACAAACAAATTGACCAAGTCTAGATAATATTTGGCTTAGGATAAAAAAATCTGCAAGTACCCTGGCACATGCCACAAACCCAGAGCAGAAGTCAATACTTCACCTGTAGCATTACGTTATGACCAGATAGTTTTCATGCTGTTTTGCCACAAAGGTTATTACTAAATGAATTTCTAGTTTAGGATTCCTGCACAGCCACTAAATATTTCTAGGACAGTTACCCCAAATGTGCTAAATATTCAAGAACTATGCCACCAAATAAAAAATTGTTTGTGGTTTTATGCTCTGGATCACATTTCACACCCTGGTGATGTGAGGTTGAGCTTATGAAGGCCACGATAAACAAAAATCGAGTACCTGCAAAAACTCTGCAAAATACTAGCCTCAAAACACACAAATAAATAAATAAATATGCACAATTACCGGCTAAATCACAGATTCAAGTTGAAGCAGACTTAAGCAATAATTAGTGGCCGTAAGTTATGCTTAGCGATGAAGCTCAACAAAAACTTCAGAAAGCTACTTTTTTAAAATGTTTTCAAAAGAAAGCTAAACACACATAGAAGCCATTCAAGGTACATATCACTGTCCTTGCCCCTAATGAAGGATACATTTCCAAAGAGAAGTTTGCACTTTAAGAACAGCAGATGAAAAAAAAAAAAAAAAAAAAAAAAAAAACAATTTTGCAAGTCAATGCTTCCAAATTTCACCTAGCAAATTGCCCCAGCTGTGAATCAAAGTCTGAAAATGGAATGAAAGGGTTCAAGGTGCAAGATAAATGCCCAAAGCAACAAATAGCTTGAGAGCTTGAAAGAGTAATTAATGTTATGTACCTACATAATGAAAAGATCAGTTACTTCCAGCCAACCACAAGGAACGAGAATACTGGGTGCATAGGAAAAAGCATCATGAAAGGGAACAGAGGTGCTTTAGGTAATAGAAGGACTGCTACCTGCGGCCGTTCTAGGCAATAAGGCATGCTTTCTCATGCTTTTAAATGATCGCCTTTAGAGTAATGGTGCAGTAACTATGGAAGTCAAAGTGCCTGTTAAGTCCAGATTCTGCTTTAAAAATGACAGTGCTGCAAAAAAAAATTTACCATTCCCAATCTCAAGGTACATCTTACCATGCCCGAGACTGGGAACGCCTCCAATTTTTCGGGCAGGTAAAAGCACATTAAGAGACACTGCCATGGGCAAGGATATTCCCTTTCACACTGGCTCTGTCATTTTATATCAACAGCAAAATTGCACACCACATCTAGCTTTCATTCAACAGCAGCCAAGCACCACACATCAAAGCACCTCAGTACATCAGGCAGAAGAGCAAGAAAAAACAAAGCAACTTCTTTTACAGAGCAACTGTTATCAGAAAGTGGCAGGTACAATATGGGAAAAGAAATTAAGAATTGCAGCTCTAAAGACTCACAGCTAGACATTTAAAATCAGTGTAGGCATAATAGCACAAGACATACCATTATAGAAAAAGCAGCAATCGGCAGGAAAATAATTTATGCTTGCTTTTTTTCTAGAGCCTCCAGTGATACTTATTATGCTTATTGCTGATGTGCAGACAAACTGCCCCTAAGAGCACCACCAGTGTTTGTCAGGAGAAGACAAGCAAATGTTTCCGATGACAACTCATTCAGAACTACCAATTATTTTGGCAGTTTCTAACAAGCCATGTGCAGGCAAAGTGTAGATGACGGAGGTTTAACGTTCCTAAACGGCTCAAGCTACAAGGCGCTGTAGTAGAGGGCGCCGAATAATTCGGCTACCTGGGACTTCCTAGAGTGAACTCGCATTGTACAGCATACACGCACCTAGCTTTTTGTCTCCACTGAAAAGCAGCAGAGGTAGCCAAAATTTCCACAAGCCTCCACTACAGCATCTTGTAGCCTGAGTCGCTTAGGGACGGCTGGGATTCGATCCCACATCCCTGCGCACAGCAGTCACGGACACAAACCACTGCCTCACCATGGTGAGGCCCATGCACGGCCAAAAGTTGTGGAGTACCTGCCACTACCAATAGTCGCATGAGCTGCGATACCTGCCGCCCAGCTCACACAAAGTATTATCACACTTTGTGACCAACCATTCTAAAACCCTGCAGTGTATCTTATAATGCTGCGATGACTTCAGATCACCATGCATGTTGATGTACCACTCTGGTTACATTCATGTCCAATCTGTCAGCCAAACTACTACAAATGTCACATCCGTCTGTGATATGACAGAGAAGTGGTATTCTACCAAGGCATTTCTATGCTCGACTAAAATACGCCTGTTGTCACAGTTCCAAGGTTTTGCATCTCAATGCAAAATGAGACAGATCAGTGCCCATTCTACCAGAGATCAGCCAAAGCAAAGCATTCATTTTAAACAATGTTACCAAAGGAAAAGTGGCCACAAAGGTGCAAGAAGCATAAGGAGTGGGAGTGTCTAAACTTTTTGTTAGTGGTAACTGTGACCAAGCCAGTGAGATATGAAAATAGAAAAATTGCCGTTATTTCATTTAGTTTACTCAGAAGTTTTCTCTTCTTTCATGACATATATAGAAAAAAAAAAATGGCATGTCTACGTTGAAGAGGAAATGTGCTAAATTTATTTCGTAAATAAAAAAAATATTCTCATTCAACATTTTGACATTAGCAAAAGAATTCCACCGCAAAGAATACATTTATATTGTGCGATGCAACACCAAGCACTCAAAACACAAATGGCAAGAAATCTAACTTTTGGATGCAGCTGTCTTTGGTTTCAAGACATAGGTGTCAAGACCAATAGAGACAAGACATGGTATTGATGATATATAACAAAAGTGATGAAACAATCACAAAAACCAGATTGTTAAAATATACTAAAAAAATGCAATGTGCTCAAATGAACTAACAATTTGACAAGACAGCAGAAAATGAAAAGAAAACAAGAATGCACTAAAGATATTCGACATTGCACTGAAATGAATGCATGAGCAAGAAGGCTGAAAAGACACAATCTTTTATAACCCACAGCAATAAAAGTATAATACATTGCAGCTGTCTCAAGCCTAAAAACCATTATCTAGACAGGATCTGATGTATGAGGTATCCATTCAAGAACTTGCTTATAACATCGTAACAGCACAAAAAATATGAAATTACCTTCCAGCACACTGGCAGTTCTTTGGTAATGCACACAAGTGAACACTGGAAATTTTTTTTGCTAAAATTACATTTAAAGCAACAGGTTACTCACAAAAGCTCCAAAATAGGCAAGAAATGTTTGCATGAGAGAACTTTTTCACTACAAATACTCCAGCTAACACATAACATAATTAAAAACATAAATGGAGCAGGTCTCCTCCATTGTCTGCATACGAGAGGTGATGTGATATTTCCATAACTGATATAAAATGTATCTAATACACTCAAAATACAAAAATAAAATGTTACGTCCAACCTCACCATTTTTCCCGTAACTCTAAAAAGAAGCACGCTCTGAAACAACATCATTATTAAATAATATTTCACTCTCAAAGTAGTTAACAAAACAAGTTCCAAAATGAATGCCACGACATAATTTAGAATTACGGAAGAATGACAGCTCGGTGTGCTCCTGCACCTAGAACACTTAAAAAGCAATATGTTCTATGTTATTTGATGTTACCTAAATACTTTTTAAGCACGTTAGTGCCCAAAAAAAATCCTGCAAATTGAACACATTTGACGTAGGTTAAGTAGTTACACTTGTTACAAGTAGTTAGCACATTGCTTGCTCGTAAAGCCACGAAAGCTAGCAAACCATTTTCCTGATGGGCTTCACTGAAAACTGCTCTGGCCCTAATGTTTTTTTCCTTTTGTGACCTCTTAAAGTACACAATCTTGAGATTGACTCTGAGCACAATTTACACTGATATGGCTTTTCCGCTTGTGGTATTTCACATGTCGCACGAGACCCGTATTAGCAGCAAAGGTCATTGGGCACAGCTGGCACTGATACGGCTTGTCACCAGTGTGGGTACGGACGTGTCTGACAAGGTCAATTTTTTGTGCAAAGGTTCTTCCGCAGTGATCGCAACAGTATGGACGCTCACCTGTGTGAGTCCTCATGTGGACAATCAGGGTTGCTTTTAGAGCAAAATTACAGCTGCAATGTTCACAACGAAATGGACGCTCTCCCGTGTGAGTTATGATGTGTCGTTTCAGGTGGCTTTTTCGCGTAAACCTGCTATTGCAAGAGTCACAATGGAATGGACGCTCGCCCGTGTGGGTACGGAGGTGCCTATCCAACAAGCTTTTGAAGATGAAGCTCTTGCTGCATTGGTTACATTTGTGCAGCTTCTTGCGTGCGCGTTTGCGCTGATGAGAAATGGTAGAGCTGGTGCATTGGCTCGCTGAAGGCTTCTGATCTGGTGAACCTTGCCCAGGAAGGGTGGTGAAGGCTGTAGCAACTGGATCTGCATTTGAAACCGAAAATGCTTTCAAAAAGAGGAGAAAACATTGCAACATTTCATTTGACGTTGGGCAGAAATGGTAATGCACGTTAAAATCCATCTCAAAAGCTTTGGCAATCAGTTTGATGCGGAATTTTCTTCATTCTTGCACACAGTGCAAAACAGACAAGGATGACATAGAACTGGACTTGTCTCTTTATATACAATGTTTACAAGAATATTAATCAAATTAGCCAAAGCCACAATTCTGCTTCAAGAAAGCTAATTTCAAGAGGTAATTAAAAAAATTAGCTGGCTGAAGCAAAAAATTGCCCTTTTGAACTGTGCATTCCGATTTAACTTTTTATATCTCATTGAAAACATCACAAAGAAGTTCTAACTTCAAGGATATTATACCTTATTGTTCCTCAAAAAGGCATGGATATTTAACATTGCGAAGTTCATGTAGGAAAAAAATGATAGCAGCACACATAAATTGACCAAGTCTAGATAATTTTTGGCTTAGGATAAAAAAATCTGCAAGTACCCTGGCACATGCTACAAACCCAGAGCAGAAGTCAATACTTCTTCACCTGAAGCATTACATTATGACCAGATAGTTTGCATGCTGTTTTGCCACAAAGGTTATTACTAAATGAATTTCTAGTTTAGGATTCCTGCACAGCCAATAAATGTTTCGAGGACAGTTACCCCAAATGTGCTAAATATTCATGTACTAGTATGTCACCAAATAAAAAATTGTTCCCATTTTTATGCTCTGCCTTACATGTCACACCCTGGTGATGTGAGGTTGAGATTATGAAGGCCAGCAATAACGAAAATCGAGTACCTGTAAGAAGTCGGTAAAAAACTAGCCTCAATCCACACAAATAAATAATTGTGCACAATTACCGGCTAAATCAGAGATTCAAATTAGAGCAGACCTAAGCACTAATTAGGGGCAGTAAGTTATGCTCAGCAATGAAGCTCAACAAAAAACTTCAGAAAGCTACTATTTTAAAAAGTTTTCAAAAAAAGCTACACACACATAGAAGCCATTCAAGGTAAATATTACTGTCCTTGCCTCTAATGAATGATACATTTCCTAACACAGAAGTTTTCACTTTGGGGACAGATGATGAAAAAAAAAAAAATTTCCAAGTCAATGCTTGCCATATTTCATTTAGCAAAATGTCCCAGCTGTGAATCAAAGTCTGAAAATGGAATGTAATGATTCAAGGTGCAATATAAATGCCCAAAGCAACAAATATCTTGAGAGCTCGAAAGAGTCGTTAATTTTATGTACCGTCTTTGCCAAAAGTAACCGAGCAGCCCAGCTGGCCAGCGGAGCAAGCGCAGGCCCGATCGGTGGCATGGCAGTCGCCGTCGGTGGCCGCTGCTGGCCGGCTGCGAATGTAAGCTTGCTGACATAAGGCTGCTCCCTCGCTATCTTATCTGGGATGATAAAATGAAAGCGGGTACCATGTGCCGCGTCTGATTTCATTTCTTTAGAACGCTGGGCTAGTCACAGAATGCGCTGTGCACAGCAAAATTTGCTCAACGCTGATTTTTGGCTGGCGTCGTGAAGTTGGGCTCTTCGTTAGAACGCCTTGCATGTTGAATCCCAGAACACAGATCCCGTAGATGAAGTGATTCGAAAAGTAGTTATTTTTGTGTCGTTTGGAATATTAGCACTGTCTGACAGGACATGATAGAAACCTGAGTTTGGATTTTCCCGCGATTTCTAGCCTGCGATGATGACACTTCGCCGGGCTAGCGAGAATTGAAAGAAATTAAAACAAGGCAATATTTTCCGCTGTTTCTAGTGCGGCTATTCGTGTTCACATAATGAGGCGAATCCGTTAATGTCGCATTTGCCGCCGCTTGTTAATGCACAGAAGTGCGCAATGGTTTTCACGATTGCAATGCCAAACTAATGTTGAAAATCTGAGCAGAGGTTGCAACTGCTTGAAACAATATTTGGCGATACCGAATGAGTGATGTAAATGCTCCCTAGCATATGATCCCCCAAGAAAGCCTTGCTATTGAGAAGGATGCCTACGAAGGCGTTTTTTTTCATTTCCATTTGAAATTCGGTCTGAATTAAGCTTCCCCTTTTTTGCAGCCAGGGAGTTCCGTAAAGACGGGAGTCAAAGGATTGCAAGTTTCATCTTGTGTTGCAGTTGGAGGTTCTATTGCAGTAGCTTATTTATCGAATCACCGAAGTACCACTCTACCAGCGGGCACTAAACAACCAAACAAGTCGCTAGCTAATATAGACAGTAACGCAAAAGTATTTCGCAGTCCAAATCAAATGCTGCGTGTCCGGATTTCTTTTCACTTCAGAACATATCCCTGTTCGGCTTGTCACATTGTTTTTCCTCGTAAAAGAAACAAGCAAAAAAAAAAAAAAAAATGCCACACTTCTTGAGAAAATGGGCGACATATGTTATGCTATGTTAGAATGATTGTTATGCAGTTCACTCATTGAACGAAGAGATTAGCAGCAGGCTAACACATGCACGTAATTACCACCGCGGAAAACACTACGCGCATTTTGTTTGTTACCAAATAGCGGGAAAGAAGGTATGCAGCAAGAGGGGCATATGAAACAGTTGGAAGTCTTATTTTTCTCTCAACTTAGCGTCACAGCAAATCCGGTAGTAGTCACAACAGACGACTAGGAACCGCCGGAAAAGGGCATAGAGTTTTCCAATCCAATTCCTCGCCATGCTTTCCGGACAATCCAAATGCGTAGAAAAGCATATATTTGTCCATTCGTTGCAACTACGGGAGCGGGAAAAGGCATTCTAACGAAGAGAGCAGCTTCACAGCGCCAGGCAAAAAAGAGCATTGAGCGAGTGATGCTATGTGGAGCGCCCTTTTTCAGTAGCGCAGCGTTCTGAAGGCGCCAAATTAGGCACCGCTCATGACGCTCGCTTACTTTTCATCATCCCAAGAAGGAGAGTGAGGGGGCATGTTTACGTCAGTCAGCTAACACTCACCACCGGAGAGCAGCAGTCAGCAACGGCGATCGTAGCGCCACAGCTCGGCCCCGTGCCTGCTCCGCCGGCCGGCTGGGCTGCTCGGTTACTTTTGGCAAAGACGGTACATAATGAAAAGATCAGTTACTTCCAACCAAGCACAAGGAACGAGAATACTGAGTGCATAGGTAAAAGCATCATGAAAGGGAACAGAGGTGCTTGAGGTAATAGAAGTTAGACTGCTGCCTGCAGCCATTCTAAGCAATAAGGCATGCTTTCTCATGCTTTTCAATGATCGCCTTAATGGTGCAGCAACTATGGAAGCCAGAGTGCCTGTTGAGTCCAGATTCTGCTTTTAAAGTGACAGTGCTGCAAAAAAAATTTCACGATTACAAGTCTCAAGGTACACCTCATCATGCCCGAGGCTGGGCACGCCTCCAATTTTTCAGGCAGGTAAAAGCACATCAAGAGACATTGCCATTGGGCAAGGATATTCCCTTCCACACTGCCTCTGTCATTTTCTATCAACAGAAGCTTTCATTCAACAGCAGCCAACCACTTAAGATCAAATCATCTCAGTACATCAGGCAGAATAGCAAGAAAAGACAAAGCAACTTCTTTTACAGAGCAACTGCTACCAGAAAGTGGCAGGTACAATATGGAACAAAAAATTAAAGAGCCACAGCACTAAAGCCTCACAGCTAGACATTTAAATTGAGTGTAAGCATAATAGCACAAGACATACCATCATAGAAAAAGCAACAATGGGCAGGCTAATAATTTGTGTTTTTATCCAGAGCCTCCAGTGAAACTTTAGAAAATTATGGCTTTACTAGCACAGTTCTACAAATAGCAAATGTTTAGTACAGTGACATTCTTGTATAACATGTCATGATGCCACACACAAAATCTCCAACAGTAACTATCACTCGACCTTTATAGCTCCTCAATTATCTTCAGGTGCACAACTTCACATCAGAAGGAAATGCCTCAAGACAAAGCTTTCAGCACAGGCAATAAAAGAACCAGAAATACCAAAGGTATAAGAGGAATAATTCAAATGCACATAATAGACAGCCTCTGTCAAAAGTGTAGAGCCCATGCAGCCTGCTTATGAGTCATGTAGTGGCACTCCTTCCCACTGGAGTGGATGGCACAAAAAAATCTTACCATCAAGATTCGGAGCACTGGAAAAGCAATGACAATCTGCACAATGTGGCTCAGAAGCAAACCCCCTGAGCTCTACACTTTTTGACCCTCTACCTGCCCCCACACTATAAAAGGTGCAACAGTAATTGTCATCATCCCCACCTTAGACTCCCAACCCTTAAAACCTGTCACTTTCTTTAGCTTCTTAATAAAACTCAGGCAGGTAGGTAATGTCCAGAAGCATTCAATGTCCAGCCATGTGCATAATCGCCTAGCATCGAGATCAGAGGACATGCTGTTTGCTGTGCTTTGAACATGAAGCAACTGAATAAGGAAAGGTTGGCAGGTGTGGTACGGAAGTCTTCTTCCCATGAAATCTTTCACTCCTTGGCTTAGCAGTAAGAGCCTGCAAAATAAACCAGAGAAAAGGGGTGTCAATATCAAGAATCGTCATGAGTAGCATTGCTAACCTGCTAGAATCAATAAATATGACAAAGGACATTGCTCCTGACGAGTCATTTTCCACGAGGCAAAAAAATTGCTACAGAACATAAACACACTAGTAACATTGTGCTCTGTAATATTGTTATGGGGCAGCAAGCCAGTGAACACAGGAGAAAGAACTTTTGAGAGAAGATGTCCATTGGCGACGATAAATGATGTTTAATGAACGTTGGTGGGCCTAGGACAGGCACGCCTGCCCGTGCCACTGCCCGCTTCTTCCTCGTCCGTAACAATATGACTGCACACACTAAAAAACAATTCTTGTATATGCTTAAAACACAATGCAGCAAAATGGTATCTTATCTTAGTTTTACTTTTTTTTTTTTGGCCAACCTAAAGGGAGCAAAAAAAGGATATAACGCTCCCCGCATTCTGATCAGCAGCCGCACAGGTTGACAGCAGTCTCTTGTTCATTGTTCTTGTTCAAGTTGTTCATTGGGCAAGCTGTGTGCTGTCCACTCAAAACCTGCTGCCTACAAAACAGAACACAGCAAAATTAGACAAAGCTCCAGGAAAACACAAAAGCTGCAAAAAAATTCTGCATATACGCTAGGTTTTATAACACATATGAGGGCAACGGGCTACCATGTGCCAAACACAGGGTTGGAAAGTCTGAAATATTGTGCAGAAGGCGGTGTTAAAATTCAATTATTAATTTATGTAAAGCATATAAATTGGATAACGTACCAGTTACTGTGAGCCCTTAGCCACACAGTTCGCAAACAGGATTTTTTTAGTTTGTGAAAATAAGCTTCTGCTGCATCCCATGAACAGCGTCATTTTGATGTCATACTCGATCAATCTGCACCAGCATCGAGAGCAACAACAGACTTTTCCTGTTATGCCACCGACGATACCTGCTTCATTAAGTAAGACAGCACTGCTACCATGTGGCCACAAAGTAATATGTTCTACATAGTGCAGAAAGTCTTCCTATGCTCAGTTCAAAATGAGTTTCTGCTGCTTGGTGGTGCAACCTTGTGTAGTGGCTCTTTTAAAGCGTTGAGTGCATCGATATCCTGTGCACGTGTGTACTTCTCGTTACGGGTGATACAGAATTAAATCCAGGCCCAAATACTTTTAACGTTCAGGTGCTGCTGACTGAACAAAAAGCGATAATGGAATAGACTGAGTTAGTTATTGCAAAGTATGTTCACATCATGTAAACATGCAACCAAGAGTACCTAGCACACGAAATGAAAACTTAAAATTGGGCAGCACTTCTAGCTGGAGTGCGCGAAGGTAAGTTCATACATGCATCAAGAGAATGCACACCTCACCGATCTAACTGCTGGGTTTTTGGTGCTCACCAATTTCAAACAGGCGGGAGCAAAATTTTACGTTTGTTATGATCATGCTGTTTGTAACAGAACATGGAGAACAGACTACTAATATATTGTGCTCTATAATATGATTGCAGATATTCAAATGTGATTATTATTGATGCACAGAAAAAAATGCTACAAAATGACATCTCTTATAATGCTTGCCATCTTAGTTCTATTTCTCTGGCTGGCCCTCAGAGCACCAATGGATGGATATAACTCTGTAAAAATTCAGATCACCAGATGTGTAGTTTGACAGTATTGGTTTGGTTTGTGGGGTTTAACGTCCCAAAGCAAGTCAGGCTATGAGAAATGCTGTAATGGAGGACTCCAGAAACTTCGAGCACCTGGCTTTCCTTAACGTGCGCTGACATCGCACAGAACATGAATGCCACTCCATTTCACCTCCATTGAAACACAGCCACCAGCGGTCAGGTTAGAACCCTGGTACTCTGGCACTGTAGTCGGGCATCTTAACCACTGCACCACTGAAGCAGAGGCACAGTTTGACAGTAGTTGCTTAAATACAACGTTCATTAGGCAAGCAGTATTCTGTCTGCTCAATAACAGTTGATGCCTGCACAAGAGAACAAAGCAAAATTAGTCAAAGACCTTGAAAAACACTAAAGCTGCAAAAGAATTTTGCATGAATGGTCAGTTTTATGAAGCATATGTGGACTACCAAAAAGCATTTGACACTGTATGTCACTGAAACCTGTTAAAAAAAACTTGGTAGCCTAAACATCAATATTTACATGAAAAATGGATCAGACTACCTAATGTAGAAAAAACACTGGGTATTAGTAAATGAAAAGTGCTCTATTCTTGTGAAGAGTGCCCCAGGGTTCTCTCTTGAGTCCACTGTTTATTTTAATAAATGACATGAATGATGGGATTAGGTCACAAGTGCGGTTGTTTACAGATAATTGTGCTTTGTCATGTTAAAAAAGATTACAACCAGCTTATGGATGATCTCAGACATACTGAGACCTTGTGTTATGCCAACAGAACGTCTCTAAATGCCAAAATATATGTGCACCTAGGCTTCACCCGAAAAAATTAAAAACATTTGCTTTATCACTATTCCCTCTACGGAGAAATTATCCAACCAGAAACTACATGTAAGTACCTAGGTGTAATTTTTTCCCAGCAGAATACATGGTCAATGCATGTGAGTAATCTACCAAGAGAGGCAGGTAGATCCCTCAGTATTTAATTTAAAACATGCCCACAGGGAGGCAAGAGTGATGCCCTACGAAACATACGTCAGGGTCACCTTGGAGTATGCCTACCCTGTGTGCGATACAGGTTATAATATACATCTACAAATCTTGAGTGCATACAACCTGCTGTTATGCAATCTCTCCTTGACATGTACGATCGCTTCCTTAGCACAAGCAAAATGAAAAGCTTGATTTTTGGACCAAATCTGGCACCAGTAATAAAGTGGAGATCCTCTTTTGCCCGAGACTCATTTTTTCAACCTGATATAGGTGAGGGCAGCCATATATTTGTTGCAAACAATCGGTTTTGCGCGGCCATGAAAACTAGGTGAAGCACAGTCTGGACTAGAGATGGGCAAAGTGGCTCACTTTAGTGAGCGGCTCAGAACGGCTCAACTCACTGAAGTGAGACAACTCATTTGAATGGCTCACCGGCTCATTTGAGTCTGGGTTGTTCAGGAGTGAGCAGTGATTCTATTGAAGAGAGAGAAAGCCAGTTCTGTCTCTCACTCTCTCGTTTACTGATCCGCGCCCATTTGAAATCCCGAACCGTTCCGTTGAAGCCGGTGGCTAGGCGTGACTTCCCCGCTTCTGTTAGCGATGCGACAAAGCAACTGCTCTCCCGCCCTTCCCCGTAACAGTCACAGCACTCTCTCACTGGAGCACTGTACCCTCCTCGCCTTCGGCTGTCTTTTCAACCGCTCTTATTAAAGAACAAGTGAGCAGAAGTTAAGTAAAAATGAGAGGTGGTTCTTTTTGACTTTGGGGAGCCGGTTTGCCTCTCCGTTCAGTGAGCCATGCCTGGCATGTACCTATTTTTTTAAATAACCACTTTGTAGTGCAAGGCATGCTATCACGTACACACACACACACACACACACACACACACACACACACACACACACACACACACACACACACACACACACACACACACACACACACACACACACACACACACACACACACACACACACACACACACACACACACACACACACACACACACACACACACACACACAAAAGAAAAAAAGACTGAGCCATAAAATCGAGGAGGTTAATTTTTCAAACATCAGGGTGTGATTAAAAATTTTATAAAAAAAAAAGCTTGAGAATATGTTTTTTTTTCCTGTAGTCACGTGGGATCTTGCGCGTAGATTCAAAAGTAAACACAGAAAAAGAGACAGAAAGAAAAGAAAAACAGCGACCAATCGGAGAAAGGGCAAATGCCGAAAGCAGGTAAGAAAGTAAATAATCAATTAGAACTGACGAGCAAGCATATCTTCAGCCCATGATTTCTAGGGGCTGGCTATGACTCAAGGTATTAGGTTATATATTTCATGCACATTTCATAATACGTTTGTGTTTTGGCTGTGCTTACCACCCTGCCGCAGCCTAACACACGCAGACCTGTCATGGACCTATCATGATGCCGTCACGTAGTCTATCGCCTGATGCTGATGCGGCCATTCCTCTTTGCGCCACTGTACTATTTTACGCAGTTTCACGTTGCACTACCGTATCAACTTCGATTTGGCCACATCTGTCTACTGCTACGACAAATACGACACCGCATGGCTTCGCGTGCTGCTAGTAACGTTGTCGTAGTGAACATGCATCTAACGTACACTGTGCAACTTTGCACGAACGGTAATTGGTCCTACGCATCAACGGAAGATATTTCGCGCATCCGTGCGGCTTTTCCGGTGTATACCGGTGAAAAACACACGGGTCCGTCCGACGAACTTTTTGAGTGACGATCAAGCATATCAACGACGGCTCCGGTATAATGTTCAGGGAACGTTTCTCATCGGATTGTTCGTGATATCTGCGTCACGAGTATCGCGATGCATGTGGTGAAGTGGTGTAATGTGTAAGGTCTTTTCCCTGCAGAATAGCTTCCAGTTCCACCCTGCTGTCAAACAATGAAGTTAGGCCCGCACATGGATACAAGGGCCCGAACCACCGTGTCTGCGCACAAGACGCTTCGCGAGCCGCACGTAATAGCTTCTCGGCTAGATTTTCCGCTCTTAACCTTTGCAAAGAAAAATAAAAAAAGTAGAAAATGCCAAGCATGCATTTGCATAGCGCACGACAAACATACCACTTGCCGCCAACGACGTTCTGTTTTTCCTCGTGATTTTCAACGTGACACCTATTGATGCGCCCCGCAATGATGTTTGCTATACTGTTACAGTTTCCAATTTCCGTAACATTTTGCTCAGAACAATCAATGAAACGCCTGTATAAACCATGGAGCTAATATTTTGCGCCACAATTAACAAATTTGTAGCTGCGCACAACCTAAAAATTCTGAAAACTGCTGTTTAGTTGGTTGCAACCATCCAACAGTTCAGCACAATCAAAACCGAAACGCTTGCTTTGCTGATTTCGTTCCGGTTTCGTTATAGCTTCCAGACGCGTTGGTGTTAATTTAGACAGTGCGTGGCGTTGTGGTCATGATCGTTTTCGCAAATACGAGCGTGTACTGCGCAAAGGGCAATTAGGGGGAGGCATTTCTTGTCTCTTTAAACAAATAATTAGAGGGTCTCTAAGATGTCTCTTTCGAGGAGAATGACGAAAGCCCGACCTTCCTATCCTATAATTTGCCTCCCATCGTTAGCCTCTTGTCGACATTCGTTGCAGTGCTGCATGTAATTATAATTGGTTTACAGGAAAGGAAAGGCGCAGTATCTATCACACTTTCTCCGGCAAGAGTGAGTTTGGACGGCACACCATCGCTCCTGTCGCATGGCGTTCCTTGGCGCGTGTTCAAATGTGGCATTGCAGATGGCAAGGACCCATATTCCGCATCGGCCAATCAGAACGCCGCAAAAGCGGGACACACTTTGTCCACGACAGCATGAGCCATTAAAGGCTTTCGCATTAAAATTTAGCAGATACGTCAGGCAGATTTGCTTCATACGCAACTGTACACATGCGCTCTGGAGCTCGATCATTCGACTGAGACACGCGCAATCTCATATCAGTGGTCGCTGCTTTCGCACTCCGCAGCGGCAGCTAGGTGTAAAGTGTCAAAATCTGCCACATATTCACCGAAAACGTTGGTTTTTCCTGCAAAAAGCCACGCACAATATCCCAGTTCAAATTCACAGCGTCCTTCCAGTTTACAACCTCGATTATAAGTGGAACAGAATTTTCTAGCTGGAACATGGTGTGTCTTTAAACTTGAATTAATGTGCAGCGTGAACCCATGTAAATAATGTTGCACCGTTTTCACTGCTACACGAAACAGACAATGAACCGCACTGTACCGTGCGTGTGACACGCAGGCTTTGTGCAGACATGCAGGACTGTGCAGATATGTCTGGTTCGGTTTGGTTTTGTCTGTGGGGTTTAACGTCTCAAAGCGACTGAGGGAGAGACGCCGTAGTGGAGGACTCCAAAAATTTAGACTACCTGGGGTTCTTTAACGTGCACTGACATCGCACAGCACACGGGCGCCTTGCTTTTCGCCCCCATCGAAAAGCGGCCTGCCGAGGCCGGGATTCGATCCCGCATCCTTGGAAACAGTAGTCGAGCACCGTAACCACTGTGCCACATAGGATGCGTATTTGCTTTCAACGTTTAAAGCATACGAACGTTCCTGCGGTCATATTCATTCATAACCGAAATACAAGTGGATACATTCTTCAATTGAGCAGCTAAAATTCACAATTACAGAGTGCAAGTGAACTTGAGAAACAAAAGGATTGTGAGCTCATATAATAGTTTCTATGTATGACTGTGGCAAGTGTCCTGAAAAAAACAAAAAAAAAAAACAAAAAAAGACAAGGAAAAAAAACACTACACAAGCTACAATTTCTTGCCGCCTGCCCGTACGATGTCACTCCTACAGCGATCAGCTTTAGGCTTGCAAGTGCACGGAGAGGCAGCTGCCTCGGTAGATGCGATTGAGGCTACGAAGAGACGGTTGGAGTTTTTGTGGCGAGCAGCAGGGAGTAACATCCCTGTACGTGGCCGCAACTACAGCAATTTTTTGTGTGCTTTTCTTTTTTTTTTCTTTTTCTGGCCACGCCTTCAGCTTCGTCAAGTTAAACCAGAGACCCGCTATAAAGGGTGGGCCACCATCATCATCATTAATGGCAACAAAATTCACTGCAGCGATTCACTTAACAGTATGAGGCAAGCATGCATTCGAGCATCCACTCAGGTTCACACTTTTCCAGTGCAAAATTGTGCGCTCTGGACAGTGCACCATGAAAACAACTCATTTCTTAGCTTAGAATTATAATATTCAATTATACAATACCAATTCACTAGGAGGTGACAAAAATAAACATGGAAGAACATAATTACGTGTTATTTTCGTTCGTGAAGCATTACCAAACTTTGAACCTTTAACGTCTCAAAAGGTAAAAATGCCTAAATGGAGGCTCCAAAGCAATGAGTATGCAGTTCACTGCTCTAAATTTTCCCTAGTTACTAAGAATAAGATATTTCTATTTGCATAATTTGACAAAGTAAATAGTGAGTAATTTTTACAATAAAGAAAAATAATCTTTAAAGAAGAATGGCAAAAAAACAACTTGAGCACACTGCATTCCCCAGTGGATAGTTGTTTGGTTTATAAGTTTTTGTCCCGAAGCGGTTAGGAGAATGAGATACAGTATAGTGGAGGGCAAATATTCATATCGCTATCTTTCACATTGAGCCAGTTGGTAAAGCAATTACTCCATATATATATATATTTGCACTCAATACATTGTATACATTCATTTACTTTCCTTGATTCATCATGAAGGGTACAGAACAGTGGACTCGGTCTGTATTCCAAGTCTGCGTCGTTATCTAAAGTGTCACTACTTCCCCAACCTCGAGTCATCCGATATGTGCAAACACCAAAATCGGAAGTGGTATTGATATCCAGTTCCCATGTTTCCACCAATCAGACGATTCGATGCTGGGAGAGATAGCGACATTTTCGATAACATCACAAATATGGAATGTGTATTTTTGTCTACAGATTCGAGGAAAATACGCAAACATCTGATGAGGGCAAAAAAGGTTTGCTTTAGTTTGTGGGGTTTAACGTCCCATACTGACTAGGACAAGAAAGACGAGTGAAAATGTATCGTTCTTCCAATGCAATAGGGGTGCATTTAATTACGCTGATAATAAATGTATCATGTAGTAAGCCTGCAGGCAAAGCATTTCACTCTACACAAGAAATGCACTTTTTGGCTGCAGATGAGGGCCACTAGCTTTGACAGTCAAGACTCGAGAGATTAAAAAAATTAAATATTCCAGCCAGACTGAATGATGTTAGTACACTGTAAGCTAGAGTAAACTGGCAGTCTAAATTGAACACTGAAGTAAATAATAAGTTACACCTAGTAAAGCCTGTCATAACAGAATGGGAGTCATGCTCACATCAAGAACGATTCATCAAAATCATTTTATGTTGTCTTCGCATATTGGACATACACACCTAGCTCACTCACGGTTTTATTATTGCAAAACACACTAAAATATCTGTGTGGTGAACTACTTACTAATTCACATATTATTTGCAAGCATAACACTAGTCAAAATATGGAAAAAACACTTTCCACTGCTTTATTCTGAGTACATACCATTTCACCCTTATTTGCACTTTGAGCAAATTTACTCGTGGAAATATCTTGTGTGTTTACATTTTTATAAGAAGCATGCACAACAAGCTCTAAGATTTTAAGCATAATTTAAACATTTCTTATGAAGCAAATGATTTCTACCTCGCATTTAGCGCATGATAGCCTCAGTTGCTTAAGCACCATAAAATACAACACAGCACAAGATGCCAGACCTCACATATGCTGCTCAACATTGAGCTGGGGTGAATCCTTTTGCTATGTGTGCAAGGCAATGTTGAATGACAGAATTTACTCAGTGATGGCTTCTCGGACACGACTGCAGAAGTATATGTAACTACTAAATTTATAGTTTCACATTTTGTCCACTGCACTTGAAGCGCAGTATGAAATAATGCAAATCAACATTGCAAATTAGGTCCCTACTTTCCACTAGCAGAGGCAATATTCTCTAAAAGAAACCACTATTGCACCTTTGGTGTATAGGCAAATGTCAATCTCGATACTGTAGGTGAAGGTGGTGTGCAGAAACTGATAGCTATAAGGAGTAATGCCTAAATAATGAAAAATAACTCAATAACAAATTAAAAAAACATCCACTTATGTATCTCACCTGGTTTAGTATAGTATTTCTTCCATGAGTTTTTCAAAGTGTGCAGAAGCATTCACAGTTGCTTTCTCTAATGTAGGCCCATTGGATGAATGCTTATGTCTGACATGCAGACAAATCGTCACTAAGAACACCACCAGTGTCTGTCACGAGAAATGAAACAAATAAACGCAGCGATGACAACTTGAGCTGAAGCGCCCACCATTTTGGCAGCTTCTTACCAGCTGTCCGTGTGGTCAAAAGTTGCATACTTGCTGCCACTGCTAACGATTGCATGAGGAGCTGCAATGCCTGCAGCCCAACTCACACTGAGAGTCACACTTTGTACACAGCCCTTCTTTGTACAGTCTGCAAGCCAAGCTGATACAAATGCCACAGCTGGCTGCGATATTACGTAATCAGATAAGTGGCCCCACAGCAAGGCCTGCACTATTTTTCTAGTGCAACTAGATGAAACTACCAGCAAGCTACAAAACCAATTTGCCACGTTTATAATGCCTTTTCATTAACGACTGCTAGAAACCAAAGATTTCATTTGGGGCCATGAAGTTTGAAATTCTTAAAAATACACCTTTTGTAACGGCTCAACAGGTTTTGCACCTCAAGGCAAAATGAGACGGGTCTGTGCCAGATTTTTGAAAGGTCGGCCAAAATAAAGCATCATCCACTTGAAATATTGTAGCCAGAGGAAAAGTTTAATTTATGGGGTTTAATGTTTCAAGCTGTCTCAGGCTATGAGAGATGACCCAGTGGAAGACTGCGGAAATTTTGACCACCTGCAGTTCTTTACCGTAAACTGTAATTGATTTATTTTATTTTCAATACTCTCAAGTCCCGGAGGCATTACAGAGAGAAGGGGCATACAAAATCAGCCGTAGCCTTCTTAAAATTTTCGACATCGGTGATGGCAGTGACGTGGTTCCAGTCATTCGCAGTTCGAGGAATCACTGAATTCAAACAAAGTATGGTTCGGCAGTGCGGGATCCCTACCTTGAGGCTGTGTTTAATGCGCGAGGATATACAAAAAGGAGGAAGAAATAACTGATCTTTGAGAATAAGATTAGTATAATAAATTCGGTGAAAAAGACAAGCGAAAATATTTGCGACGCAGAGAAAGCACAGTAAGACCAAGGGTTGATTTTATTGCAGATACGCCTGCAGTTCGTGAAAAATTGCACAGCACATGGGCGCCCTGCTTTTCGCCAGAATGGAAAAGCACCCTGTGACCGGGATTCAAACTCTCATCTTTGGTCAAAGCAGTCAACAGCCACAACCACTGCACCACCTCGGTGGGGCGCCAATGAAAAAATGGCTACAAAGGGGCATGTGCATATTATATTAGTGCTAAATGTGCACAAGCAAGCATGATGCAAAAATAGAAAAGTCGGCATCATTTCATTTAGTTTGCTCAGACTTTTCCTCCTCATTAAGAGATTGAAAAATGAAATGGCATGCCTAAGTAAACATGTGGTGATATAGAAAACCAAACGTGCAAAATTTGTTCCCAAACAAAACATTTCCTGTGCACTGTTGTGCCATCAATAGAATTTCACTGCAAATAATAGCTTTACTGTGAGATGCAGCAGCGACAAAGGATCGCAGAAAATTTCTAATTGGCAGAGGCAGCCATGTTTTTATGACCAAAAGGAACATGGGGAGCTTAGCCTATGGACTAACTTAGAGAAGACAGCATTGGTTTTAAATTACACACAGAACAAAAGTGATGAAAATGAGAATCACAAGACCAACATGTTGCAATTAACTACAAGATACACAAAATAAACTAAAATGACCAAAGCATTGACATGTAAAACAGACAAAGAATGAAGGATAAAAATGGATAAAATATATTCGGCACAGCACATTGAAATGAACACATCAGCAAAGAGCTTAGAAGAATACAACCATGCCTGACTGGGCACGCCGCCAATATTAAAGGCAGGCATGATCAAGAGACATCGCCACAGTCTAGGACGTTTTTTTGCCTCTGCCATATATATCAACGGCAAAAACATCCGTACCACGTCTAGATTCATTTAATAGCAGGCGATCACTACATATCAAAACACCTCAGTATATCAGGCAGAAAAGCAAGAAATGGTAAAGAGCGACTGTTATCAAAAATTGGTAGGTGAAATAAACAAAAAATAGAAACAAAAAAACTTCGTCACAGGTTTAAATTTGACAGTGGCAATGAAAAAATTCTACAAATTGAAAACCTTTGATGTAGGTTAAGTTGCTAAACTTGTATATTAGTTTGTATGTTGCTGGTTCGCAAAGAACAGGATAACTAGCAAACCATTTGAGGGCTTCACAGAAGACTGCTGTTCCCCTAATGTTCTCTCTCTTTGTGCTTTTTTAAACTGCGCATTTCTGTAAACGCCTTTGGGCACAAGTCGCAATGAAATGGCTTTTCACCCTTGTGGGATCTCACATGTCTCAGGAGATCTGCTTTCCTCGCAAAGGCAAATGGGCACAGCTGGCACTGATATGGTTTTTCACCTGTGTGGGTACGCATGTGCAACACCAGCACACATTTTTTTGCAAATCTCTTTTGACAGTAATGACAAAGATAGGGACGTTCACCCGTGTGAGTCTTCATGTGGTCAAGCAGATTATATTTTGCAGCAAATTTACAGCTACATTGGTCACAATGAAATGGACGCTCTCCCGTGTGAGTCCTGAGGTGGGCATTCAGGCGGCCTTTATGATAAAACTTCCTAGTGCAACAGTCACAATGGAATGGACGCTTGCCCATGTGAGTCGTGATGTGCATCTTCTGGTCGCTCTTGTGTACAAACTTGCTATCACCGTAGGCACAATGGAATGGATGCTCGTCCGTGTGTGTGCAGAGGTGATTATCGAACAGTGATTTGAAGCTGAAGCTCTTGTTGCATTGACTACACTTGTGCAGCTCGTTGCCCAAGGCTATGCCCTGATGAGAGCCGGTAGGGGAAGTATCCATGCAGTGGCTCATCAGATGATTTTGATCTCGTGAATTTTCTCCATAAAATGTGCTGTACATGATGGCAACTGGATCTGCACGTGAAATTCCAAATGTTTTTATTAAGAGGTGAGAACACTGCAACATTTCATTTGGTATTAGCAAGAAAAGAATGCACACGAAAATCTATCTCACCAGTGTGGCAGCTAGTTTGAGGTAAATTGATTTTCTTAATTTTTGTAGCAGTACAAAACGAATACAAGAACGGCACAGAACTGTATTGGACCTGTATTCCTCTCTGTCCAAAGTTTATTGGAAATGTCAGCCAATAAGCCACAACTCAGCTTTTGCAACAGCCAAATTCAATAGGTATTTTCACCTCATAGTGGCAAGAGTGAAAGTGTCATACTCTTGAAGCTGCATCTTTCAGTCTTTTTCTTCTTTTAACAAAAGTTCAGACGACGTCTTTACCCTACTAAGCTTTGAAGATTTCAGAGCACACGGGAGATGGCACGGTCGCTCCGGTGAGGTTGCTGACTTAATGGCATGCAGATGAGATGGAAAGCTGAGGCTGACTACTCTTTAAGCCAGATGACACGCTGCACACAAGCTCCTTTATCTCTTTTTGACAACCATCTGTTCAATAATCTCACCTAGATCTTCGGCAAAAAAAAAAAAAAGATATGGCTTGAAAAAAAAAGCACACAATAAAAGGCAAAAAGTAGACACCACCTTCTTCCACAATGGGTGTTTCAAAGACCCGAGACAGACGTAGACCCAGGAAAAAAACAAAAATACTTCACTATTGGAGCTATGTTGAAGATGTGACGAAAAAAACGAGCTTTATGATTTTTGTTTGTTTAAGGTACAGCTACTAATGTTAACCTGGGGACTATATTCAGCTGTGTAGGGAGATTATGCGTGTTAGCCCGATAACTTTCCAAGCACTGCCAAGAAAAGTTGTCGTGGAGTATATATAATCTTCGGCCATTCAAGGGCAGCAAAATCCACAAGTACCCAGGCCCATGCAGCAGACCTAGAGAAAACTTCCACATAATCTATCTGTGACTGCAGCAATTATGACCAGATAATTTTCATGCTGTTTTTCCACGAGGGCTATCTTTTGAAAATCTATTCAGGGCTCCTGCATTGTCAGTAGCTCGCAACTTGGCTTGCAGACATTGCTAGGACTATTACTTCAAGTGCGCAATATATTAAGTACTATGTGAGCCAAATAGAAAATAATTCACATTTTTATGCTCTGCATCGCATTTCAATCTTTAGGTGTTGTGGGTTGGGCTTGAGGACAGGCCATGACTATAAACAAAAACTGATAGCACCTGTTAGAGCTCAGTAGCGCTATAGCACCGATCTGTGCATATGCATGATCACCGGCTTAATGACGAAGACTCAATTTTATGCAGACTTAAATAACTAGTGGCAGCTAGGTATTTTAGCAATGGGCCTCTACAAAACTTGGGGACAATTACTTTTTTTTTAAACAGTTTCACAAGAAATTTAAGCACATTCGAAAATCATTACATCTATATTACTGTACTTGGGCCCAGTGAAAATATAATTTCTAAACTACATAGAAGCTTTCAGTGTTGCTGACAGATGCTAAAAAAAAGAAAGCCTCACATCAATGCTACCACATTTCATACGGCAAAACGTCTCCAGCCATGAACCAATGCCTGAAACTAGAATGTGATAATTCGAGGTGCAAGCTAAATGAACAATGCAATAAATATCTTGAAAACTTGACAGAGTTAGCAACTTTACACACGTAAAGAAAATACTAGTCGCTTTTAACCAACCACAAGGAACCAGAATACTGGACACATATAGCTAAAAGCATCATGTAAAGGAACAGAGGTACCTGAGGTAATGTGAGGCTGTGTGCCTGTGGCCATTATAAGCACTCAAGGCATGCCTTCTCATACTTTTGAATGATGGCAGCAGCTATGGAAGCAAAAGTGTCTGTTCAGTTCAGATTCTCCTTTTAAAATGACAGTGCAGCAAACAAAATTTCACCATTCCAAACCTCAAGGTACATCTTACCATGCCTGACTGGGCACAGCGCCAATATTAACGGCAGGCATGATCAAGAGACATCGCCACAGTCTAGGACGTTTTTTTGCCTCTGCCATATATATCAACGGCAAAAAAATCCGCACTACGTCTAGATTCATTCAATAGCAGGCAATCACTACATATCAAGACACCTCAGTATATCAGGCAGAAAAGCAAGAAATGGCAAAGAGCGACTGTTATCAGAAAGTGGCAGGTGAAATAAACAAAAAATAGAAACAAAAAGACTTCGTCACAGGGCTAAAGCATTACAGCAAGACATTTAAAAAGCATGTAGACATAACAGTACAAGTCATGGCATCATGAAAAATGAATCAAGGATGCAGCTACTCATTTATGATTGCTTTTCCTCTACAGCCTCCAGTGCAACTCTGGAAATATTATGGCTTTAACAGTACAATTCTAAAGACAATAAATGTTTTGTACAGTCCCATTATTCTACAACATTGATATCACACACTGAAGCTCTCATAGTAACAATCACTCGAACTTTAGACCTTATAGACCTTTTTCTTCATCTTTGGGAGCGACCTTTTACATGAGGAGGAAATGCTTCAAGAGAAAGCCTTCAGCACAGGAAAAGGAGAACCGAACATGCCTGAGGTATCAGTAAAATACTATGCTTCCATTCAAATGCATATAATGTACCTGCCCTCACACAATAAAAACTGCAACAGTAGTTGCCGTCACCACCATCTTAAACACTCCGAACCATCAAACACCTCACTTTCTTTAGCTCTCTTTGATCATAATAAACATCATCAAGGAAGAGACATCGGTGCCATGAGGCAGGTAAGTAATCTCCTTGAAGCATTCAATGTAGAACCATAAACCCCAGCACTGAAATCACGTGACATGCTTTTTCCTATGCTTTGAACTTGAAGCCACTAGACCAGTGGAGGTTGGCAGATGTAGTATTGAAGTTTTCTTTGCATGAGACCTTTCACTCCTTGGCTTGGATTAGCAGTAATAGCCTTGTAAAATACTGTCAGTACAAAGAATCAATGTCATGAGCAGCATTGCTAATGTGCTTGAATCATTAACTATGCTCAAAGGCAAATAATTTTACCTAAGGTGAAAAATTCCTACTGAACATGAAGAACACACTGCACATATTCAAAAATGATTATTGTATATGCCCAAAGCGCAATGATGCAAAATGGTATCTTAGTCCTTTTTCGGCCAGCCCAGAATGCACCAATATAACTCTGCATGCAGTCTGATCATCAGGCACACAGGTTGATAGCAGACGCTTCAATACGTTGTTCATTGGGCAAGTTGTGTTCTGTCCGCTCAATACCTGTTGCCTGCAAAACAGAGCACAGCAAAATTAGCCAAAGCAACAGGAAAACAAAAAAGCTGCCAGCAAATTCCGTATGTATGTTTGGTTTTATGACCCATATGTGGGCAAGGGGCTACCACATGCCGAAAATGGGGTTGGAAAATCAAGCACTTTGCGGAAGGTTGGTGTTTAAATTCTGTTATCAATTTACTAAAAAATAATTTATGTACGACCCTAACAAAGCACAACAAATTTATTGTTGCATTCTCTCCTAGGAGTAAGTTAGATGGAAAAGAATGTGTCAGGTAAAATTACTAAGAAAAACTTTTTTCTCATTCCAAAAGCTCTCAAATCAGATAAAGTACAGTTACTATCAGCCCTTGGCAGCACAATTCACAAACAGGCTTTTTTTGGTTTATGAGTAAGGTCATGTGTAAGATGTGTATGTCCTATGAAAAGGCAGCACAGTTCAGTTCTTAAAGCATATCTGGTGGTGAAGTGCCATTAATCAAGGAATGGTTTCACCGGATGCATTTTATAGCGGGAGAGTGTGCATCCTCACTGAATAACAATGAGACGGCCCATTCGGCGGCGTGAGCGCTTACCTCCCATGCCCCCGAGAGTGACCGTTCCAAGTGGTGGTTCGAAACAAAAGACCGCATGACCAGTTACGAGGAAGTGACTAAGGGTTACCACCTAGCTGGAGGAACAATGCCGCCACCTCACCCGGCACTTAGTTGGGAGGAGGCGGTCATCCTAAGGCAAATACAAACCGGGTCACTCCTCGCCTTGATATGTGCAGTGTATGTCAAGTGGGTCCGGCGGACAAATGGCACATCATGTGGGACTGTGCGCCAAGATATACCGACCCGAACTTTAAAGTGCTGTGCAAAGTACAGACAAGGACATTCAACTATGGGCCTTCCAGCAGGCCCAGGGCACGCTCGAAAAGCACAAGCTTCACAGCCCACCACAGTCTAACCAAAATAAGTTAATGCAGAGTAGGGCACAACCTCGGGTTGACGGTTGGCCAGCGTCACGACGCATTACACCGTCATTCATTATTCAAGCTGTATTCTGTCTGCTCAATAACAGTTGATGCCTGCACAAGAGAACAAAGCAAAATTAGCCAAAGACCTTTAAAAAAATTAAAGCTGCAAAAGAATTTTGCATGAATGTTTGGTTTTATGAAGCATATGTAGACTACCAAAAAGCATTTGACACTGTATGTCACTGAAACCTGTTAAAAAAAACTTGGTACCCTAAACATCAATATTTACATGAAAAATGGATCAGACTACCTAATGTAGAAAAAACACTGGGTATTAGTAAATGAAAAGTGCTCTATTCATGTCAAGAGCGCCCCAGGGTTCTCTCATGAGGCCACTGTTTATTTTAATAAATGATATGAATGATGGCATTAGGTAGTTTGCAGATGATTGTGCTTAGTCATGTGAAAAGGATTACACGCAGCTTATGGATGATCTCAGACATACTGAGACCTTGTGTTATGCCAACAGAACGTCTCTAAATGCCAAAATATATGTGCACCTAGGCTTAACCCGAAAAACATAAAAACATTTGCTTTATCACTATTCCCTCCACGGAGAAATTATCCAACCAGAAACTACATGTAAGTACCTAGGAGTAATTTTTTCCCAGCAGAATACATGGTCAACACATGTGAGTAATCTAGCAAGAAAGGCAGGTAGATCCCTCAGTATTTAATTTAAAACATGCCCACAGGGAGGCAAGAGACATGATGCCCTACGAAACATATGTTAGGGTCACCTTGGAGTATGCCTACCCTGTGTGCGATTCAGGTTATAATATACACCTACAAATCTTGAGTGCATACAACCTGCTGTTATGCAATCTCTCCTTGGCCTGTACGATCGCTTCCTTAGCACAAGCAAAATGAAAAGTTTGATTTTTGGACCAAATCTGGCACCAGCAATAAAGTGAAGATCCTCTTTAGCCCGAGGCTCATTTTTTCAGCCTGATATAGGTGAGGGCAGCCATATATTTGTTGCAAACAATCGGTTTTGCGCGGCCATGAAAACTAGGTGAAGCACAGTCTATCTACGGACTAGAGATGGGCAAAGTTGAGCCGTTCACAACGGCTCAACTCACTGAAGTGAGCCGGCTCATTTGAATGGCTCACCGGCTTATTTAAGTCTGGGTCGCTCAGGAGTGAGCAATGATTTTATTAAGAGAGAAAGCCAGTTCTGTCTCTCTCTCTCGTTCACTGATCCGCGCCCATTTGAAATCCCGAACCGTTCCGTTGAAGCCGGGTGGCTGGGCGCGACTTCCCCGCTTCTGTTAGCGATGCGACAAAGCAACTGCTCACCCCCCCTTTCCCGTAACAGTCGCAGCCACTCTCTCACTAGAGCACCGCACCCTCCTCGCCTTCGGCTGTCTTTTCAACAGCTCTTATTAAAGAACAAGTAAAAATGAGCAGTGGTTCTTTTTGACTTTGGAAAGCCGGTTTGCCTCTTCGTTCAGTGAGCCATGCCTGGCATGTACCTATTTTTTTAAATAACCACTTTGTAGTGCAAGGCATGCTATCACGTACACACACACACACAGACAAAAGAAAAAAAGACTGAGCCATAAAATCGAGGGTAAGTTTTCAAAAATCAGGGTCTGAATAAAAATTAAAAAAAAAAGCTTGAGAATAGGCTTTTTTTTTTCTTTTTTTCTTTTTTTTTTTTTCTGTAGTCCCGTGGGATCTTGCGCGCAAGACTTCTAAAACCATGTTTTGCTGTCTACGAAATACACAGCTGCCATGCCGGGCAGCTCCAGAAGAGCCCAATTCGAAGCCGTGACTGTGCCTGTGCCCAAAAGCGACCGCAGTACAAAAACAAAACTGATTTATTTATTGGAAGGGAAAGGCGCGGTAACTGTCTCGCTTTCTGTGGACACCTCAACCGCGCCGTAAGGTAAGGGAGGAAGTTGGCAGCTAAAGTGGAAAGGGAGAAGCCGTAGTGGAGGGCTACGGAGTAATTTCGACCACTTGGGGATCTTTAACGTGCGCTGACATCGCACAGCACACGGACGCCTTTTCGTTGCGCCTCCATCGAAACGCAGCCACAAAAACAAAACAAAACGTTGATTCAAAAGTAAACACAGAAAAAGAGACGGAAAGAAAAGAAAAACAGCGACCAATCGGAGAAAGGGCAAATAGAACTGACGAGCAAGCATATCTATAGCATATCTTCAGCCCATGATTTCTAGGGGCTGCAGCTATGGCTCAAGGTATTAGGTTATACAGGGTTTTGAATATTTGGGGGCTGGGATTTAAAACATTCCTATGCAAAATCTACTACCCCATTCGAGCTGAAATAACCTTCACAAAGTAGCAAAATATCGTCTACGTTATCTGGTAAGTGATTCAACATTGGTACTTGCCTAGATTTTCCGAAATCGAGAAAAATCTGCTCTCGGTGGCGTGCACAATTTTCGCAGAAGAGAGTCGAAAAGCTATTTTGACATGGTGCGTCATCTGTCGGGCAGCGAGGCAAGCGCGCCAACGGCCGGGATGGAGCTTGCCTCACTGCTCGACAGATGACGCACCATGTCAAAGCAGCGTTTCGACTCTATTCGGCGAAAATTGTGCACGCCGCCAAGAGCAGTTTTTCCTCGATTTCGGAAAATCTAGGCAAGTACCGATGTTGAATCACTTACCAGATAACGTAGACGATATTTTGCTACTTTGTGAACGTTATTTCAGCTCGAATGGGGAAGTAGATTTTGCATAGGAATTTTTTAAATCCCAGCCCCCAAATATTCAAGACCTTGTATATTTCACGCACATTTCATAATGCGTTTGCGTTTTGGCTGTGCTTACCACCATGCCGCAGCCCAACACACCCATACCTATCATGATGCCGTCACATAGTCTATCGCCTGACGCTGATGCGGCCATTCCTCTGTACTATACTATACTGTACTATTTTACGCAATTTCACGTTGCACCACCGTATCAACTTCGATTTGGCCACATCTGTCTACTGCTACGTCAAATACGACACCGCATGGCTTCGCGTGCTGCTAGTAACGTTGTCGTAGTGAACATGCATCTAACGTACTCTGTGCAACAGTTTGCACGCACGGTAATTGGTCCTACGCATCAAAGAATGATATGTCCCGTGTCTGTGTGGCTTTTCCGGTGTATACCGGTGAAAAACACACAGGGTCCGTCCGACGAACTTTTTGAGTGACGACACACCAACGGCGGCTCCGGTATAATATGTTCAGGGAACGTTTCTCATCGGATTGTTCGTGATATCTGCGTCACGAGTATTGCGATGCATGTGGTGAAGTGTGTAAGGTCTTTTCCCTGCAGAATAGCTTTCAGTTCCACCCTGCTGTCAAACTAAGGAGTATACGCCCGCACATGGATACAAAGGCCCGAACCGCCGTTGCCCAAACCACCGTGTCTGCGCACAAGACGCTTCGCGAGACGCACGTAACATCTTCTCGGCTAGGTTTTTCGCTCTTATGCTTTGGCAAAGAAAGATAAATAAAGTAGAAAATGTCAAGCATACATTGCGCACGACAAACATACCACTCGCCGCCAACGACGCTCCGTTTTTCGATGCGATTTTCAACGTGACACTATTGATGCTCCCCGCAATGCTATTTGCTATACTGGTTATAGTGGTTTGGTTATAGGGCTATAGTGCTATAGTTTCCAATTTCCTTAACGTAACATTTTGTTCAGAACAATCAATGAAACCCCTGTATCAACTATGTAGCTTATGTTTTGCGCCACATCAGCAAAGTTGTAGCTGCGCACAACGGAAAAGTTCTGAAAACTGCTGTTTAGTTTCAACCATCCAACAGTTCAGCACAGTCAAAACCGAAATACTTTGCTGATTTCGTTCCCGTTTCGTTATCGCTTCCAGACGCGTTGGCGTCAATTTGGGCAGTGCGTGGCGTTGTGGTCATGATGCTTTTCGCAAATACGAGCGTGTACTGCGCAAAGGGCAATTAAGGGGAGGCATTTCTTGTCTCTTTAAACAAAAAATTAGAGGGACTCTTAGATGTCTCTTTAGAGGAGAATGGCGAAAGCCTGACCTTCCTATCCTATAATTTGCCTCCCATCGTTAGCCTCTTGTCGGCATTCGTTGCAGTGCTACATGTAATTATAATTGGTTTACAGGCAAGGAAATGCGCAGTATCTATCACACTTTCTCCGGCAAGTGTGAGTTTGGACGGTACACCATCGGTCCTGTCGCGTGGCGTTCCTTGGCGCGCGTTCAAATGTGGCATTGCTTCATACGCAAATGTACGCATGTGCTCTGGAGCTCGTTCGATTGAGCAACGCGCAATTTCATATAGTGGTCGCAGCTTTCGTCCTCCGCAGTGGCAGCTAGGTGTAAAGTGTCAAAATCTGCCACATAATCACCGAAAGTGTTAGGTTTTCCTGCAGAAAGCCACACAATATCCTAGTTCAAACACAGTGTCCTTCCAGTTTACAACCTCGATTAATTATAAGTGGAATAGAAGTTATTTTCTAGCTGGAACATATGGTATGTTTTTAAACTTGAATTATTGTGCAGCGTGAACCCATGTAAAAAAAAAAAAAAATGTTGAGCCGTTTTCACTGCTACACAAAACAGACAATGAACCGCACTACCGTTGACCCTATTGACCATGTCACGCCACGCTTTCCGGTCTCTCACTATCTTCCTAACATCACATAACTTAATCTGCAGTGCCTCGAGGATGCCATCTAACCATCGCGTTCGCTGCCTACCCCTTCTCCGGCAACCCTCAACCTTTCCCAACATCAAATCTTTCTCCAGCGACTCCTCTCTTCTCATCAGATGACCAAAGTAGTTGAGCTTTAACTTTAGAATTTGACCCTCCAATGAGCAGTCAGGGTTTATGGTCGACAATATTGACTGATTTGATCTTCTGGCAGTCCAGGGAACTCTCAAGAGTCTTCGCCAGCACCACAATTCAAACGCGTCAATTCTTCGGCGGTCAGCCTTTTTCACAGTCCAACTCTCGCATCCATACATCACAACTGGAAAGACCATAGCACGAGTTATACGGATCTTGGTTGGCAGACAAATGTCTCTGCTCTTTACTAGGCGGTCAAGGCTAACCATTGCTCTCTTTCCCAGAAGCAGGCGTCTCCTAATTTCATGGCTGCAGTCTCCTTCCGAGGTAATCTTGAAGCCCAAGAAGAGAAAATCTGTCACTGCTTCCACTTCTTGTCCCTTGATGCTCCAGGACTTGATAGGGCAAGATGCCATGATCTTTGTCTTTTTAATGTTCAGTTTAAGCCCAAACTTCTCACTCTCTTCTTGTACGCGCATCAGAAGTCTCTTGAGTTCCGTTTCACTTTCTGCAATTAAAGTGGTATCATCCGCATATCTAAGGTTGTTGATACGTTTTCCAGCAATCTTCACTCCAGCTGAAGACTCGTCCAGACCGGCCTTCCTCATGATGCACTCTGCATATAGGTTAAATAGGCAGGGCGACAGTATGCAGCCTTGCCTCACTCCTTTCTCAATCGGAAACCAATCAGTAAGACCATGCCCAGTTCTGACTGTGGCCTCTTGCCCTTCATACAGGTTCCTGAGGAGACAGATGAGGTGAATTGGAACTCCCATCTCTTGAACAGCTTGCCACAATCTGCTGTGATCTACGCAGTCAAACGCTTTCGCATAATCAATAAAGCAGAAGTAGATGGGTTTCTGGAACTCTCTTGCTTTTTCCATGATCCAGCGAAGGTTGGCAACTTGGTCTCTAGTTCCTCTGCCCTTGCGAAACCCAGCTTGCACGTCCGGAAGCTCCCGATCCACATACTGCTGCAGCCTACCTTGGAGGATTTTCAACATCACCTTGCTAGCATGCGAAATAAGCGCGATCGTGCGGTAGTTGGAACAATCCTTGGCACTGCCTTTCTTTGGAATGGGGATGTAAACTGACCTCCTCCAATCCTGTGGCCACTGCAGGGTTGTCCAAATCTTCTGACATAATGTATGCAGAATGTTAACAGCGTCATGGTTGAGGTTTTGAAGCAACTCAGCTGGAATGCTATCAATTCCGCTAGCTTTGTTCTTAGCAAGGCTGGCTAAGGCCCATTCAACTTCACTCTTCAGGATGCCCGGCTCAAGATCAGTTATCACAACCGTCTTATGTTGGGTTTGCACATTCGAGTCCTTCTTGTACAGTTCTTCTGTGTATTCCTGCCACCTCTTCTTTATCTCTGTGGCTTCAGTGAGGTCCTTGCCTTGTTTGTCCTTTATCACGCCCATCTTAGCACAGGAGCTTCCTTTGATATCTTTGATTGTCTTATACAGAGCTCTTGTGTTCCTTAATTGGCTGTTGTCCTCAACTGCTTGGCACTGTATGTTCAGGAAGGCATTCTTATCTCTCCTTGCTATTTTCTGAAAATCCGCATTGAGAACCTTGTATCTTTCTCTTTACCCCATAACTTTTGCCATCCTCCTTTCCTCAGCTATTTGCAAAGCCTCTTCAGATAACCAGTTTGCTTTCTTGCATTTCTTTTGCTTTGGAACTACCTTAGTAGCAACTTCTTGTATTATATCACGAACATCAGACCACATCTCTTCGGGCTCTTTGTCTTCTAGATCTAATTCTTGAAATCGATTCCTCACTTCCACAGCGTATTCTAATGGAACTTGATCCAGATTATACCTGAAAGGCCTTCTAGTTTTCTGCGTTTTCCTCAATCGAAGCTTAATCTTGCAACAAGAAGCTGATGATCGGTGCCACAATCGGCCCCAGGCCTTGTTTTTACTGCTTGTATAGCGCTTCTCCATCTCTGCCGGCAAATAATATAATCGATCTGATTCCTGTACAGACCGTCCGGTGAAGTCCATGTGTACAGGCGCCTCTTGTGCTGTTGAAAATGAGTATTTGCTATGGTCAGGTTGTTTTCTTGACAAAACTTTACTAGCCTCTGCCCAGCTTCATTTGGCTCACCAAGACCGAACTTGCCTGTAATTCCGGATATTTCTTCACTCCCTACCTTGGCATTCCAATCTCCTATGAGAAAAACGACGTCTGATGATGGGGTGCGGTCTAAAAGGCATTGTAGGTCCGTATAAAATCTCTCAATGTCAGCTTCTTCAGCAGTAGTGGTCGGTGCATATACTTGGATAACTGTTATGTTGAAAGGGTGACCTTGGATCCGAAGTGAAATCATTCGGTCGTTTTTGGGGTTGTACCCTAGCACTGCTTTGCCCATTCTTCTGTTTACTATGAGAGCGACCCCATTCCTTCTCTTGGATTCGTGCCCACAATAAAAGACATAATGGTCGCCGGAGTTAAATTCTCCCATTCCGGTCCACTTGAGCTCGCTGATACCCAAGATATCAGTGTTCAATCTGTCCATTTCTCGCTTGACGATATCCAGCTTACCTTGCGTCATAGATCTTACATTCCATGTTGCTATGTGATACATCTCCTTGCAACATCGGACTTTCCGGTCGCTTCCCGACACATGCACAACTGAGCGTCCTTTTGGCTTTAGCCCAGCCGCTTCATTCGTCCTGGAACTACTAGGAATCGCCCTTTGTTCATCCCCAGTAACATGTGGGACGCCTTCCAACCTGGGGGGCTCATCTTCCGGCGCCATATCATTAATGGTATTGTGACTGGCCATAGGGTTTTCTTGGCAGGAAATACTGGAGTGGGTTGCCATTACCTTCTCCAGTGAATCACATTTTGTCAGAACTCTCTGCCGTGACCTGTCTATCTTGGGTGGCCCTACACAGCAGAGCTCACGACTTCATCGAGTTTCGCAAGCCCCTAGAGCAGGAATATTCAAGTTTCGGGCGGACAAGAGATAAATAGGGGGAACGTTTTACGGAATCAGAAATAAAAGGCACCTTTCATTTTGAATAACAAACTAGACGGCTAGCTTCTATTGTGACATTCAGAATATGGGTGGTTCAGTGAAGACACTGTGTTCAGCTGATACCTAAGTATTTGTATGTAAATGCGTGGATCTCGTGGCGCCACAAACAGTACAGTTTAAAGTAGGATATCATTGACGGCAATGACATGAGAATAAAGGGATATTTTTTACACTTAAAATATTAGCCAGTTATCCCCCCACTTTTCCACAAGTCATATGCAACATTGCGAATAGTAAGCGTCTCTGCTGATACTGATACTCCGGTAAATAAAGCAGTTGTCTGCGAATACACGGGTACAGAACGGTGGACTCGGTCTGTATTCCAAGTCTGCGTCGATATCGAAAATGTCACTACGTCCCTGACCTCGAGTCATCCGATATGTGCAAACACCAAAATCGGAAGTGGTATTGATATCCAGTTCCCATGTTTCCACCAATCAGACGACTCGATGCTGGGGGAGATAGGGACATTTTCGATAACTACACAAATATGGAATGTGTATTTTGGTCTACAGATTCGAGGAAAATACGCAAACATCTGATGAGGGCAAAAAAGGTTTGCTTTAGTTAATGGGGTTTAAAGTCTCAGACTAAGTAGGACTAGAAAGACGAGTGAAAATTTATCGTTCTTCCCATGCAATGGGGGGCATTTAATTACGCTGATAATAAATGTATCATGTAGTAAGCCTGCAGGCAAAGTATTTCACTCTGCACAAGAAATGCATTTTTTTGCTGCAGATGAGGGCATTAAAAAAAGAAGGGCACTAGCTTTGACAGCCAAGACTCGAGAGATTAAAAAAATTAAACATTCCAGCCAGACTGAATGATGTTAGTACACTGTAAGCTAAGAGTAAACTGGCAGTCTAAATTGAACCCTGCAGTAAATAAGTTACACCTAGTAAAGCCTGTCATAACAGAATGGGAGTCATGCTCACATCAAGAACGATTCATCAAAATCATTTTATGTTGTCTTCGCATATTGGACATACACACCTAGCTCACTCACGGTTTTATTATTGCAAAAGCACCAAAATATCTGTGTGGTGAACTACTTACTAATTCACATATTATTTTCAAGCATAAGACTAGTCAAAATATGGAAAAAACACTTTCCACTGCTTTATTCTGACTACATACCTTTTCACCCTTATTTGCACTTTGAGAAAATTCACTCGTGGAAATATCTTCTGTGTTTACATTTTTATAAGAAGCCAACATGCACAACAAGCTCTAAGATTTTAAGCATAATTTAAACATTTCTTATGAAGCAAATGATTTCTACCTCGCATTTAGCGCATGATAGCCTCAGTTGCTTAAGCACCATAAAATACAACACAGCACAAGATGCCAGACCTCACATATGCTGCTCAACATTGAGCTGGGGTGAACCATTTTTCTATGTGTGCAAGGCAGTGTTGAATGACAGAATTTACCCAGTGATGGCTTCTCGGACACGACTGCAGAAGTATATGTAACTATTAAATTTATAGTTTCACATTTTGTCCACTGCACTTGAAGCGCAGTATGAAATAATGCAAATCAATATTGCAAATTAGGTCCCTACTTTCCACTAACAGAGGCAACATTCTCTAAAAGAAACCATTATTGCACCTTTGGTGTATAGGCAAATGTCAATCTCGATAGATTAGGTGAAGGTGGTGTGCAGAAACTGATAGCTATAAGGTGTAATGCCTAAATAATGCAAAATAACTCAATAACAAATTAAAAAAGCAGCCACTTATGTATCTCACCTGGTTTAGTATAGTATTTTTTCCATGAGTTTTTCAAAGTGTGCAGAAGCATTCACAGTTGCTTTCTCTAATGTAGGCCCATTGGATGAATGCTTATGTCTGACATGCAGACAAATCGTCACCAAGAACACCACCAGTGTCTGTCACGAGAAATGAAACAAATAAACGTTGCAATGACAACTTGGCCTGAAGTGCCCACCATTTTGGCAGCTTCTTACCAGCTGTCCATGTGGTCAAGAGTTGCATACTTGCTGCCACTGCTAACGATTGCATGAGGAGCTGCAATGCCTGCAGCCCAACTCACACAGAGGAGAGTCACACTTTGTACACAGCCCTTCTTTGTACAGTCTGCAAGCCAAGCCGATAAAATGCCACAGCTGGCTGCAATATCACGTAATCAGATAAGTGGCCCCACAGCAAGGCCTGCACTATTTTTCTGGTGCAACTAGATGAAACTGCCAGCAAGCTACAAAACCAATTTGCCACGTTTATAATGCCTTTTCATTAACGACTGCTAGAAACCAAAGATTTCATTTGGGGCCATGAAGTTTGAAATTCTTAAATATACACCTTTTGTAACGGCTCAACAGGTTTTGCACCTCAAGGCAAAATGAGACGGGTCTGTGCCAGTTTCTTCAAAGGTCGGCCAAAACAAAGCATCCACTTGAAATATTGTGGCCAGAGGAAAAGTTTAATTTATGGGGTTTAATGTCTCAAGCTGTCTCGGCCTATGAGAGATGCCCCAGTGGAAGACCGTGGAAATTTTGACCACCTGCAGTTCTTTACCGTAAACTGAAATTTATTTATTTTATTTTCAATACTCTCAAGTCCCGGAGGTATTACAGAGAGAAGGGGCATACAAAATCAGCCGTAGCCTTCTTAAAATTTTCGACATCGGTGATGGCAGGGAGGTGGTTCCAGTCATTCGCAGTTCGAGGAATAAATGAATTCAAACAAAGTATGGTTCGGCAGTGCGGGATCCCTACCTTGAGGCTGTGTTTAATGCGTGAGGATATACAAGAAGGAGGAAGAAATAACTGATCTTTGAGAATAATATTAGTATAATAAATTCGGTGAAAAAGGCAAGCGAAAATATTTACGACGCAGAGAAAACACAGGAAGACCAAGGGTTGATTTTATTGCAGATACACTTGCAGTTCGTGAAAAATTGCACAGCACATGGGCGCCCTGCTTTTCGCCGGAATGGAGAAGCACCCTGTGACCGGGATTCAATCTCTCATCTTTGGTCAAAGCAGTCAACAGCCACAACCACTGCACCACCTCGGTGGGGCGCCAATGAAAAAATGGCTACAAAGGGGCATGTGCATATTATATTAGTGCTAAATGTGCACAAGCAAGCATGATGCAAAAATAGAAAAGTCGGCATCATATCATTTAGTTTGCTCAGACTTTTCCTCCTCATTAAGAGATTGAAAAATAAAATGGCACGCCTAAGTAAACATATGGTGATATAGAAAAACAAATGTGCAAAATTTGTTCCCAAACAAAACATTTCCTGTGCACTGTTGTGCCATTAATAGAATTCCACAGCTGTCTTTGGATGCAGCTGTCTTTGGTTTCAAGACATAGGTGGCAAGACTAATGGAGACAAGACACTGTATTGGTGATGTATAACAAAAGTGATGAAACAATCACAAAAACCAGATTGTTAAAATATACTAAAAAAATGCAATGTGGTCAAATGAACTAACAATTTGACAACACAGCAGAAAATGAAAAGAAAACAAGAATGCACTAAAGATATTCGACATTGCATTGCAGTGAATGCATTAGCAAGAAGGCTGAAAAGAAACAATCTTTTATAACCCACAGCAATAAATGTATAATTCATTGCAGCTCTCGCAGCCCTAAATACCATTATCTAGACAGGATCTGATGTATGAGGTATCCATTCAAGAACTTGCTTATAACATCGTAACCCCTCCCCCCACCACACAAAATACGAAATTCAACTCCAGCACATTGGCAGTTCATTGGTAATGCACACAAGTGAACACTCAAAATGTGTTTTGCTAAAATTACATTTAAAGCAACAGGTTACTCACAAAAGTTCCAAAATAGGCAAGAAATATTTGCATCAGAAAACTTTTTCACTACAAATACTTCAGCTAAAACATAACATGATTAAAAACATAAATGTAGCAGGTCTCCTCCATTGTCAGCATACAACTAGAGGTGATGCCATATTTCCATAACTGATATAAAATGTATCTAATACACTCAAAATACAAAAATAAAACGTTACGTCCAACCTCACCATTTTTCCTGAAACTCTAAAAAGAAGCCCGCTCTGAAATAACAACAGTATTAAATAAGATTTCACTGTCAAAAAGTAGTTAACAAAAGTAATTCCAAAATGAATGCCACGAAATAATTTACAATTAAGGAAGAATGACAGCTCAGTTTGCTCCTACACCTACAACACTTAAAAGGCAATATGTTCTATGTTATTTGATGTTCTCTAAATACTTCTTAAGCAAGTTAGTGCCCATAAAAAAAATCCTGCAAATTGAACACATTTCACGTAGGTTCAGTAGTTACACTTGTTACAAGAAGTTAGCCCATTGCTCGCTCGTAAAGCCACGAGAGCTAGCAAATCATTTTCCTGATAGGCTTCACTGAAAACTGCTCTGGCCCTAATGTTTTTTCCGTTTGTGACCTCTTAAAGTATACAATCTTGCGAATGACTTTGAGCACAATTCACACCGATATGGCTTTTCCCGCTTGTGGCATTTCACGTGTCGCACGAGAGAATTATTAGCGACAAAGGCCATTGGGCACAGCTGGCACCGATAAGGCTTGTCACCAGTGTGGGTACGGACGTGAGTGACAAGGTCAGTTTTTTGTGCAAAGGTTCTTCCGCAGTGATCGCAACAGTATGGACGCTCACCTGTGTGAGTCCTCATGTGGACAATCAGGGTTGTTTTTAGAGCAAATTTACAGCTGCAATGTTCACAACGAAATGGACGTTCTCCCGTGTGAGTTATGATGTGTCGTTTCAGGTGGCTTTTTCGCGTAAACCTCCTATTGCAAGAGTCACAATGGAATGGACGCTCGCCCGTGTGGGAACGGAAGTGCATATCCAACAAGGTTTTGGAGGTGAAGCTCTTGCTGCATTGGCTGCATTTGTGCAGCATATTGCGTGCGCGTTTGCCCTGATGAGAACTGGTAGAGCTGGTGCATTGGCTTGTTGGAGGCTTCTGATCTGGTGAACCTTGCCCAGGAAGGGTGGTGAAGGCTGTGGCAACTGGATCTGCATTTCAAACCGAAAATGCTTTCAATAAGAGGAGAGAACATTGCAACATTTCATTTGACATTGGGCAGAAATGGTAATGCGCGTTAAAATCCATCTCAAAAGCTATGGAAATCAGTTTGATGCAGAATTTCCTTCATTCTTGAAAACAGTGCAAAACAGACAAGGATGACATAGAACCGGACTTGTCTCTTTGTACAATATTTACATTGATATTAATCGAATTAGCCAAAGCCACAATTCTGCTTCAAGAATGTTAAATTCAAAAGGTTAATAAAAACATTAGCTGGCTGAGGCAAAATATTGTCTTTTTGAACTGTGCATGCAGGTTTAGGCTTTAATATCTCATTGAAAATATCATATAAATGTTCTGAACTACAAGAATATTACACCTTATTGTTCCTCAAAAAGGCATGGATATTTAACACTGCGAAATTCATGTAGGAAAAACAATGATGGCAGCACAAATAAATTGACCAAGTCTAGATAATATTTGGCTTAGGATAAAAAAAATCTGCAAGTACCCTGGCACATGCTACAAACCCAGAGCAGAAGTCAATACTTCACCTGTAGCATTACGTTATGACCAGATAGTTTTCATGCTGTTTTGCCACAAAGGTTATTACTAAATGAATTTCTAGTTTAGGATTCCTGCACAGCTACTAAATATTTCTAGGACAGTTACCCCAAATGTGCTAAATATTCAAGAACTATGCCACCAAATAAAAAATTGTTTGTGGTTTTATGCTCTGGATCACATTTCACACCCTGGTGATGTGAGGTTGAGCTTATGAAGGCCACGATAAACAAAAATCGAGTACCTGCAAAAACTCTGCAAAATACTAGCCTCAAAACACACAAATAAATAAATAAATATGCACAATTACCGGCTAAATCACAGATGTTACGCTTAGCGATGAAGCTCAACAAAAACTTCAGAAAGCTACTTTTATAAAAGGTTTTCAAAAGAAAGCTAAACACACAAAGAAGCCATTCAAAATATATATCACTGTCCTTGCCCCTAATGAAGGATACATTTCCAAACAGAAGTTTTCACTTTGGGGACAGAAGATGAAAAAAAAAAAAAGACAATTTTGCAAGTCAATGCTTCCAAATTTCACCTCGCAAAATGTCCCAGCTGTGAATCAAAGTCTGAAAATGGGAAAGGTGCAAGATAAATGCCAAAAGCAACAAATAGCTTGAGAGCTTGAAAGAGTAATTAATTTTATGTACCTACATAATGAAAAGATCAGTTACTTCCAGCCAACCACAAGGAACGAGCATACTGGGTGCATAGGAAAAAGCATCATGAAAGGGAACAGAGGTGCTTTAGGTAATAGACGGACTGCTACCTGCGGCCATTCTAGGCAATAAGGCATGCTTTCTCATGCTTTTAAATGATCGCCTTTAGAGTAATGGTGCAGTAACTATGGAAGCCAAAGTGCCTGTTCAGTCCAGATTCTGCTTTAAAAATGACAGTGCTGCAAAAAAAATTTTACCATTCCCAATCTCAAAGTACATCTTACCATGCCCGAGACTGGGAACGCCTCCAATTTTTCGGGCAGGTAAAAGCACATTAAGAGACACTGCCATGGGCAAGGATATTCCCTTTCACACTGGCTCTGTCATTTTATATCAACAGCAAAATTGCACACCACATCTAGCTTTCATTCAACAGCAGCCAAGCACCACACATCAAAGCACCTCAGTACATCAGGCAGAAGAGCAAGAAAAAACAAAGCAACTTCTTTTACAGAGCAACTGTAATCAGAAAGTGGCAGGTACAATATGGGAAAAGAATTTAAGAGTTGCAGCTCTAAAGCCTCACAGCTAGACATTTAAAATCAGTGTAGGCATAATACCACAAGACATACCATTATAGAAAAAGCAGCAATCGGCAGGATAATAATTTATGCTTGCTTTTTTTCTAGAGCCTCCAGTGATACTTATTATGCTTATTGCTTGATGTGCAGACAAACTGCCCCTAAGAGCACCACCAGTGTTTGTCAGGAGAAGACAAGCAAATGTTTCCGATGACAACTCATTCAGAACTACCCATTATTTTGGCAGTTTCTAACAAGCCATGTGCAGGCAAAGTTTAGATGACGGAGGTTTAACGTTCCTAAACGGCTCAAGCTACAAGGCGCTGTAGTAGAGGGCGCCGAATAATTCGGCTACCTGGGATTTTCTAGAGTGAACTCGCATTGCACAGCATACACGCACCTAGCTTTTTGTCTCCACTGAAAAGCAGCAGAGGTAGCCAAAATTTCCAGAGGCCTCCACTACAGCATCTTGTAGCCTGAGTCGCTTAGGGGCGGCTGGGATTCGATCCCACATCCCTGCGCACAGCAGTCACGGACACAAACCACTGTCTCACCATGGTGAGGCCCATGCACGGCCAAAAGTTGTGGAGTACCTGCCACTACCAATAGTCGCATGAGCTGCGATACCTGCCGCCCAGCTCACACAAAGTATTATCACACTTTGTGACCAACCATTCTAAAACCCTGCAGTGCATCTTATAATGCTGCAATGACATCAGATCACCATGCACGTTGATGTGCCACTCTGGTTACACTCATGTCCAATCTGTCAGCCAAACTACTACAAATGTCCCATCCGTCTGTGATATGACAGAGAAGTGGTATTCTACCAAAGTATTTCTATGCTCGACTAAAATACGCCTGTTGTCACAGTTCCAAGGTTTTGCATCTCAATGCAAAATGAGACAGATCAGTGCCCATTCTACCAGAGATCAGCCAAAGCAAAGCATTCATTTTAAACAATGTTGCCAAAGGAAAAGTGGCCACAAAGGTGCAAGAAGCATAAGGAGTGGGAGTGTCTAAACTTTTTGTTAGTGGTAACTGTGACCAAGCCAGTGAGATATGAAAATAGAAAAATTGCCGCTATTTCATTTAGTTTACTCAGAAGTTTTCTCTTCTTTCATGATATATATAGAAAAAAAAATGGCGTGTCTAAGTTGAAGAGGAAATGCGCTAAATTTATTTCGTAAATAAAAAAATATTCTCATTCATCATTTTGACATTAGCAAAAGAATTCCACCACAAAGAATACATTTATATTGTGTGTTGCCACACCAAGTACTCAAAACACAAATGGCAAGAAATCTAACTTTTGGATGGAGCTGTCTTTGGTTTCAAGACATAGGTGTCAAGACCAATAGAGACAAGACATGGTATTGATGATGTATAACGAAAGTGATGAAACAATCACAAAAACCAGATTGTTAAAATATACTAAAAAAATGCAATGTGCTCAAATGAACTAACAATTTCACAAGACAGATCACAAAAACCAGATTGTTAAAATATACTAAAAAAATGCAATGTGCTCAAATGAACTAACAATTTGACAAGACAGCAGAAAATGAAAAGAAAACAAGAATGCACTAAAGATATTCGACATTTCACTGAAATGAATGCATGAGCAAGAAGGCTGAAAAGACACAATCCTTTATAACCCACAGCAATAAAAGTATAATTCATTCCAGCTGTCTCAAGCCTAAAAATCATTATCTAGACAGGATCTGATGTATGAGGTATCCATTCAAGAACTTGCTTATAACATCGTAACAGCACACAAAATATGAAATTACCTTCCAGCACACTGGCAGTTCTTTGGTAATGCACACAAGTGAACACTGGAAATTTTTTTTGCTAAAATTACATTTAAAGCAACAGGTTACTCACAAAAGCTCCAAAATAGGCAAGAAATGTTTGCATGAGAGAACTTTTTCACTACAAATACTCCAGCTAACACATAACATAATTGAAAACATAAATGGAGCAGGTCTCCTCCATTGTCTGCATACGAGAGGTGATGTGATATTTTCATAACTGATATAACATGCATCTAATACACTCAAAATACAAAAATAAAACGTTACGTCCAACCTCACCATTTTTCCCGTAACTCTAAAAAGAAGCACGCTCTGAAACAACATCCGTATTAAATAATATTTCACTGTCAAAGTAGTTAACAAAAGAAGTTCCAAAATGAATGCCACGACATAATTTAGAATTAAGGAAGAATGACAGCTCAGTGTGCTCCTGCACCTAGAACACTTAAAAAGCAATATGTTCTATGTTATTTGATGTTACCTAAATACTTTTTAAGCAAGTTAGTGCCAAAAAAAAAATCCTGCAAATTGAACACATCTGACGTGGGTTAAGTAGTTACACTTGTTACAAGTAGTTAGCACATTGTTTGCTCGTAAAGCCACGAAAGCTAGCAAACCATTTTCCTGATGGGCTTCACTGAAAACTGCTCTGGCCCTAATGTTTTTCCCTTTTGTGACCTCTTAAAGTACACAATCTTGAGGATGACTCTGAGCACAATTTACACTGATATGGCTTTTCCGCTTGTGGTATTTCACATGTCGCACGAGACCCGTATTAGCAGCAAAGGTCATTGGGCACAGCTGGCACTGATACGGCTTGTCACCAGTGTGGGTACGGACGTGTCTGACAAGGTCAATTTTTTGTGCAAAGGTTCTTTTGCAGTGATCGCAACAGTATGGACGCTCACCTGTGTGAGTCCTCATGTGGACAATCAGGGTTGTTTTTCGTGCAAATTTACAGCTGCAATGTTCACAACGGAATGGGCGCTCTCCCGTGTGAGTTATAATATGTCGTTTCAGGTCGCTTTTTAGCTTAAACCTGCTACTGCAAGAGTCACAATGGAATGGACGCTCACCTGTGTGAGTCCTCATGTGGGCAATCAGGGTTGTTTTTCGTGCAAATTTACAGCTGCAATGTTCACAACAAAATGGGCGCTCTCCCGTGTGAGTTATACTATGTCGTTTCAGGTCGCTTTTTACCTTAAACCTGCTATTGCAAGAGTCACAATGGAATGGACGCTCGCTCGTGTGGGTAAGGAAGTGCATATCCAACAAGCTTTTGAAGATGAAGCTCTTGCTGCATTGGTTACATTTGTGCAGCTTCTTGCGTGCGCGTTTGCGCTGATGAGAAATGGCAGAGCTGGTGCATTGGCTCGCTGAAGGCTTCTGATCTGGTGAACCTTGCCCAGGAAGGGTGGTGAAGGCTGTAGCAACTGGATCTGCATTTGAAACCGAAAATGCTTTCAATAAGAGGAGAGAACATTGCAACATTTCATTTGACATTGGGCAGAAACGATAATGTACGTTAAAATCCATATCAAAAGCTGTGGAAATCAGTTTGATGTGGAATTTTCTTCATTCTTGCAAACAGTGCAAAACAGACAAGGATGACTTAGAACCGGACTTATCTCTTTGTACAACATTTACAAGAATATTAATCGAATTAGCCAAAGCCACAATTCTGCTTCAAGAATGTTAAATTCAAAAGGTTATTAAAAATATTAGCTGGCTGAAGCAAAATACTATTGTCTTTTTGAACTGTGCATGCAGGTTTAGGCTTTAATATATCATTGAAAATATCACATAAAAGTTCTGAACTACAAGGATATTATATCTTATTGTTCCTGAAAAAGGCATGGATATTTAACATTGCGAAATTCATGTAGGAAAAAAATGATAGCAGCACACATAAATTGACCAAGTCTAGATAATTTTTGGCTTAGGATAAAAAAATCTGCAAGTACCCTGGCACATGCTACAAACCCAGAGCAGAAGTCAATACTTCTTCACCTGAAGCATTACATTATGACCAGATAGTTTTCATGCTGTTTTGCCACAAAGGTTATTACTAAATGAATTTCTAGTTTAGGATTCCTGCACAGCCAGTAAATGTTTCGAGGACAGTTACCCCAAATGTGCTAAATATTCATGTACTAGTATGTCACCAAATAAAAAATTGTTCCCATTTTTATGCTCTGCATTACATGTCACACCCTGGTGATGTGAGGTTGAGATTATGAAGGCCAGCATTAACGAAAATCGAGTACCTGTAAGATGTCGGTAAAAAACTAGCCTCAATCCACACAAATAAATAATTGTGCACAATTACCGGCTAAATCACAGATTCAAATTAGAGCAGACCTAAGCACTAATTAGGGGCAGTAAGTTATGCCCAGCAATGAAGCTCAACAAAAACTTCAGAAAGCTACTATTTTAAAAAGTTTTCAAAAAAAGCTACACACACATAGAAGCCATTCAAGGTAAATATTACTGTCCTTGCCTCTAATGAATGATACATTTCCTAACACAGAAGTTTTCACTTTGGGGACAGATGATGAAAAAAATTTCCAAGTCAATGCTTGCCATATTTCATTTAGCAAAATGTCCCAGCTGTGAATCAAAGTCTGAAAATGGAATGTAATGATTCAAGGTGCAATATAAATGCCCAAAGCAACAAATATCTTGAGAGCTCGAAAGAGTCGTTAATTTTATGTACCGTCTTTGCCAAAAGTAACCGAGCAGCCCAGCTGGCCGGCGGAGCAAGCGCAGGCCCGATCGGTGGCATGGCAGTCGCCGTCGGTGGCCGCTGCTGGCCGGCTGCGAATGTAAGCTTGCTGACATAAGGCTGCTCCCTCGCTATCTTTTCTAGGATGATAAAATGAAAGCGGTACCATGTGCCGCGTCTGATTTTATTTGTTTAGAACGCTGGGCTAGTCACGGAATGCGCTGTGCACAGCAAAATTTGCTCAACGCTGATTTTTGGCTGGCGTCGTGAAGTTGCGCTCTTCGTTAGAACGCCTTGCATGTTGAATCCCAGAACACAGATCCCGTAGATGAAGTGATTCGAAAAGTAGTTATTTTTGTATCGTTTGGAATATTAGCACTGTCTGACAGGACATGATAGAAACCTGAGTTTGGATTTTCCCGCGATTTCTAGCCTGCGATGATGACACTTCGCCGGGCTAGAGAGAATTGAAAGAAATTAAAACAAGGCGATATTTTCCGCTGTTTCTAGTGCGGCTATTCGTGTTCACATAATGAGGCGAATCCGTTAATGTCGCATTTGCCGCCGCTTGTTAATGCACAGAAGTGCGCAATGGTTTTCACGATTGCAATGCCAAACTAATGTTGAAAATCTGAGCAGAGGTTGCAACTGCTTGAAACAATATTTGGCGATACCGAATGAGTGATGTAAATGCTCCCTAGCATATGATCCCCCAAGAAAGCCTTGCTATTGAGAAGGATGCCTACGAAGGCGTTTTTTTTTTTCATTTCCAATTGAAATTCGGTCTGAATTAAGCTTCCCCTTTTTTGCAGCCAGGGAGTTCCGTAAAGACGGGAGTCAAAGGATTGCAAGTTTCATCTTGTGTTGCAGTTGGAGGTTCTATTGCAGTAGCTTATTTATCGAATCACCGAAGTACCACTCTACCAGTGGGCACTAAACAACCAAACAAGTCGCTAGCTAATATAGACAGTAACGCAAAAGTATTTCGCAGTTCAAATCAAATGCTGCGTGTCCGGATTTCTTTTCACTTCAGAACATAGTCCTGTTCGGCTTGTCACATTGTTTTTCCTCGTAAAAGAAACAAGCAAAAAAAAAAAAAAAATGCCACACTTGTTGAGAAAATGGGCGACATATGTTATGCTATGTTAGAATGACATTGTTATGCAGTTCACTCATTGAACGAAGAGATTAGCAGCAGGCTAACGCATGCACGTAATTACCACCGCGGAAAACACTACGCGCATTTTGTTTGTTACCAAATAGCGGGAAAGAAGGTATGCAGCAAGAACGGCATATGAAACAGTTGGAAGTCTTATTTTTCTCTCAACTTAGCGTCACAGCAAATCCGGTAGTAGTCACAACAGACGACTAGGATCCGCCGGAAAAGGGCATAGAGTTTTCCAAACCAATTCCTCGCCATGCTTTCCAGACAATCCAAATGCGTAGAAAAGCATATATTTGTCCATTCGTTGCAACTACGGGAGCGGGAAAAGGCATTCTAACGAAGAGAGCAGCTTCACAGCGCCAGGCAAAAAAGAGCATTGAGCGAGTGATGCTATGTGGAGCGCCCTTTTTCAGTAGCGCAGCGTTCTGAAGGCGCCAAAAGGCACCGCTCATGACGCTCGCTTACTTTTCATCATCCCAAGAAGGAGAGTGAGGGGGCATGTTTACGTCAGTCAGCTAACACTCACCGCCGGAGAGCAGCAGTCAGCGACGGCGATCGTAGCGCCACAGCTCGGCCCCGTGCCTGCTCCGCCGGCCGGCTGGGCTGCTCGGTTACTTTTGGCAAAGACGGTACATAATGAAAAGATCAGTTACTTCCAACCAACCACAAGGAACGAGAATACTGGGTGCATAGGTAAAAGCATCATGAAAGGGAACAGAGGTGCTTGAGGTAATAGAAGTCAGACTGCTGCCTGCAGCCATTCTAAGCAATAAGGCATGCTTTCTCATGCTTTTCAATGATCGCCTTAATGGTGCAGCAACTATGGAGGCCAGAGTGCCCGTTGAGTCCAGATTCTGCTTTTAAAATGACAGTGCTGCAAAAAAAATTTCACCATTACAAGTCTCAAGGTACACTTCATCATGCCCGAGGCTGGGCACGCCTCCAATTTTTCAGGCAGGTAAAAGCACATCAAGAGACATTGCCATTGGGCAAGGATATTCCCTTTCACTCTGCCTCTGTCATTTTCTATCAACAGAAGCTTTCATTCAACAGCAGCCAACCACTTAAGATCAAATCATCTCAGTACATCAGGCAGAAGAGCAAGAAAAGACAAAGCAACTTCTTTTACAGAGCAACTGCTACCAGAAAGTGGCAGGTACAATATGGAACAAAAAATTAAAGAGCCACAGCACTAAAGCCTCACAGCTAGACATTTAAATTGAGTGTAAGCATAATAGCACAAGACATACCATCATAGAAAAAGCAACAATGGGCAGGCTAATAATTTGTGTTTTTATCCAGAGCCTCCAGTGAAACTTTAGAAAATTATGGCTTTACTAGCACAGTTCTACAAATAGCAAATGTTTAGTACAGTGACATTCTTGTACAACATGTCATGATGCCACACACAAAATCTCCAACAGTAATTATCACTCGACCTTTACAGCTCCTCAATTATCTTCAGGTGCACAACTTCACATCAGAAGGAAATGCTTCAAGACAAAGCTTTCAGCACAGGAAATAAAAGAACCAGAAATACCAAAGGTATAAGAAGAATATGGTGCTTCCATTCAAATGCACATAATAGACAGCCTCTGTCAAAAGTGTAGAGCCCATGCAGCCTGCTTATGAGTCATGTAGTGGCACTCCTTCCCACTGGAGTGGATGGGACAAAAAAATCTCACCATCAAGATTCGGAGCACTGGAAAATCAATTACAATCGGCACAATGTGGCTCAGAAGCAGACCCCCTGAGCTCTACACTTTTTGACCCTCTGCCTGCCACCACACTATAAAAGGTGCAACAGTAATTGTCACCATTCCCACCTCAGACTCCCAACCCTTAAAACCTGTCACTTTCTTTAGCTTCTTGAGAATAATAAAACTCAGGTGGGTAGGTAATGTCTAGAAGCATTCAACGTCCAACCATGTGCATAATCGCCTAGCATCGAAATCAGAGGACATGCTGTTTGCTGTGCTTTGAACATGAAGCAACTGAATAAGGAAAGGTTGGCAGGTGTGGTATGTACGGAAGTCTTCTATGGGAAACCTTTCACTCCTTGGCTTAGCAGTAACAGCCTGCAAAATAAACCAGAGAAAAGGGGTGTCAATACCAAGAATCGTCATGAGTAGCATTGCTAATCTGCTAGAATCAATAACTAAGACAAAGGACATTGCTCCTGACGAGTCATTTTCCACGAGGCAAAAAAATTGCTACAGAACATAAACACACTAGTAACATTGTGCTCTGTAATATTGTTATGGGGCAGCAAGCCAGTGAAGACAGAAAGAACTTTTGAGAGAAGATGTCAATTGGCGACGATAAATAATGTTTAATGAACGTTGGTGGGCCTAGGACGAGCGCGCCTGCCCGCGCCACTGCCCGCTTCTTCCTCGTCCGTAACAATATGACTGCAGACACTAAAAAAACAATTCTTGTATATGCTTAAAACACAATGCAGCAAAATGGTATCTTATCTTAGTTTCACTTTTTTTTTTTGGCCAGCCCTTAAGGGAGCAAAAAAAGGATATAACGCTCCCCGCATTCTGATCAGCAGCCGCACAGGTTGACAGCAGTCTCTTGTTCATTGTTCTTGTTCAAGTTGTTCATTGCGCAAGCTGTATGCTGTCCACTCAAAACCTACTGCCTACAAAACAGAACACAGCAAAATTAGACAAAGCCCCAAGAAAACACAAAAGCTGCAAAAAAATTCTGCGTATACGCTAGGTTTTATAACACATATGAGGGCAACGGGCTACCATGTGCCAAACACAGGGTTGGAAAGTCTCAAATATTGTGCAGAAGGTGGTGTTAAAATTCAATTATTAATTTATGTAAAGCATATAAATTGGATAACGTACAGTTACTGTCAGCGCTTAGCCACACAGTTCGCAAACAGGATTTTTTCAGGTTGTGAATACAGCTTCTGTTGCATCCCATGAACAGCGTCATTTTGATGTCATACTCGATGAATCTGCACCGGCATCGAGAGCAACAACAGACGTTTCCTGTTATGCCACCGATGATACCTGCTTCATTGGGTACGACAGCACTGCTACCATGTGGCCACAAAGTAATATGTTCTACATAGTGCAGAAAGTCTTCCTATGCTCAGTTCAAAATGAGTTTCTGCTGCTTGGTGGTGCAACCTTGTGTAGAGGCTCTTTTAAAGCGTTGAGTGCATCGATATCCTGTGCACGTGTGTACTTCTCGTTACGGGTTATACAGAATTAAATCCAGGCCCAAATACTTTTAACGTTCAGGTGCTGCTGGCTGAACAAAAAGCGATAATAGAATAGACTGAGTTAGTTATTGCAAAGTATGTTCACATCATGTAAACATGCAACCAAGAATACCTAGCACACGAAATGAAAACTTAAAATTGGGCAGCACTTCTAGCTGGAGTGCGCGAAGGTAAGTTCATACATGCATCAAGAGAATGCACACCTCACCGATCTAACTGCTGGGTTTTTGGTGCTCACCAATTTCAAACAGGTGGGAGCAAAATTTTACGTTTGTTATGATCATGCTGTTTGTAACAGAACATTGAGAACAGACTACTAATATATTGTGCTCTATAATATGATTGCAGATATTCAAATGTGATTATTATTGATGCACAGAAAAAAATGCTACAAAATGACATCTCTTATAATGCTTGCCATCTTAGTTCTATTTCTCTGGCTGGCCCTCAGAGCACCAATGGATGGATATAACTCTGTAAAAATTCAGATCACCAGATGTGTAGTTTGACAGTATTGGTTTGGTTTGTGGGGTTTAACGTCCCAAAGCAAGTCAGGCTATGAGAAATGCTGTAATGGAGGACTCCAGAAACTTCGAGCACCTGGCTTTCCTTAACGTGCGCTGACATCGCACAGCACATGAATGCCACTCCATTTCACCTCCATTGAAACACAGCCACCAGCGGTCAGGTTAGAACCCTGGTACTCTGGCACTGTAGTCGGGCATCTTAACCACTGCACCACTGCAGCAGGGGCACAGTTTGACAGTAGTTGCTTAAATACAACGTTCATTAGGCAAGCAGTATTCTGTCTGCTCAATAACAGTTGATGCCTGCACAAGAGAACAAAGCAAAATTAGTCAAAGACCTTGAAAAACACTAAAGCTGCAAAAGAATTTTGCATGAATGGTCAGTTTTATGAAGCATATGTGGACTACCAAAAAGCATTTGACACTGTATGTCACTGAAACCTGTTAAAAAAAACTTGGTAGCCTAAACATCAATATTTACATGAAAAATGGATCAGACTACCTAATGTAGAAAAAACACTGGGCATTAGTAAATGAAAAGTGCTCTATTCTTGTGAAGAGTGCCCCAGGGTTCTCTCTTGAGTCCACTGTTTATTTTAATAAATGACATGAATGATGGGATTAGGTCACAAGTGCGGTTGTTTACAGATAATTGTGCTTTGTCATGTTAAAAAAGATTACAACCAGCTTATGGATGATCTCAGACATACTGAGACCTTGTGTTATGCCAACAGAACGTCTCTAAATGCCAAAATATATGTGCACCTAGGCTTCACCCGAAAAAATTAAAAACATTTGCTTTATCACTATTCCCTCCACGGAGAAATTATCCAACCAGAAACTACATGTAAGTACCTAGGTGTAATTTTTTCCCAGCAGAATACATGGTTAATGCATGTGAGTAATCTACCAAGAGAGGCAGGTAGATCCCTCAGTATTTAACTTAAAACATGCCCACAGGGAGGCAAGAGTGATGCCCTACGAAACATACGTCAGGGTCACCTTGGAGTATGCCTACCCTGTGTGCGATACAGGTTATAATATACATCTACAAATCTTGAGTGCATACAACCTGCTGTTATGCAATCTCTCCTTGACATGTACGATCGCTTCCTTAGCACAAGCAAAATGAAAAGCTTGATTTTTGGACCAAATCTGGCACCAGTAATAAAGTGGAGATCCTCTTTTGCCCGAGACTCATTTTTTCAACCTGATATAGGTGAGGGCAGCCATATATTTGTTGCAAACAATCGGTTTTGCGCGGCCATGAAAACTAGGTGAAGCACAGTCTGGACTAGAGATGGGCAAAGTGGCTCACTTTAGTGAGCGGCTCAGAACGGCTCAACTCACTGAAGTGAGACAACTCATTTGAATGGCTCACCGGCTCATTTGAGTCTGGGTTGTTCAGGAGTGAGCAGTGATTCTATTGAAGAGAGAGAAAGCCAGTTCTGTCTCTCACTCTCTCGTTTACTGATCCGCGCCCATTTGAAATCCCGAACCGTTCCGTTGAAGCCGGGTGGCTGGGCGTGACTTCCCCGCTTCTGTTAGCGGTGCGACAAAGCAACTGCTCTCCCGCCCTTCCCCGTAACAGTCACAGCCACTCTCTCACTGGAGCACTGTACCCTCCTCGCCTTCGGCTGTCTTTTCAACCGCTCTTATTAAAGAACAAGTGAGCAGAAGTTAAGTAAAAATGAGAGGTGGTTCTTTTTGACTTTGGGGAGTCGGTTTGCCTCTTCGTTCAGTGAGCCATGCCTGGCATGTACCTATTTTTTTAAATAACCACTTTGTAGAGCAAGGCATGCTATCACGTACACACACACACACACGCACACACACACACACACACAAAAGAAAAAAAGACTGAGTCATAAAATCGAGGAGGTTAATTTTTCAAACATCAGGGTCTGAATAAAAATTTTATAAAAAGAAAAGCTTGAGAATATGTTTTTTTTTCTTTCTGTAGTCACGTGGGATCTTGCGCGTGGATTCAAAAGTAAACACAGAAAAAGAAAACAGAAAGAAGAGAAAAACAGCGACCAATCGGAGAAAGGGCAAATGCCGAAAGCAGGTAAGAAAGTAAGTCATAATCAATTAGAACTGACGAGCAAGCATATCTTCAGCCCATGATTTCTAGGGGCTGGCTATGACTCAAGGTATTAGGTTATATATTTCATGCACATTTCATAATACGTTTGTGTTTTGGCTGTGCTTACCACCCTGCCGCAGCCCAACACACGCAGACCTGTCATGGACCTATCATGATGCCGTCACGTAGTCTGTCTCCTGATGCTGATGCGGCCATTCCTCTTTGCGCCACTGTACTATTTTACGCAGTTTCACGTTGCACCACCGTATCAACTTCGATTTGGCCACATCTGTCTACTGCTACGACAAATACGACACCGCATGACCTCGCGTAGTGGTAGTAACGTTGTCACCTAACGTATACTGTGGAACAGTTTGCACGCACGGTAATTGATCCTACGCATCAACGGAAGATATTTCGCGCATCCGTGCGGTTTTTCCAGTGTATACCGGTGAAAAACACACGGGTCCGTCCGACGAACTTTTTGAGTGACGATCAAGCATATCAACGACGGCTCCGGTATAATGTTCAGGGAACGTTTCTCATCGGATTGTTCGTGATATCTGCGTCACGAGTATCGCGATGCATGTGGTGAAGTGGTGTAATGTGTAAGGTCTTTTCCCTGCAGAATAGCTTCCAGTTCCACCCTGCTGTCAAACAATGAAGTTAGGCCCGCACATGGATACAAGGGCCCGAACCACCGTGTCTGCGCACAAGACGCTTCGCGAGCCGCACGTAACATCTTCTCAGCTAGATTTTCCGCTCTTAATCTTTGCAAAGAAAAATAAACAAAGTAGAAAATGTCAAGCATGCATTTGCATAGCGCACGACAAACGTACCACTTGCCGCGTTGCCGCCAACGACGTTCTGTTTTTCCACGTGATTTTCAACGGATGGATGATGGATGGATGATGGATGAGAGTGGCTCTGCCCTTTGAATCGGGCGGCAGCTTGCGCCGCCTAGCCAAAAAATTAAAAGAAATATATTTATCTCTTCCCCATTTTTAGCTTCTAATTCGCCCGTATCTGCCCCCTCACTTTTTTTCCTCTCTTTATTCTCTTGACTTTTTCCACCAATCCTCTAACCTCTCTTTTGTTATCAGAACGCGTTCCTCGTCCATTCGTCCATCTTCCCCAGCAAATCCCAGCGCTCTCTCCAGATCTGCCGCTTTTTCCGCGGGAAGGGCAGGACGAAGTTTTTGGCACCTTAGAACATGTTCCGTTGTTTCCTCCTCAGTTCCGCACGCCGCGCATAATATATCTACTTCCTGAAATTTTTTCCTGTACGTTTTTGTTCTGAGGGCCCCTGTCCTAGCCTCAAACAGCAATGAGCTCCCTCGTGAGTTGTCGAATAAACTTTCTTTCTTTATATCCTGTTTTCGAGTTCTATACATACCCAATGCTGATTTTCTTTGCATTCTTTCCTCCCACATTTTCCTTTCTGCCTCCTTTACCTGCTTTTCAATGCTGCTGTTTTGCTGCGGTGTATCTCCAAACTCTAGGTACTTAAATCTGAGCTTTCGGGTTCTGTTAGTCCATTTCGTATTCAGGCTTTTCATGAAGAGGTGCTTGTACATTTTTCGTGCCCACCTTGATTCCTCCATTTCGGTTAGTCTCTGATCATATTTTAGTTTGCTAATTGCCTCTCTAACCTCAAATGATGCCCAGCCCATATCTCCCTGGACTCCTTCATTAGGTGTGTTGCCATGTGCTCCCAATGCCAATCTACCTACCTTTCTCTGTCTGATTTCAAGGCCTGACTGTACTTCTGATTTCATGCACAGGACTGCATTTCCAAAAGTGAGTCCTGGTACCATAACACCCTTCCATACCCCTCTAACAACCTCATACCTGTTATAATTCCAGAGGGCCCGTGTTTCATAATATCCGAACTCCTTTTCCCTTTGTCTATCGTAATTCCTTCATGCTTTTCTAGGTAATTTTTTCCTTCGTTGATCCATATGCCCAGGTATTTATAGCTCTCCACATGTTCAACCTTGGTGCCTTGTATTTCCAGCACGTCCCCCCTTTCATCATTAAATACCATTATTCCTGATTTTTCACTGCTAAATTGCAGTCCCAGCTTTTCGCCCTCTTCTCCACAGATTTTAAGCAGCTCCTGCAACCCATCCCTCTTATCTGCCAGCAGTACAATGTCATCCGCGTACATCAATCCTGGTACTTTCTGTCCTCCCTGCATATAGCTTGCATCGAATCCCTTCCTCCAGGCGCCTTTCCATTTGGCTCATCTATTGATGCGCCCCGCAATGATGTTTGCTTTACAGTTTCCAATTTCCTTAACGTAACATTTTGTTCAGAAAAATCAATGAAACGCCTGTATAAACTATGGAGCTAATATTCTGCGCCACAATTAACAAATTTGTAGCTGCGCACAACCTAAAAATTCTGAAAACTGCTGTTTAGTTGCAACCATCCAACAGTTCAGCACAATCAAAACCGAAACGCTTGCTTTGCTGATTTCGTTCCGGTTTCGTTATAGCTTCCAGACGCGTTGGTGTTAATTTAGGCAGTGCGTGGCGTTGTGGTCATGATGCTTTTCGCAAATACGAGCGTGTACTGCGCAAAGGGCAATTAGGGGGAGGCATTTCTTGTCTCTTTAAACAAATAATTAGAGGGTCTCTAAGATGTCTCTTTAGAGGAGAATGACGAAAGCCTGACCTTCCTATCCTATAATCTGCCTCCCATCGTTAGCCTCTTGTCGGCATTCGTTGCAGTGCTGCATGTAATTATAATTAGTTTACAGGAAAGGAAAGGCGCAGTATCTATCACACTTTCTCCGGCAAGTGTGAGTTTGGACGGCACACCATCGCTCCTGTCGCGTGGCGTTCCTTGGCGCGTGTTCAAATGTGGCATTGCAGATGGCAAGGACCCATTCCGCATCGGCCAATCAGAACGCCGCAAAAGCGGAACACACTTTGTCCAAGACAGCATGAGCCATTAAAGGCTTTCGCATTAAAATTTAGCAGATACGTCAGGCAGATTTGCTTCATACGCAACTGTACGCATGCGCTCTGGAGCTCGATCATTCGACTGAGACACGCGCAATCTCATATCAGTGGTCGCTGCTTTCGCCCTCCGCAGCGGCAGCTAGGTGTAAAGTGTCAAAATCTGCCACATATTCACCGAAAACGTTGGTTTTTCCTGCAAAAAGCCACGTACAATATCCCAGTTCAAATTCACAGCGTCCTTCCAGTTTACAACCTCGATTATAAGTGGAACAGAATTTTCTAGCTGGAACATGGTATGTCTTTAAACTTGAATTAATGTGCAGCGTGAACCCATGTAAATAATGTTGCACCGTTTTCACTGCTACACGAAACAGACAATGAACCGCACTGTACCGTGCGTGTGACACGCAGGCTTTGTGCAGACATGCAGGACTGTGCAGATATGTCTGGTTCGGTTTGGTTTTGTTTGTGGGGTTTAACGTCCCAAAGCGACTGAGGGAGAGACGCCGTAGTGGAGGACTCCAAAAATTTAGACTACCTGGGGTTCTTTAACGTGCACTGACATCGCACAGCACACGGGCGCCTTGCTTTTCGCCCCCATCGAAAAGCGGCCTGCCGAGGCCGGGATTCGATCCCGCATCCTTGGAAACAGTAGTCGAGCACCGTAATCACTGTGCCACATAGGATGCGTATTTGCTTTCAATGTTTAAAGCATACGAACGTTCCTGCGGTCATATTCATTCATAACCAAAATACAAGTGGATACATTCTTCAGTTGAGCAGCTAAAATTCACAATTACAGAGTGCAAGTGAACTTGAGAAACAAAAGGATTGTGAGCGCATATAATAGTTTCTATGTATGACTGTGGCAAGTGCCCTGAAAAAAAAAAAAAAAAAAGACAAGAAAAAAAAACACTATGCTACAATTTCTTGCCGCCTGCCCGTACGATGTCACTACCTACAGCGATCAGCTTTAGGCTTGCAAATGGAGAGGCAGCTGCCTCGGTAGATGCGATCGAGGCTACGAAGAGACGGTTGGAGTTTTTGTGGCGAGCAGCAGGGAGAAACATCCCTGTACGTGGCCGCAACTACAGCAATTTTTTGTCTGCTTTTCTTTTCTTTTTTTTCCTTTTTCTGGCCACGCCTTCAGCTTCGTCAAGTTAAACCAGAGACCCGCTATAAAGGGTGGGCCACCATCATCATCATTAATGGCAACAAAATTCTCTGCAGCGATTCACTTAACAGTATGAGGCAAGCATGCATTCGAGCATCCACTCAGGTTAATTCACACTTTTCCAGTGCAAAATTGTGCACTCTGGACAGTGCACCATGAAAACAAGTCATTTCCTAGCTTAGAATTATAATATTCAATTATACAATACCAATTCACTAGGAGGCAACAAAAATAAACATGGAAGAACATAATTACGTGTTATTTTCGTTCGTGAAGCATTACCAAACTTTGAACCTTTAACGTCTCAAAAGGTAAAAATGCCTAAATGGAGGCTCCAAAGCAATGAGTATGCAGTTCACTGCTCTAAATTTTCCCTAGTTACTAAGAGTAAGATATTTCTATTTGCCTATTTTGACAAAGTAAATAGCAAGTAATTTTTACAATAAAGAAAAATAATTTTTAAAGAAGAATGGCAAAAAAACTAAACTTGAGCGCACTGCATTCCCCAGTGGATAGTTGTTTGGTTTATAAGTATTTGTCCCGAAGCGGTTCGGAGAATGAGATACAGTATAGTGGAGGGCAAATATTCCCATCGCTATCTTTCACATTGAGCCAGTTGGTAAAGCAATTACTCCATATATATATATATATATATATATATATATATATATATATATATATATATATATATATATATATGTATATATATATATATTTGCACTCAATACATTGTATACATTCATTTACTTTCCTTGATTCATCATGAAGGGTACAGAACAGTGGACTCGGTCTGTATTCCAAGTCTGCGTCGTTATCTAAAGTGTCACTACTTCCCCAACATCGAGTCATCCGATATGTGCAAACACCAAAATCGGAAGTGGTATTGATATCCAGTTCCCATGTTTCCACCAATCAGAGGACTCGATGCTGGGGGAGATAGCGACATTTTCGATAACATCACAAATATGGAATGTGTATTTTTGTCTACAGATTCGAGGAAAATACGCAAACATCTGATGAGGGCAAAAAAGGTTTGCTTTAGTTTGTGGGGTTTAACGTCCCAGACTGACTAGGACAAGAAAGACGAGTGAAAATGTATCGTTCTTCCAATGCTATGGGGGGCATTTAATTACGCTGATAATAAATGTATCATGTAGTAAGCCTGCAGGCAAAGCATTTCACTCTACACAAGAAATGCACTTTTTGGCTGCAGATGAGGGCCACTAGCTTTGACAGTCAAGACTCGAGAGATTAAAAAAATTAAATATTCCAGCCAGACTGAATGATGTTAGTACACTGTAAGCTAGAGTAAACTGGCAGTCTAAATTGAACCCTGCAGTAAATAAGTTACACCTGGTAAAGCCTGTCATAACAGAATGGGAGTCATACTCACATTGAGAACGATTCATCAAAATCATTTTATATTGTCTTCGCATATTGGACATACACACCTAGCTCACTCACGGTTTTATTATTGCAAAACACACTAAAATATCTGTGTGGTGAACTACTTACTAATTCACATATTATTTGCAAGCATAAGACTAGGTAAAATATGGAAAAAATACTTTCCACTGCTTTATTCTGAGTACATACCATTTCACCCTTATTTGCACTTTGAGAAAATTTACTCGTGGAAATATCTTGTGTGTTTAGATTTTTATAAGAAGCCAACATTCTCAACAAGCTATAAGATTTTAAGCATAATTTAAACATTTCTTATGAAGCAAATGATTTCTACTTCGCATTTGGCACATGATAGCCTCAGTTGCTTAAGCACCATAAAATACAACACAGCACAAGATACCAGACCTCACATATGCTGCTCAACATTGAGCTGGGGTGAACCCTTTTGCTGTGTGTGCAAGGCAGTGTTGAGCAACGCTTTTGAGTGACAGAATTTACCCAATGATGGCTTCTAAGACACGACTGTAGAAGTATACCTACAAAATTTCTAGTTTCACATTTTGTCCACTGCACTTGATGCACAGTATGAAATAATGCAAATCAACATTGCAAATTAGGTCCCTACTTTCCACTTACAGAGGCAATATTCTCTAAAAAAAACCATTATTGCACCTTTGGTGTATAGGCAAATGTCAATCTCGATAGGGTAGGTGAAGGTGGTGTGCAGAAACTGATAGCTATAAGGAGTAATGCCTAAATAATGCAAAATAACTCAATAAGTTAAAAAAACAGCCACTTATATAAATCACCTGGTTTAGTATATTTCTTCCATGAGTTTTTCAAAGTGTGCAGAAGCATTCACAGTTGCTTTCTCTAATGTAGGCGTATTGTATGAATGCTTATGTCTGACATGCAGACAAATCGTCACTAAGAACACCACCAGTGTCTGTCACGAGAAATGAAACAAATAAACGCAGCGATGACAACTTGAGCTGAAGCGCCCACCATTTTGGCAGCTTCTTACCAGCTGTCCGTGTGGTCAAGAGTTGCATACTTGCTGCCACTGCTAATGATTGCATGAGGAGCTGCAATGCCTGCAGCCCAACTCACACAGAGAGTCACACTTTGTACACAGCCCTTCTTTGTAGTCTGCAAGCCAAGCTGATACAAATTCCACAGCTGGCTGCGATATTACGTAATCAGATAAGTGCCCCCACAGCAAGGCCTGCACTATTTTTCTAGTGCAACTAGATGAAACTACCAGCAAGCTACAAAACCAATTTGCCACGTTTATAATGCCTTTTCATTAACGACTGCTAGAAACCAAAGATTTCATTTGGGGCCATGAAGTTTGAAATTCTTAAAAATACACCTTTTGTAATGGCTCAACAGGTTTTGCACCTCAAGGCAAAATGAGACGGGTCTGTGCCAGTTTTTTGAAAGGTCGGCCAAAATAAAGCATCATCCACTTGAAATATTGTGGCCAGAGGAAAACTTTAATTTATGGGGTTTAATGTTTCAAGCTGTCTCGGGCTATGAGAGATGACCCAGTGGAAGACTGCGGAAATTTTGACCACCTGCAGTTCTTTACCGTAAACTGTAATTTATTTATTTTATTTTCAATACTCTCAAGTCCCGGAGGCATTACAGAGAGAAGGGGCATAAAAAATCAGCCGTAGCCTTCTTAAAATTTTCGACATCGGTGATGGCAGTGACGTGGTTCCAGTCATTCACAGTTCGAGGAATCAATGAATTCAAACAAAGTATGGTTCGGCAGTGCGGGATCCCTACCTTGAGGCTGTGTTTAATGCACGAGGATATACAAAAAGGAGGAAGAAATAACTGATCTTTGAGAATAAGATTAGTATAATTAATTCGGTGAAAAAGACAAGCGAAAATATTTACGACGCAGAGAAAGCACAGTAAGACCACGGTTTGATTTTATTGCAGATACGATTGCAGTTCGTGAAAAATTGCACAGCACATGGGCGCCCTGCTTTTCGCCAGAATGGAAAAGCACCCTGTGACCGGGATTCAAACTCTCATCTTTGGTGAAAGCAGTCAACAGCCACAACCACTGCACCACCTCGATGGGGCGCCAATGAAAAAATGGCTACAAAGGGGCATGTGCATATTATATTAGTGCTAAATGTGCACAAGCAAGCATGATGCAAAAATAGAAATTCGGCATCATTTCATTTAGTTTGCTCAGACTTTTCCTCCTCATTAAGAGATTGAAAAATGAAATGGCATGCCTAAGTAAACATATGGTGATATAGAAAACCAAACGTGCAAAATTCGTTCCCAAACAAAACATTTCCTGTGCACTGTTGTGCCATCAATAAAATTTCACTGCAAATAATAGCTTTATTGTGAGATGCAGCGGCGACAAAGGATCGCAGAAAATTTCTAATTGGCAGAGGCAGCCATGTTTTTATGACCAAAAGGAATATGGGGAGCTTAGCCTATGGACTAACTTAGAGAAGACAGCATTGGTTTTAAATTACACACAGAACAAAAGTGATGAAAATGAGAATCACAAGACCAACATGTTGCAATTAACTACAAAATACACAAAATAAACTAAAATGACCTAAGCATTGACATGGAAAACAGACAAAGAATGAAGGATAAAAATGGATAAAATATATTCGGAACAGCACATTGAAATGAACACATCAGCAAAGAGCTTAGAAGAATACAACCATGCCTGACTGGGCACACCGCCAATATTAAAGACAGGCATGATCAAGAGACATCGCCAGAGTCTAGGACGTTTTTTTGCCTCTGCCATATATATCAACGGCAAAAACATCCGCACCACATCTAGATTCATTTAATAGCAGGCGATCACTACATATCAAAACACCTCAGTATATCAGGCAGAAAAGCAAGAAATGGTAAAGAGCGACTGTTATCAAAAATTGGTAGGTGAAATACACAAAAAATAGAAACAAAAAGACTTCGTCACACGTTTAAATTTGACAGTGGCAATGAAAAAATTCTACAAATTGAAAACCTTTGATGTAGGTTAAGTTGCTAAACTTGTATATTAGTTTGTATGTTGCTGGTTCGCAAAGAACAGGATAACTAGCAAACCATTTGAGGGCTTCACAGAAGACTGCTGTTCCCCTAATGTTCTCTCTCCTTGTGCTTTTTTAAACTGCGCATTTCTGTAAATGCCTTTGGGCACAAGTCGCAATGAAATGGCTTTTCACCCTTGTGGGATCTCACATGTCTCAGGAGATCCGCTTTCCTCGCAAAGGCAAATGGGCACAGCTGGCACTGATATGGTTTTTCACCTGTGTGGGTACGCATGTGCAACACCAGCACACATTTTTTTGCAAATCTCTTTTGACAGTAATGACAAAGATACGGACGTTCACCCGTGTGAGTCTTCATGTGGTCAAGCAGATTATATTTTGCAGCAAATTTACAGCTACATTGGTCACAATGAAATGGACGCTCTCCCGTGTGAGTCCTGAGGTGGGCATTCAGGCGGCCTTTATGATAAAACTTCCTAGTGCAATAGTCACAATGGAATGGACGCTTGCCCATGTGAGTCGTGATGTGCACCTTCTGGTCGCTCTTGTGTAAAAACTTGCTATCACCGTAGTCACAACGGAATGGATGCTCGTCCGTGTGGGTGCAGAGGTGATTATCGAACAGTGATTTGAAGCTGAAGCTCTTGTTGCATTGACTACACTTGTGCAGCTCGTTGCCCAAGGGTATGCGCTGGTGAGAGCCGGTAGGGGAAGTATCCATGCAGTGGCTCATCAGATGATTTTGATCTCGTGAATTTTCTCCATAAAATGTGCTGTACATTATGGCAACTGGATCTGCACGTGAAATTCCAAATGTTTACATTAAGAGGTGAGAACACTGCAACATTTCATTTGGTATTAGCAAGAAAAGAATGCACACGAAAATCTATCTCACCAGTGTGGCAGCTAGTTTGAGGTAAATTGATTTTCTTAATTTTTGTAACAGTACAAAACGAATACAAGAATGGCACAGAACTGTATTGGACCTGTATTCCTCTCTGTCCAAAGTTTATTGGAAATGTCAGCCAATAAGCCACAACTCAGCTTTTGCAACAACAGCCAAATTCAATAGGTTTTTTCACCTCATAGTGGCAAGAGTGAAAGTGTCATACTCTTGAAGCTGCATCTTCCAGTCTTTTTCTTTTTTTAACGAAAGTTCAGACGACGTCTTTACCCTACTAAGCTTTGAAGATTTCAGAGCACACGGGAGATGGCACGGTCGCTCCGGTGAGGTTGCCAACTTAATGGCATGCAGATGAGATGAAAAGCTGAGGCTGACTACTCTTTAAGCCAGATGACACGCTGCACACAAGCTCCTTTATCTCTTTTTTTAGTCTTCTTAAAATTTTCAACATCGGTGATGGCAGGGAGGTGGTTCCAGTCATTCGCAGTTCGAGGAATAAATGAATTCAAACAAAGTATGGTTTGGCAGTGAGGGATCCCTACCTTGAGGCTGTGTTTAATGCGTGAGGATATACAAGAAGGAGGAAGAAATAACTGATCTTTGAGAATAAGATTAGTATAATAAATTCGGTGAAAAAGGCAAGCGAAAATATTTACGACGCAGAGAAAACACAGGAAGACCAAGGGTTGATTTTATTACAGATACACTTGCAGTTCGTGAAAAATTGCACAGCACATGGGCGCCCTGCTTTTCGCCGGAATGGAAAAGCACCCTGTGACCGGGATTCAATCTCTCATCTTTGGTCAAAGCAGTCAACAGCCACAACCACTGCACCACCTCGGTGGGGCGCCAATGAAAAAATGGCTACAAAGGGGCATGTGCATATTATATTAGTGCTAAATGTGCACAAGCAAGCATGATGCAAAAATAGAAAAGTCGGCATCATATCATTTAGTTTGCTCAGACTTTTCCTCCTCGTTAAGAGATTGAAAAATAAAATGGCATGCCTAAGTAAACATATGGTGATATAGAAAAACAAATGTGCAAAATTTATTCCCAAACAAAACATTTCCTGTGCACTGTTGTGCCATTAATAGAATTCCACAGCAAATAATAGTTTTATTCTGAGATGCGGCGCCGACAAACGACAGCAGAAAATTGCTCATTGGCAGAGGCAGTCATGTTTTTTATGAGCAAAACGTTTGGCTGTGAGGAATATAGGGAGCTTAGCCTATGGACTAACTTAGAGAAGACAGCATTGGTTTTAATTTACACACAGAACAAAAGTGATGAAAATGAGAATCACAAAACCAACATGTTGCAATTAACTACAAAATACACAAAATAAACTAAAATGACCTAAGCAATGACATAGAAAACAGACAAAGAATGAAGGATAAGGATGGATAAAATATATTCGGCACAGCACATTGAAATGAACACATCAGCAAGAAGCTTAGAAGAATACAATGTTTCGTCACCCACAGCAATGCAAGCATAATTTGCTGCAGTGTCCACAAGCCTAACAACCCATTATGTATCTACACAGCAGCTGATGCGAATGAGACGGGCCAATTAGAGTTTATCGCAACATCATAACATCACCAAAAAATATGAAATTCAAATCCAACACAGGGTCAGTTCTTTGAGGAATGGTAATATTGAAAACTGAAGACTCAAGATTTTTTTGCTAATTCCATTTACAGCAACAGGTTTCTTGCAAAGGGTCCAAATTAAGTAAAAATATTTTCATGGCGTGATTTTTTCATCCCTGTTAACACGGACCATAATGAGTAGAAAGCATGAAACGAGCATGTCTCTTCCATTGTCATGCCTACGACTAGACATGTGATATTTCCAGATTTAAAATGTAAAATCAAAATGCAAAAAAAAAAATTTAAAAAAATGCTACAACCTCCTTAGCTTCTCTGAAACTCTCAAGGGAAGCATCCACTGAAATACAAGTTGCATCCGCAATAAATAATAGGTCATTGTTAAGAGTAGTGTATCATAGGACATTCCAAATAAAAATGTCATGATATAATTTAAAATGGAAGTTTGAGGGCTCAATAGTCTCCTACATTTTGAAAAACATGTAGAAGGCGGTCTGTGACGTGTTGTCTGATATTATGCAAATACCTTTTTAAATTTGTCAGTGGCGATGAAAAAATTCTACAAATTGAAAATCTTTGATGTAGGTCAAGTTGCTGAACTTGTATAGTAGTTTGTATGTTGCTAGTTCGCAAAGAACAGGATAACTAGCAAACCATTTGAGGGCTTCAAAGAAGAGTGCTGTTCCCTTAATGTTCTCTCTGTTTGTGCTTTTTTAAACTGCGCATTTCTGTAAATGCCTTTGGGCACAAGTCACAATGAAATGGCTTTTCACCTTTGTGGGATCTCACATGTCTCAGGAGATCCGATTTCCTCGCAAAGGCAAATGGGCACAGCTGGCACTGATATGGTTTTTCACCTGTGTGGATACGCATGTGCAACACCAGCACACTTTTTTTTGCAAATCTCCTTTGACAGTAATGACAAAGATACGGACGTTCACCCGTGTGAGTCCTGAGGTGAGCATTCAGGTGGCCTTTATGATAAAACTTGCTAGTGCAATAGTTACAATGGAATAGAAGCTTGCCCATGTGAGTCGTGATGTGTATCTTCTGGTCGCTCTTGTGTATAAACTTGCTATCACCGTAGTCACAATGGAATGGATGCTCGTCCGTGTGGGTGCAGAGGTGATTATCGAACAGTGATTTGAAGCTGAAGCTCTTGTTGCATTGACTACACTTGTGCAGCTCGTTGCCCAAGGGTATGCCCTGATGAGAGCCGGTAGAGGAAGTATCCATGCAGTGGCTCATCAGATGTTTTTGATCTCGTGAATTTTCTCCATGATGTGTGCTGTACATGATGGCAACTGGATCTGCACGTGAAATTCCAAATGCTTTCATTAAGAGGTGAGAACACTGCAACATTTCATTTGGTATTAGCAAGAAAAGAATGCACACGAAAATCTATCTCACCAGTTGTGGCAGCTAGTTTGAGGTAAATTGATTTTCTTAATTTTTGTAACAGTACAAAACGAATACAAGAACGGCACAGAACTGTATTGGACCTGTATTCCTCTCTGTCCAAAGTTTATTGAAAATGTCAGCCAATAAATAAGCCATAACTCAGCTTTTGCAACAACAGCCAAATTCAATAGGTATTTTCTTCTCATAGTGGCAAGAGTGAAAGTGTCATACTCTTGAAGCTGCATCTTCCAGTCTTTTTCTTTTTTTAACAAAAGTTCAGACGACGTCTTTACCCAACTAAGCTTTGAAGATTTCAGAGCACACGGGAGATGGCACGGTCGTTCCGGTGAGACTTCTGACTTAATAGCATGCAGATGAGATGGAAAGCTGAGGCTGACTACTCTTTAAGCCAGATGACAGGCTGCACACAAGCTCCTTTATCTCTTTTTGACAACCATCTGTTCAATAATCTCACTTAGATCTTCGGCAAAAAAAAAAGAGATATGGCTTTAAAAAAAGCACACGACAAAAGACAAAAAGTAGACGCCACTTTCTTCCACAATGGGTGTTTCAAAGACCTGAGACAGACGTGGACCCAGGAAAAAAACAAAAATACTTCACTATTGGAGCTATGTTGAAGATGTGATGAAAAAAACAAGCTTTATGATTTTTGTTTGTTTAAGGTGCAGCTACTAATGTTAACCTAGGGACTATATTCAGCTGTGTCGGGAGATTATGCATTTTGGCCCGATAACTTTCAAAGCGCTGCCAAGAAAAGCTGTTGTGGAGTATATATAATCTTTCGCCATTCAAGGGCAGCAAAATCCACAAGTACCTAGGCCCATGCAGCAGACCTAGAGAAAACTTCCACACAATCTATCTGTGACTGCAGCGTTATGACCAGATAATTTTCATGCTGTTTTTCCACAAGGGCTATCTTTTGAAAATCTACTCAGGGCTCCTGCATTGTCAGTAGCTCGCGATTTGGCTTGCAGACATTGCTAGGACTATTACTTCAAGTGTGCAATATATTAAGTACTATGTGAGCCAAATAGAAAATAATTCACATTTTTATGCTCTGCATCACATTTCAATATCCAGGTGTTGTGGGTTGGGCTTGAGGACAGGCCATGATTATAAACAAAAACTGACTGCACCTGTTAGAGCTCCGTAGTGTTATAGCATCGATCTGTGCATAAGCATAATTACCGGCTTTATGACCGAGACTCAATTCTATGCAGACTTAAATAACTAGTGGCAGCTAGGTATTTTAGCAATGGGCCTCTACAAAACTTGGGGACAATTACGTTTTTTTAAACAGTTTCACAAGGAATTTAAACACATCCGAAAATCATTCAGTCTATATGTCCTTGGTCCCAGTGAAAATATAATTTCTAAACTACATAGAAGCTTTGTGTTGCTGACAGAGGCTAAAAAAAGAAAGCCTCACATCAATGCTACCACATTTCATACGGCAAAACGTCTCCAGCCATGAACCAATGCCTGAAACTGGAATGTGATAATTCGAGGTGCAAGCTAAATGAACAATGTAACAAATATCTTGAAAACTTGACAGAGTTAGCAACTTTACACACGTAAAGAAAATATTAGTTGCTTTTAACCAACCACAAGGAACCAGAATACTGGACACATATAGCTAAAAGTATCATGTAAAGGAACAGAGGTGCCTGAGGTAATGTGAGGCTGTGTGCCTGTGGCCATTATAAGCACTCAAGGCATGCCTTCTCATGCTTTTGAATGATCGCAGCAGCTATGGAAGCAAAAGTGTCTGTTCAGTCCAGATTCTGCTTTTAAAATGACAGAACAAAATTTCACCATTCCAAACCTCAAGGTACATCTTACCATGCCTGACTGGGCATGCCGCCAATATTAAAGGCAGGCATGATCAAGAGACATCGCCACAGGCTAGGACGTTTTTTTGCCTCTGCCATATATATCAACTGCGAAAAAATCCACACCACGTCTAGATTCATTCAATAGCAGGCAATCACTACATATCAAAACACCTCAGTATATCAGGCAGAAAAGCAAGAAATGGCAAAGAGCGACTGTTATCAGAAATTGGCAGGTGAAATAAACAAAAAATAGAAACAAAAAGACTTTGTCACAGGGCTAAAGCATTACAGCAAGACATTTAAAAAGCATGTAGACATAACAGTACAAGTCATGGCATCTTGAAAAATGAATCAAGGATGCAGCTACTCATTTATGATTGCTTTTCCTCTACAGCCTCCATTGCAACTCTGGAAATATTATGGCTTTAACAGTACAATTCTAAAGACAATAAATGTTTTGTACAGTGCCATTATTCTACAACATGTTATGATGTCACACAGAAGCTCTCATAGAAACAATCACTCGAGCTTTAGACCTTATAGACCTTTTTCTTCATCTTTGGGAGCGACCTTTTACATAAGGAGGAAATGCTTCAAGAGAAAGCCTTCAGCACAGGAAAAGGAGAACCGAACATGCCTGAGGTATCAGTAAAATACTATGCTTCCATTAAAATGCATATAATGTACCTGCCCTCACACAATAAAAGCTGCAACAGTAGTTGCCGTCACCACCATCTTAAACACTCCCAACCCTCAAACACCTCACTTTCTTTAGCTCTCTTTGAGCATAATAAAGAAACATCATTAAGGAAGAGACATCGGTGCCATGAGGCAGGTAAGGAATCTCCTTGAAGCATTCAATGTAGAACCATAAACCCCAGCACTGAAATCACTGGACATGCTTTTTCCTATGCTTTGAACTTGAAGCCACTAGACCAGTGGAAGTTGCCAGATGTAGTATTGAAGTTTTCTTTGCATGAGACCTTTCACTTCTTGGCTTGGATTAGCAGTAATAGCTTGCAAAATACTGTCAGTACAAAGAATCAATGTCATGAGCAGCATTGCTAATGTGCTTGAATCATTAACTATGCTCAAAGCAAATAATTTTACCTAAGGTGAAAAATTCCTACTGAACATGAAGAACACACTGCACATATTCAAAAATGATTATTGTATATGCCAAAAGTGCAATGATGCAAAATGGTATCTTAGTCCTTTTTCGGCCAGCTCAGAAGGCATCAATATAACTCTGCACGCAGTCTGATCATCAGGCACACAGGTTGATAGCAGATGCTTCAATACGTTGTTCATTGGGCAAGTTGTGTTCTGTCCGCTCAATACCTGTTGCCTGCAAAACAGAGCATAGCAAAATTAGCCAAAGCAACAGGAAAACAAAGAAGCTGCCAGCGAATTCCGTATGCATGTTTTGGTTTTATGACCCATATGTGGGCAAGGGGCTACCACATGCCGAAAACAGGGTTGGAAAATCAAGTACTTTGCGGAAGGTTGGTGTTTAAATTCTGTTATCAATTTACTGAAAAAATACTTTATGTACGACCCTAACAAAGCACAACAAATTTATTGTTGCATTCTCTCCTAGGAGTAAGTTAGATGGAAAAGAATGTGTCTGGTAAAATTACTAAGACACACTTTTTTCTCATTCCAAAAGCTCTCAAATCAGATAAAGTACAGTTACTATCAGCCCTTGGCCGCACAATTCACAAACAGGCTTTTCTTGGTTTATGAGTAAGGCCATGTGTAAGATGTGTATGTCCTATGAAAAGGCAGCACAGGTCAGTTATTAAAGCATATCTGGTGGTGACAAAAGTGCCATTAATCAAGGAATGGTTTCACCAGATGCCTTTTATAGCGGGAGAGTGTGCATCCTCACCGAATAACAACGAGACGGCCCATTCAGCGGCGGGAGCACTTACCTTGCGTGCCCCCGAGAGTGACCGTTCCAAGTGGTGGTTCGAAACAAAGGACCGAATGACCAGTTACGAGGAAGTGACTAAGTGTTACTGCCTAGCTCAACGGACAATGCTGCCACCTCACCCGGCACCTAGTCGGGAGGAGGCGGTCATCCTAAGGCAAATACAAACCGGGTCACTCCTCGCCCTGATATGTGCAGTGTATGTCAAGTGGGTCAGGTGGACCAATGGCACATCATGTGGGACTGTGCCCCGAACTTTAAAGTGCTGTGCAAAGTACAGACAAGGACATTCAACTAAGGGCCGTCCAGCAGGCCCAGGGTGCGCTCGAAAAGCACAAGCTTCACGGCCCACCACAGACCAACCAAAATAAGGTAATGCAGAGTAGGGCATAACCCCGGGTCGAGGGTTGGCCAGTGTCATGACACATTAAACCGTCGTTTGCCGGCATCTCAATAAAGTTATACATACATACATACATAGCTGACTTTAATAATCCAAGAAGCTTGGTGCTTTTCATTTAGTTATAAAACAGCCATGTACACCTGCGGTTTTCTGGAAAGCCTTTCTATGCTCAGTTCAAAATTATTTTTTGCTGTTTGTTGGTGCTACCTTGCACATAGTCTTTTTTAAAATGTTGAGTGCACTCATGCCCTGTGCACATGTGTACCGCTTCTTAGAGTTGATACACAAATAAATCCAGGCCCAGACACATCCAACACACAGGCGTTACTAGATGAACAAAAAGCGATACTAGAATAGATAGAGTTGATTATCGCAAAATACATTCACGTCATGTAGACATGCAAACAATAATACTTAGTACAGAAAATGAAAAGCTAAATTGGGCAGCACTTATAGTTAGAGTGCATGAAGGTAAGTTGACGCATGCATTAACAAGATGTACAGTTCACCAATACAACTGCTGGGCTTTTGGTGCTCACCAATTTCAAAAAGGTGGCGACAAAATTTTGCATTTGTTGTAGTCATGTTACATAACGTGATTAACAGACCATTATTATTGTGCTCTGATTATAATATGACCGCAATTATTTAAAAGTGAACATTTATTATGCTCAGAGAAAAGGCTAAAAACAATTTGGATGGGAGGTCATCAGCCACCCACCCTACAGTCTGGACATGACACCGAGTGACTACCACTTGTTTCCAAAGCTAAAAGGACATCTTGCTGGAAAGCACTTCACTCATCAAGACAAAGTGAAAGATGCGGTCAAACGCTACCTCAATGGCATGGCGGCAAGCTTGTATGATATGGGCATACAAAAACTGCCCCAGCGTCTGCAAAAATGCATATACCACGACGACAATTGTGTGTAAACGTAGAGGAATCACCTTACATTTAAGTGATTTGTAAATTGCTTCAAGTAAACATTTCTTTTCATTCACAAAAGAACTGGTGACCTTAATTTCGGGATGACCATCAAAAAGTTAAGGAATAAAGAAATTGGCTCCTTATTCCTTCTTCTTTGAATTTAAACAAAGCAAATATTTCAACTCTCACTGCGATCTATGTTGTGACCACAAATTTTCCAACATGTTCTGTGCTCCCAAAGAATGCCTGGAATTGCATCTTTTACATTAATTTGTGCTCAAACCCTTGCAATCTGGCCGTTGGCTTAATGCAAAAGGGTTCTGCCATGTCTCATTTCCAGCACAGCCACCTGGCGATCAGGCCGCTGGATTTGCAAGGATATGAGCCGAGGATATGTGTCATCTAGCAGCAGTCCTTTTGGAAAGTTGTTCTGTAAATTTGCACTCTTGTCCAGTCAACACCAATTCCGATGCCTGCGAAAAGAAACAGAAAAACATACTTTTGGCATAAGAACAAAAGGACAAATAAGCTTTGCAGTAGGCCTGTAGCCACTGTCACAAGGAAAGGCAACATAAAGAAGAAGCAAAGAAAGGGCAACAAAGGCCTCTAATGATTTGAGGCTGGCAAATAACAACTGAACACATTTAGTCTTTACAAGAAACCAGAGAAACAATTTCAATGTACAAAAGCTAAACTATACTTCTTGTCACAAATCTTCATTGCTAACTCATGGTTGCTGTAGGTTGTAACACAACCTTCAATTTGACCTTCAAGGAGCAGGAGGACAAACTTGCTATGTTCTCCAAAATACATCGCGAACAAACGGGGACGAAAGGAAGAAACCACAGGAACAAGCGCTGACTCTCAACTAAAGTTTAACGCAGGAAGCACGCTTATCCGCCCTTGCATTTTACTGACATTTTTTGCAAACACCCGACCAGTTGACCAGGGAAATCATCAAGGCGTATAATATGGCTAAGAAAGAAAGATTGAGTGTCAGCAAACCTTCCCTGTTCATGCGTGACTGTGAGGTTGCATATCTGGATATCACATAGTAACACGTGCGTTCTGGTTTTGGTGTTTTATTGCTTCTTAAATAAACGTGCTTCCTGCGATTAAACTTTAGTTGAGAGTCAGCGCTTTTTCCTGTGGTTTCTTCCTTTCGTCCCCGTTTGTTCGCGCTGTTTTTTGGATGATGTATCACCAACTCGCCCGCTTAACTATCCTGTTGCTATGTTCCTCAGGTATAAAAAAAAAAACTATGCCAGATACTCTGCATTTATTTTCCTATAAACCAACACACAATGTCAGCGTGGGCTAGCCGATGACCTTCTAGCAGCTACAGGACAAAGTAGAGCATCGCATGAGCTCGGGCCAGGCCGAAAGCCCGGGCCCAACACGGCCCGCAGACCGGGCCTGAAATTTGCTGTTTTGCCGGGTCCGGGCTGGGCTTCAAGTTGCGGGCCTGGCTCAGATACGGATTTGAAGGTGCAGGCCCAGGCCAGGCTTTGGCTAGCTGTGTACTGCTTCTCATGGAAATGAAGAAATCCCGACGCTAAAATCATTAAAGTGGTTTAAAAGCACATTTTTTAATAGCGAATGAAAGAAAGCTGATTTGTAGACCGAGTTTAATCACCTGCACTCGGTGGTTTGTCCAAGTAACTTTGGCTGCGTGCGCCTCTCGGCATTCAACGACACAGGCAATAAAAATGGCTAGCTTGGGATTTCTCAGCTATCCGTGAGCACTCTTGTATCATTTCGTTTTAATGTTACCGCCAACGTCTGGACATATGAAGCTTCATAAGGGCCACTCGAGAAGGATCTTCAATCAACTGCTCTGCAGTTGATTGAAGCCACATAATGGGCCACATAATGGGGTGAGGGCCACATAATGGGCTGTTGCCGCGCAAGGCGGACTTATGGTTGTCCGATGGCGGAACGAATCACTGCCACATCGGCGCAACTATTTGGGCCGTGACCCCTTTTCCCAAGCATTTCACCCCAGAGGAGCCGAGCACCAGGCCGGGAGATAGCTTGTACCCATTTTATAACCGGTGGGTACCCGGCGGCACCAGGGATCGAACCCGGTACCTCCCGAATGCGAGGCGGATGCTCTACCACAAGGCCACCGCTTCCCAAACGCACACCCCTGGAAAAGCCGAGCGCCAGGCCGGGGGACGCTTGTACCCATTTTTACCGGTGGGTGTCCGGCGGTGGGTTTCGAACTAACCACCTCCCGCAGCCGAGTTAGAGCGCCCCCTTCCCGAAGAAAAGATATCTATGCTATGAAAAATTCCATTGAATAAGAGCGTATTACATTAGGAATCTTCGGTTACTCAAACATATATTTATGCAAAATAAACAGGCGTTTCTTTCTGTGGAGAGCGGCCATGAGTGCTTCAAGAAAATATCGTTGCAGAAGAATCTGTAGATTTTTCTTTTTTCCTGTCCTTGATCACACAGGTTACTGTGGAATAGTTGCCAGGAGCAGTCTCTTTGTGCGTGATTAAGCAAATAACTTGCCTCAAGAGTTAATTGATAATAAGGAGGCATATTTAAAATCCCTGCAATCCATAGCTCTTAAACGTGCATGAGCACAATAGCTTTAACTAAACTGGCATGCCAGAAATTTCTTGACCAAGCATTTGCTTCTGCCAGTACTTTAACAGCGCCCTCCTCTGCTCAGAATATTTTGTCACACTTTTCTCCCATCTTGATTTGTTATTATGTACTATTTAAGCAGTAATATTTAATTTAACAGCACCATCAGTCCTATGCATGGCTAAGAGAGGAGTGCTTTGCATAGATCAAAAGTACACTCATAGTACAAAATTTAAAATAAAAATATTGCACATGAAATACAGTCATGACCAAAGGAAAAAAGATGTGAACAGCATACCTACCATCGCTAATCCAGCAATAGAGACAACAGAGAGCATCAATCACGGCCCTTAGCATATACAATATTATTAGTAAGTTTATTACAATCGCGCTTCGGACATAGCGGCTAGTACACATAGAAGACGCATACAGAAGGTAGGTGAACACTTCCTCGTGCGATAGCCCCTACATCCAATTCTAGCATCCAACTTGCCTAAATAAGAAAATCTTTTTTCTTCTATGTGTTGGAATGTTTATCCCGTGTTATTCGTGATGTGGACTCTGTTATATAGGCAAACGTCATGTTTGTAACCAAAGGTGGCGCTGCGATCGGCGGCGACAAGGGGCGTAGGCAAAAGGCCGAGGTTGGAGTCATGCCCGTGGCAGCAGCCGACCCCACACACATTTCACCTGCTGCCACGCACGGAAATACGTCACACTCACGTTAGGCAAAAACGCAGCGTGCCTACACTGCGCCGAGCGACGCCACCTTCGAAACCAGTTCGCGTGTGCAAATATTCTGAACCGTAAGCTTTGCTTGTGCATAGAATTAGTTTGGTCTATGCCTGGAGAGTAGTTCAGCAGTTTACTAGCCGATTACTGCTGGAATTACCTGGCAAAGAGCGCTGCATTGGCTTCCTTCTCCGTGGGCTCAACAGCGTGCGGCTACGGTGGGCGAATGTAGCAACGTTGGACTGCAGTGACTGATTAAATTAAATGAAAATGAGAAATCCCAATGTATAAGAAAAACTAATGTATAGTGAACACTGCCCAACTTCCGGGCCTATTGTTAGCGCATGCAAGGACGATGATATGAATGATTGTGTGTTTTTCACATGACTATTTTGATGGGTAGGTTTTCTACTGCTCCAAACACCTTCACTCTAAAGTACAATATTACCGGCAACTATACTGAACTAGAAATCATATTTCTAGCTCAATGTACTAGCAATTTAAGTCACAGTATTTCACTGAATGAGAAGAACTCAATCTTCCAGTCCTTTGTAAGAATCACTTAGTTCGCACCGCTAAGATTTTTATTCAAACGCGCGCAATCTTATTGTACTTACTTTTCATCCCTCATAGCCAATTTCACTCACGGACATTAAATTTATTGTACCATATATACCATAATTAAATATCTTGCTCAATCAGAGCTTAGTGTACGTGGTTAATTTGTTCATCATAATCTTAATGACCTTCACAAAAAAATATTAATATTCTGAGAAATAGTGCTGCTTGACTTTGTCTGGTTCCTAACGATGTTCACTCGATTTCTAGGACCGTTGATGAAGAGTCACTCATTGAAATCTAGAAAAGTGAAAACAGAGAAAAGCTACTTCACAACTATGGGCCTGTTTCGGCAATATCGTGCTGGAGCTACCGCTCAAGGTAACTGCAACTACCTTCGCAGAAGGTTTTGTGTCCTTTTCTGTAAGAAAATATGCACGGGCAGTACTGCAGATGAATGGAACTCACATTGCGGTTTTCTAGCTGCGTTCAATTAAGATCATACGCACACGGAATACCACGTCTAACCTTTTTGTGGCCGGGTAGTATATACTACACCAAAACGTGCACGAGCTGCAGGCATTTGTTACTGCGCTATTCGCCGAAAAAACGAATAGCGCAATAACAAATGCCGAAAAGGAGACTGAGCAGGGTAATTTCCAAAGAAGACTTACCCTCAACAAGCGCATGCAGGCCGGGCTACTATGTATTTGACATGGCGTTTTTTTTATAAACTAAAGATGCAACTGCGTCTATATCTATGCTGTTTTCAAGATGCTGCAGTGCTCTGTCAGCCCTGCCGAAGCGGTCCCCAAGCCTGAGTCCAAACCGCTTTCGCGAGTAAATTTCTTCAGAGTTGGTCAGTCTATGAGGAACCAGTGTAAAACCTTAGCCTCCACTAGCGTGGCCTCCGATTGGAGACTTGCCCTGCCCAAAGGGCGACATGAAAACAGTGCTAAAACGCGCCCACTAGGCCTATGCTGGGTAGTAGGAATTCCCGACGTCTGCATCCGAATGCATGGAGTCGGTATGAAGCCACCGCTTTAATTTTTTGTTGAAGGATGGGGGGATATTTTGCTAGAAAAACTGGCCACCCTGTATACGTAGTGTCTGGTGTCATCGACGGTACCGGAACCATGGAAGAATGCAAACATTATCCTCATTCATAAGAAAGGGGACGCTAAGGACCTTATTACAGACCAATCAGCTTACTGTCTGTTACGTATAGACCAACACCGATCTGTGATGTAAGCATGATGCGGTGGCGCTTCTGTCGCCAGGCTGGGCCGACTGGGGGTGAAAAGTAGTGTTAGCGCCCTTTGAAATACATGGAACCGAAAGGTTTCAAAGCAGTTTTCTCATTTTACAGGGCATATATGCTGTCGTTATTTAGCACAGAGCAACTATGAACATCCTAGAACAAATCGTGAAAGTATGAAATCTCATTACCGAGGCCAAGTATTTTTAAAACACCGCGAAACGTATGAGGGTGCGGGTTGAGAGGGCGACCCATAGAAGTACATGTAAACACAACAATTACTGCAACATTTTGCTCAGTTCAGTAGAGTTGAACCCTTCTCATTTTTTGATGAACGTCTTGTATGACGCCCCGACGTCCTGTTGTATGACACACTACATTCTCTTGCAAGTAATGCAAGTCTGACGACTTGCGAGATCATTCACAGCACGATAAACTGACCGTGCACAGTCGCAGACGACTATGAACCACCGGTGCTGTCGCTAGCAGACGCTCCGGAGCTGCAGGCGGCTGCTCCGGAGCGCCAGCTGCGCTGTCGTCTGCTACAATGGGTGAATCTCGTTCGGTCCATATTGTCGTATGGTGTTTTACAACTGCTTTTTAAATGTAATTTTGTCTAGGACGTATCGCTGGAGCGACAGTATATTATCAAGCTTATTTACCCTATGCGGCAGCATATCAGACTGTAAGCAAAGCTGCGCGATTCGCTACACCCAGTTTGCTTGGTGGGTGGAGGTTGGTTGGAGCTTGTCTTCTCCACATTGTCGTTTGGTGTTCTAGGGGAGTGTTTGGGCATGGAGGAGGAATCATTTTCTTTTAGAGGAATGACAGTGGGTACTGCAGTGTTTTTAGGAGTGTGGATTTCCTGTCTGAGTGTTTGCATCTCCTGCTTGAGTGACTGAATGACGTCTTTGAGCTCTTTGACTGTACCTCTGAGTTCACGATTTTCTCTCTCTAGTTTTTGAGTATACTGTGTAGGCTGGGAATCCCTTCTGTCAAAGCTCACCTTTTTGTCGGCTTCTGCTTTTTTCTTAAGGCCCCATGGATCGTCCGGCGCTAGCTTGGCCTTGTCACCCAGATAGTTCGCATGGTCTGCTGCCCTTCCTGTGGATGTCGACCTCGAGCGGCACCTGCGAACAGGGGACGGGGAGGAGGCAGAGAGGGGTGGGAATGAGGATTTGCTTTTGCTTCTCGGTCTTCTTTTCTGTAAGGGGGTCTTGAGGATCAGTAATATTTCGTGTTCTTCTTGGCTATCAAGTGCTTCTTCCAGCGTCTTCTTCTCCCAGTAATTTTTCTTGACCTGATATAGGTTCCGAAACATAGCTGAGCCTGCATTTCTTGTCCTCTAGCGGGTGCTCCTTGCCGCATAGGATGCATTGAATTTCTTTGCAGTTGTGATCCTTCTTGGAGTCTCTCTCTCCGCAGTTTCTGCACCTTCGGATTGCACTGGGGTTTGGGCAGACGTCTGCCCTGTGTCCGAGCTCGCCGCACTGGTAGCACACTTCGTATCTTTTCTTGTACAAAAGACATCTTTCATAAAAGCCAAAAAGCTTGATTGTCCTTGGTACACGTTCTTCGAAGACAAGTGGGATCGTCAAGTCTTGGATAATATCTTCATCTGAGATGCTTAGCTGAACGTTGTGGATCACTCCTTTACCTCTCCGTTCGGGGATTGCTATGAACGCCTTTACTTCCTTTTTGTCGCCTGTTTCCGTGGTGATAAATGCAATTCCTTGATATTTCGACGCTCTCTCTCTGCTTTCGGTGGCAACGAGCAGGGTTTACTGTTTAAAGGCACCTATGCATGCATGGAGGGGACCGTTACTTTCCATTTGTCAGAACTGAAACGCATGATCCACATCATTTCTGTAATTCAACTGCCTGCTATTTGAACTGTCCAGCATTGATGCAAGTTTCAAAGAACTGCAATTAGCAAATTAATCCAAGCAGGAATCCATGCCAAGAACTGCTTCGGTTTCATCTTTAACAGCTATCTGAGAACTAAAATTAGCCAAATGTTGCAAGACATAGATGAGAGGTTACAAAATCTAAAAAACAACGCATCCTACCTGTGGCATGTAGGGTTTTACATTCCTAAGTGACATATGCAGCTATGAAGAATACTGTAGTGGAGAGCTCCAGACTAATTTGACTGCCTGGGCATTGTACTTTGCGTTAACATTTTGCAGGAAACAGAAGCATTTGCATTTCACCTGCACCAAAGTGCGACTGCCATTACTGGCATTAAACATCACGACCTTGGGGCAAGTAGCCGAACGTGCCGCTAAGATGTCGGATCGTGTACATACATTGCTATACACGTCAACCTTTCTAGCATTAAAGCTGTCACATGCATGGCAGATATTTATGTTCAGCTTTGGACTGACAAGTTTAAAAGTGTACCATTTGTGTTTGTCTAGCATGAAAAACAAAGGAAACTAAGGAAAAACGAAAAAAAAAAAATGAACATAATATGTTGAAAAAGCACTAGTCATTAACACATAAAGCATATTCGTTCCTTTATTAATGATAAAGAGGCCTTCAACAAAAGTACAAAGCCTGAACATTTAGGAAGGTGCTGTGCCAGGCAGCTATTTTGCAGAAACCTGAACCATTTCACCTGTAGTAATGCCCATATCGGCGGTGTGGGCTGGGTACTTTTTTTCGGTCCACTCGAACATGCGAAAACTGCATCATGTGCATTCCCATTTTCCGAGTTCTGAGCTCTGCAGTGCAGTCTAACAAATTGCCGATGACTTATTTTCGTTTGATTGTTGTACAGCGCGTGTAAATAAATTACCACTGCACTTAATAAACACTGACATGCACGTGCAATATCGCCGATCATAAACGGACACAGTGATGTCCGTCCAGACATCGGCGCACTCATCACAGCACTCTTCGTAGTCTCACACAGCACTCTCGTAGGACGTAATCCGTACATCACAGCATCTCACGGTAAGCACAAACCACACCTCCAGTTGTACAACAAACACGAATGACGGGCTTGGGCTAGAGACACGCCGGCGGTACCCAGCTTTTTCAGCGCCGCTTGTATATGTACTACGTAGAACTTGCAGCACCAAACCTCAATGCGAGCAGAAAGCGATGCGTTACGTGACGCATCTCATCACAGATGGAAATGAGGAAACTTTGAAGAATCAAAACTACATAACGATTGTCGGAAACGTTAATCCACATAACGAGGACCAAATGAGCGGGCGTGCGGGCCGCGGGCTGGCCGTCAACACCGCGATTACATGCGCTTGCACTCTGGTCGTGCTTGCCACCCTGCCGCGGTCCAACTCACGTAAACCTATCATCATGCCATCACGTAGTATATCACCCATTCTAGGCACTATTCTTGCCACTGTACTATTCTTTGCAATTTCACATTTCTCGCATGCAGTATGCAGTAGATGCTTCTTGCACCTCGCACATATATATATCGCACACTTCATACCAACTTCGATTTGGCTACATATGGCTACCATGTTGTTGCTACAACCACATCTGGGGATCTCGGACTCGGATCCGTCCGGCTTTCCCGACGAATCCCAAGGCTAATGTCGGAGAAAAATGCGTTGGGTCCGTCCGCCGTACCCCTCCAGGATCCGTCCGGCTTTCCTGACGACGTAAACACCTGATCGGGTCCGTCCGACGTATCCCGAAGAAAAACGCACCAGGTTCGTCGGACGTACCTTTAAGACCATTGATCGAGCCCGTCCGACGTACTACCTTTAGCCACAGTTATACTAGCCACAGCCATAATTATCCGATCTGGTGACATTGCTTCTCAGGAACCAATGGGTAACCATGAAGGGCCGACCTTTTCCCTGATGATGCTTCCAATGAGAACACAACTTTTCTTCTTTTAATGAAGTGCAAGACATTTCTGTATATGGATCACCACATGGTTTTTGACTATGACTACTAAATAATTTATAATCCAACTTACTTTTTCTCATCATTTTCATTTCAGCAGCCAAGAGATGGCTGTGATGTTACGATCAAATCTAGACTATGCACAGCATGAAAAAACAGCGGTATAATTGGAGACTCATCACTTGGTGTAATTCACATTCATGACACAGGCTGGCTTTAGCATTGTAGTGAATTCAAACAAATGATTATATGGCTGTTTTTTTTTTTTTTTTTTTCACTGCCATTGCTTGGCAGTTGCAACCGAAACAGATGAGAAAAGGCCGCTGATGTCTCGAAAACGTTCAAAACAGCGTTTTCATTGCGGCCACATACTTGGGCTTGTGAAGCTGAATTCCTCAGGAAGCTTGCACTGGAAGTGGGATGTGGCCATCTCAGTCTGAAATGCGGACCCTCTGTTGGTGCTGCTTTCAGGGTTCATTCGTGCGCTGCCACCATGTAGTGTGTGCGTGCAATATGCCGAGGTAATGACCGCCACATTCGGTGTATAGGCAACAAAAGCCCTTTATTTTTCAGGCTCCCTTCTGACGTCTCACCATGTTGTATCGCCCTAAGTGCAATGTCTATATCCCGCCGTCGGATGCTTATTCAGCCGAATGCCGGAGCGTCACCTCCTCCCCCATCGTTGTTGGCACCGCAGCTACTTGAGCGCAACCTACAGCACAGTAACCGCACTTAATCCTGCAGCTACAGTTGCCAGTCAATGCATGCACTGTCATGTGACCACTTCACGAATAGTCTATGCTTCGCCCTAACCTTACCAAAGCAGCAACAGAACAGTCACATATTCATGCATGATGAATACCGCACTTTCAAAAGCCCAAAAAGGCCCAGGTTATCATTGACAATCCGCATTGCTACGTGTAATAACCATCAAATTTTTGCATTTTATCTTTCCGTACCGAAAAAATACGAAACTTGTGCATGCCTGTTTCACTAAACACCATTAGTAGTAGTGCTTCTTTGCTGCCTCATAAACACACTAAGATGAGAACTGCTCCTATTCGTAATATGTCACACTGTGCTGGAGTTACGCACAAAGTACAAGGACAATCTGCATTCACAACTCAAAAGGTTTTGAACTACAAAAATCATACAGAAATCACTCATAAATTTGTTCATCATTTTGGAGCAAATCACAGCTGTATCTGTGATCTGATTCTCTGAGAGAAATGCAATGGTTCAGAAAGTCACTAATGCACCACTCTGAAAAACTGTTACATCATGCAAGACTGCACAAATACCCTCATTCCTGTGTCAAGCTAACAAAGTTTCCTTATCAAATTTTCACAGGCAACACTAAGATGACTCAGCAATATTTTATAAACTTTTGCGCAAATCTAACATTCAAATAAACAATTCTGCATATTTCAAACAGAAACTTAATAACACACAAGGCAAACTACCATATTTACTCAAATGTAACGCAGAGGTTGAATTAGAAGGTTTACTACAACGAAAAAGAATTAAAAAAAAAGTTCGAAAGTGTCCAGAAAATACCCCATCAGTTTCAAGACAGCTGTACAAAACTATCAGGTAAGACAAATACAAACGTAACCCCGGTGTCCCACTATGTTTTCACTCGGCCCCATTGTAGAAACAAAACTTCTCCCAAACACTTTGCAGCATGAGCCAAGCCTCCTGAGTGTTGATGGCAGTTCTTGGCAGCATTTAAACGAGCAGTCACCCAGCACGTGAAATTTAGAAAACTGTGGCACCATGGGAGTCCAATGTGAGCAAAAAAAATGTGTCCAATACCAACACCCAGGAAAGCAGCTTGTGCACACAAAGCAGGTAACTGCCATTAACACGCGGCATAGCAGCACCACAGACGTTGAGGGAGTTTGCTGAACTTTAGAACAAAATAAAACCCTATACGCCTCGCATATTCTGGCGCATTTAGGATGATATATCAAATTCGAGCTCACCATACATATGCAGCATCTTTGGTTATAAGTTTCTCACTACACTACAGCCCTAACCTTACATGATGGTGATACATGATGCACTCTGCAACCTTAGCAGTATTATATGTGCCTTAAAGCCTTCATTGCTCTAACAACACAGCCTTTTGCCCATATTTTCATGTTTGTTTCTTGAAGTTAGGGGCTGACTAACATGACAAATTAAGCAGACACAGCTTAGTTTGCTTTTGTCACTTGGTAATGCACTCACACCTCGTTAGTACAAACACTACAGTTCCAGAGTAAAACTGTCCATATAGCATATCGTCACTAATTACTGGCCATGAAGATAAACATGATAAGGAGAAAAACATATCTTTAAGGTCTCATTATATGCATAACGATTGGCCATGAAGGCATAATTAGAAAAACGTCTGCCACGAATTTCAAAATAATAAGGTGCAATTTCAAGCATCTATATTCTCACTCACAAGCTGTTGGCAGCACTGCGGAAGCTGTGGGCAGTCTGGGCCAACCAGAACAGCGTGCACTATAGACTTTCTCAAAAGTGGTTGAAGGGCGCTGCCATATTGGAGATTGGGCAGCGTTCGTAGCACATGAAAGAACTACCCCACGCCCACACCGCAGCCCACTTCAACCACTTTCTCGGAGGGTCGTGAAAAGGTCTAGATAACTGCCCCTTCAAACGTCTCCCGTGTCAACTGTCAAGTGGCTTCACCTATGTGTTAAAAGATGTATTAATGGTGTACAGACAGCCCACTGGCAACACAACCAACTTGGCAAACAATATGTTGACGAATGGTTGGTGCATCACTACCTCACCACAGGCCTCCACATATCTTTGCCCATGTGGGCCTTGTCTCTTGATTTGACCAGTGGTGAATGCTCTGTGTACATACATTATAAATACACATCAAAACTATGTTTTCAATTGTTCTTCTTGGTTCAAAAAATATACCTTGACTGTTGAAATATTTGAGGGACAATCTTCAGAGTTCCTGCAGACCTGGTTAGATGAAAGAGCTGTCTTCCAAAGTCTTGCAAACAGCTTGTGAGACGGAGTATAGTGGCCCATGAGACGCATCATGCAGTCTCATACTGCGACGTCGCATCTTGTCCTATGACTGCTCACTTCCCAAGAACCATGTATTATAGTATTTTTACCCAGTTGGCTGATGGCTGCTGAAGGCAGTTTTGAATGCAGCGCAGCCTACCGAGTTTTTACATGGTCCTTCATGTAATACGGCAAATAAGACTCATCAACCGGGTACCTTGGCTAAGTAAAGCACAAAACCACAAAAAAAGCCCATCGCTAAGACACTGCACTTTACACTGCATTTCGCTAGTGTCCTGCACTCAAAATAGAGGAACAGAAACATCTGGGTTAGTCAGTTGAGACTTTGCTCTAATCCAGACAAAAATACATTGAACTCAATGGGCTCTAGATTTTCCCTCCATGCATTGTCTGGACAGCAAATTTTTATATTAAACGAGCATAAACAGAAAAAATTTGGTCCCGAGAAAAGTTGTTCATTATCCATTAATTAGTTACAACTGTATTCAATTATAGCAAGAAGGGTCATTTTTCCTTTCTACTTTCAGTAAAAACTCGTTACATTCAAATGAATATGGTATATATGCCTGCGTGTAAAAATATATATAACGTATAACAATGCTATATAGCATTGTAAGTATTCAGCAACAAACATCTAAAACCTTGTCCAAACACTACACAAACATTTGAGCAACTCAAAAGCCGTTCATAATTCTTGCATGCTCACTCGGAGATAAAAATTGTTAACTTCACTGAAAAGAGGGCCATTTCGACATGCCACTAGACCGACATAAAAATTGTAAAAAATTTCTTTAAATAATTTAACAAATGCTCATAGCATTTCACTGTCGAATCAAAAGCAACGCTGAGCAAATATGCTTCCAAGTGACAATCAATAAATAAGAAAAAAACAGCTAACTCGCACAATGCATGTACAACATTTCACAATGGTTATCAGGTGAAAAAATCCTTCAATGTTTTTGTTTTCTCGGCACATGCTTTCTTAGTCCGCGTCACTCTTTTCACAGAGGTCGATGAAGCCCGTTTTCGAGCGACAGGCACGGGTTTAGTCACTGGCTTGACTGCGCGTTCTTCACGACTGAGGTTCAAAGCGACGTGGTAGTCATCATGCTCTTCTTTCCTCCAGACCACTACTGTCTTACCGCACTGGTCACATTTGTGCAACAAGCTTGGGTCTATCGATAAAGCATTCGCTCCTTCATCGCTATTACTGTCAGCAACACAAACACCATCTGCAGCAAAGGATGAGCCAGGTCTCTCAGTGACGTCAGTGTTTTCAGTGCTGATATTAGGCCTCTCCTCTTCAACATGCGGAAGCCGTGAGCTACTGGGTGTTGGTAAAGCATCACTGTTGAAAGGATCCGTACACGATACGTTAGATGCATCACCAATACTATTTACACGAATATTGCCGTCTAAGCTCTGGGCCTTCACTGCAACATCAGTAGAGGGTGCAGCTGTTGCGCCCGCCTCACTTTTCGCCCACATCTTTTCAAAGTAGCTCACTTTTGCAATATCAACAGCTGTCGCTTTTTTAGAGCTCTTTTTGGAGGTTGTCTTTTTTGCTTTCGACGCTGTTGCTGTTGTTGCCTTGTCCGTCTTCTTAGGAGATGTTGATGGGGCTATAGCTGACAAGGCACATTTCACCCCTTCGACGCGACTCTGTTCGACTGTGGCCTGCGGCACTACGCTGTCCTCTTTGCTACGTTGCCGAGGGCTTGCCAAAATCAGTGCCAGCTTCTCTGAAAATGGCAGGTCGTCCCCTTGGACCACTTTCTTTGGCGTTTCCGAAGAATGCGAGGATGTTGTTGGTGCATCAGCACTTGCAGAGTGTTTATCGTCACTCACTGCGTTGAAGGATTCGTCAGCTTTCAGCGGGGTTACTGGAGGCGGCGGTGATGACTCCTGTTTCTTCTTGGATGTGCTGGATTTGGATTGCTGCACGAGGAACTTGGAGATTTCCTGAGAGCCATCTTCTAGGCTGTCTCGAAACTTGGTCGCTGCTATGGACAGGTTGATTAATGGTGGATTCCTGAGAAAAAGGACAAGAGACATATCTCTACAGAAAGCCACAGGGCAGTCACAGACAAAGCAAAAGTAGCTCCATGTTTCAGATTCTATGTCACTACAGGAAAACAGTGTGACCCCTTCCAGGCTCCTGTTGAGCTAACAGGTGAAAGGAACTGTGTTGCTTTACAAGAGTTATAACACTGCAAAGATCAACAATGCAATTATTTTGGCTTACACAAGCTATGATAAAACGGCTTTTTGAGCCAGATGACTACTTGATGACTGCAACATAACACTAACCCTGGACTTTATAATAGTTTCCTAGTGACTATGGTTGTGTTTTAGCTCTCATTCTCCAATTGCTAGCCCAAAGTGTGCCCATCTCGGGATAAATTTCTGATTTGAAGGAAGCTTCAGTCCTGTTCACATTTACTTCTCCAAACATAAATTAGTCTATCTAATTGAACCAAAATCCAACCAAACAAGTCAAGAGACCATAGTGGAAGTGAACACAGGTTGTCCCATAGTTCGTGATCTGGGCGCTGAAGATACAATGATTTATAATTTTCATAGCAAACTCCATACAGCAGTCAAACCTTTCTGTTATCCGTGCAGCCAACCCTGTAAACACAGTGGATTGTTAGGCGAGTTGGCTGGACATTATGTTTGTCTTGCTATCTGTCTGTGTTTCCAGCGCTGTTTTAACAGCTGTAAAACACTGCTCATGTCTTTTTAAAAGGCAATTGAAGTGGATTTAGTATCAAACTAAATTAAATGAGTTGAATGTGGAAAGGCTAAGGTTAAATCATAGCAATCCGTATTGCGGTAGCATTTCGATTGCTGAAGTAATCGCTGATAAATCTATTTCGACATTCAGTCTGCTCCGCAGTGCATGGTGACGAGTAGGGACACCGATGATGTCATCTGTAGAGGTGATGCATTTCCAGCGGATGTTTCCACTGAGGAAGAAAACTAACGTCAATGAAGCTAGGTCGTGAGGTGGCATCGGGCAACTCAGAGAAAGGATTCGGCGAAAGCAGTTGAAATTTTAATCGGCACTAGTAATGACGTCATTGTTTATTTTCTCCAGACTGATACAATGTCTTGAGAAAAAACCTGAAGATCGTCACGGTTTTACCAGTCGATTACATCAGAACTTTAAATGGCAGCGCAAAACCACTTGGCGAGTTTAATAGACAAGTTTCGTACATTCTAATGCGTGTATCTTAGAAAACTGCCAAAAAAAGCATTTCAGATTCCCTTTAAGGGCATCTTTTCCCTTTCTGAAGTGTTCATCATGTTATGCTATAATTTAAGCTCTCTACAGCACATCACTCGATGAAAAGCAATGCTTCCTTCCAATCAGCCATGAAGCACTTTCAGCTTTTGTCCACAGATGGCAGCACAGTGTTTTGCATTTCTTGGCTGAAACCAGCAACCACTGTAATCAGCAAACACTACCATAACTGCTTTAAACATGGAAACTCAAATTGACGCTATGTGATAACCAACTACCACTGGGCATCTTGAACCACGTTATAGTGATCTGCTCATCTCTTTTGCTGGTGTACATTTTATACTATGCTGATTCAACATGATTTCCAATACTGGAATAAAACGAGTGGAGTGCATGTGCTGATCAAGAAATTTAGAAGTCAAAGTAGAAATCTCCTGTTGCATTTATAAAACAACCAATGCAGAATCCCCTTGAGCACAGAGTTTTCCCCTTTCAAAGTTCACTTGTCAGTCCCCTTAGTTGCTAAACTAAAGGTGCAATAGCGTGATTTTTTATGTTACAACAAACCGATACATTTGCAGTCCGACTGTAAACACACAAACTGTGAGCAATTCTGGAAGGCACTTCTTATCACCGGGCTACAAAAAGTTTCGAGAATCTGAAATTTTGGTTTTTATAGGGCTTCGGTCAACTTTACCTCGGAAGTGTAGAATTTTGGCTACTTAAGTTTTATGAGGTTTCAACAACAAATTATTAGCTGGTGGTTCAACTTTGATTAACCCTGGAGGGAAGCGAAAGTTTCATGTGCACGGCTGCTCTCATTGCCAAGCTTGGATTAAACACATTGTGTATTTCTCCAAACATAAAGCCCGTTCTTCACCGTTCTCTATGGCACGCCGCCTTTTCAGGGCCTCTTTTGGACATGCCTTTGCATTCCGATGCGCTACTGTAGCAGGGTATTCGTCCTATCTCGGGCATAGTTGTAACCTAGGCAGGAGCCTGGGGGCTCCTATTTATACACATATCGCCGCTCTAGCACCCTCTACTTCCACATCACACTATCACCTCATGTGTCTCTGACCTTGACAGTGGTCACGGGCCACTTGGTGGCCTACGTGACTATTGCCCAGTCATATGGCGACCACCAGGCTTAATACAGAAGTTTGACCTCTAAATCTCCCTCAAGCTGAAAACCGTGCACACCCGACGACACCTCACGTGACCTTGACAGCAGTCACGGGCCACCTGGTGGCCTATGTAACTATGCCCCAAAGTCACATGGTGACTACCAGGTCACGTGACCTTGACAGTGGTCACGGGTCACTTGGTGGCCTACGTGACTATGCCCAAAAGTCACATGGCGACCACCAGGCTTAACATAGAAGTTTGAGCTCTAAATTTCTCTTAAGGTGAAAACCGTGCATACCAGACGGCTCGAAATATGTGGCGCAGTGAAGCTTCCGCTTCAAAAACGCAAGATATTCCCTGAGACTAGCGCTAAGTTGCCAATGAAGGGCTTTCTCTGTCATTCTTTCCTTTTTCGATGTGCTTCAAAAGGGAAAGCAGCTACAAGGTATCAAACTTAATGGATTAGCTCAATCAAAAGTGTAGTTGGACTAACTAGGCCCATGTCCATGATGAATATGCAACACAAAACATATATATATAAAGAAGCAGTGTCTAATAAGTCCTAATTGTAAACATCCTAAACATAAGTAAAAGCAGCAACAGCAATAATTAGAGGTGTGCGTCAAAACGTCGGCGCGCCACTGTCGAGTGTTCTCATTACGTTTATGCAGCCAACACAAACTGATCGGTGCGGCGTCATTGGCACAATGATGCCGCACCGATGAACTATCCGATGGCCACAGTGAACTATCATGCCATCATCAGGCAGAGAGCAGCTCAGTAGCATGAAGCCAAACGCGACACAGGAAGAGATGGCATGACGTTTGGGCAAAGCTGTGGCAACATCCCTTCAATGCCACGCTCACTAAAAGCGAAGGCAAAGCCAGTGAAGCTTTTATATCTACTATGGCTGCACTGGCCGCATGCTGCCACCATCTGCCAGTGACAAATTTGCCACCGCCTACAAGAAACGACCACCACGCTGTCACCGGTCAAAACTGGCACGGCATTCTTACATAGGAAGAGGCCACTTATTGAGAGATTTCAGGGCAGTGATCGTAAATCAGAACAATAAAAAATAGAAAGTCTTACGGGCAAATTTTTGCTGCGGAGATTTCACAATCTGGGGGGGTTGGCTTATAATCGGAGTCAACAATCAGCAATATACGACAATAGTTCAGCTAGAACCTGCTCTCTTCCACTCACCAGGTGTCGGAAGACGCAGATGGAGATGTCTTCAGCTTCATGACCACAGCCAGTGCATCCTTTGCCACCCTGGCAACGTCGTAGGTGACTAGTTGGCAAGACCGCGATGTGCCCCCTTCATGGCCCGCCTTACGCACACTGACCACCAGCAACTGAGCAATGCGCTGGTTCTGCGCACAAGTAAAAGGTTACACACAGCACTCACTTCACTGGCGCATTTGAGCATGCACTGCAAGCTTTTCTCCTAATGAGACGAACAGGGTGGCATCGTCACCATTGTCCAAATATCCCTCCACTTTAACCTCGTCCTGAACCAACCATGGCCACCTGATTTCCGCGAACTTCACGATCTCAGCTGCCCACCTAACCCCCCTCTGATGACCTCTGCTTAGCATGCTGCATTTTGGAGTCTGCTCCATTACCATCCATGACCCGTGGTTATCTTGCCTTTGCATCGCATGCCCTGGTCACTCCATTTCTTCTCCCCAATTTTGACTGAAGCACAGACTCTCTGAACTGCGCTCCGCAGGCTCCTTTTAGGGGTTCCGCAAACTGCGATTGGACTACCATTCGTCTTGAGTAATTGTAGTTTTCTGCTTCTTTGATCTTAATTTAGAAGCCTGAGCATGAGTGAGAAGACGGTATTCAATATATAATGCCGATCGCAAACTAAAAAAAAAAAAAAAGAAAAAAAAAAAAAGAAAAAAAAAAAAAGAAAAAAGAAAAAAAAAAAGAATTAAAAGAGAAAATGCCAGGACAGGTCTATGTACAAGCCATATCGGCTGATTGTGGTGGCAGGGGGAATTCCTTCGCACATACTGATAGCTGTTGGATATGATAGCTGAGAGAAGAAAGTTTCAGAACTCCTAGACTAGAGCATGACTGCCTCACATTTGTTCCTTGACCCCTCATGCTTTCTTTCCATCTCACAACACTACTGCAATTGCATTGCTCTCCAAAGCTTGCTGTGCTGTTTTCAGCTTCGATTACAGGCATCCTCTCTCCACCAAGTTTCTGCCACGTTAGTGAGGCTGGCAAGTGGACCCAGTTAAAAGCAATGGCATTCATAACAACACAAAGTACTGACCTGAACCTACTTTGCATGACGGAAAACGAGCAAAAGGGAATACTTTGTATTTTCGTTTGTTGATAACACTTTAGGGTAGTCAGGCATAAATTAAAGGGATGGCACTTGCAAGAGCAAATGGTCCGAAAGTGATGTAACATGAGAACATACTTTGTCAAAATTAAAGAGCCCAAGGGGTTTGTTCCTAAGCCAAGTAGTTGGTCGTGTGCGACATTTATACGCCAATGTCGCACATTTTACGGCATCACCACTAATGACCGAGAAATGCTACTGCGACAAAAATTTCTCACTGACTGCTGACTCAGTTATTCTACAGCAGAACTTTGGTAAGTGCCAATTAGGCACCCTGAATATAAAGCTTTCACTCGTATGTTAGCGCATGCCACTCTCTTGCATCGCCACCTGTTTTTTTTTTTTTTTTTACCATTGAGTACTGCACCACTACTCCGAATCAGGCTCACCTGCTCTCGGTCTCTGAGAAGCCGCTCAACCAGCTCTTCGCACAGCTGATCCAGCCAGTGCTTCACCTAGAAGAAAAAGACCACCAGAAAAGGGAACATACCACTAAGCATCAGAAACAACAGAAATTGATGAAGCACTGGAGTGCTTAGAATGGTGCTACTTATCAAATAAGATTCCACAGAGTCCTCTGTATCAATATGAGTGCTCAATTTGTTCTTATAGCAGATAGATTTTTACCACGAGCCAAGTAAGCATTTTGCCTTAAATAGGCGTTTCCTTTGACACTGCTTCCACTAGCATATGCATGATCATTTTACCACACACACTCACCTTGCTCGTAGTGTCGAGGGCAAGCTTCCCCCGGAAGTTTTTGCCACACCCAATGGACTGTGCCAGCTTGCGTGGAGTCACTGCTTCGTAGTCTATGCCACGGACAAGATGGTACAGCCACGTCCTGGAACAAACAGCCACGTATCACTTAAATAGGACCTTAGCTTAGCGAAAGGCTGTAGTTAATCTTAGGTGTATCGATAACCACAATTAGCCTTGGCACGTGGTACAAACAAGATGAATTAATGTGATGACGGCTGTTGTCGTGAACCGAGATCACACCACCTTTTAATAATAACAATAAAAAAAAAAAGGATAATTGTCGCCAAATGTTGCAGCAGTCGGACTTTTGACCTTATTCAACCCCAGCATCAGAGCAAAAGTTGTGCATGCACACAGCCAGAAATTGTGGACCTACGCTGATTACTTGAGCAGCCTGTGCACCTTGTGGTGATTTGAAGTGCGTGTTCTGTACGCTACAGCCATCCAAGGCCACTCAACAAGAAAAGCCACCACAATGTGAGGATGGCCGAGAAGCATGCCATCAGGCTCTTTTCAGAAAGTATACAAAGACTGCGTCCCACAGAAACTCGGCCACCAAACCACTGGCCAAGGGAAGCACTCCATAAACTTCACTCAACAGTGCGGGAGGAGCAACATATGGATTTTCCAAGTTTTGTGTTTGCAGCCAGAAGCGCAACATACTTCTCTCCTAGCTATGAAGGATCGCTTTTAAAAATTTCACAGCAAAATCTGAAAATGCTAGGTTCTACATGCTCTATGGGGATTGTAACAGCGAATCCCCCAAAGGCACTGCTTTATTAATTTGTGGAAAGCAAGGCACACGTCCAAATTGAAAGGCTGTCATTGAGGTGCAGTTTGCACAGGCAGTACAGTCAATTGTATTCAGTGCAGTTTGTTGTAATAACAAAAGGAACACTTTTATTGAATTCGAAATTTTCCTCAAAATATGACAGGTGCTGTGCAAGTGCGAACTGAAATCTGCTGCACAGGTGTGCCATGCGCAAACATCGATGCGTGAATTGGCAAAATTGACCAGACATGGGAGACAGGACGTAAGCAAATCAAGGTAGTGCTATATAATGCACTCGGTGAATTAGAAATTCACGCAAGCTTTCTCCTGCTCCAAAGTGGTGGAAAGCGCACTCTTGGGGCTCACCCTGTTTTCTGTCCAAAGTGGGAGGCGAGCTGGTCCTGGGAGAAATGCAGCATGTCTGCCACCACCTCCACCTGCAGCAGCTCTTGGATGTCCTGGCCCAACTTCCCACCCAGCTTGCGCCTTTTTTCCCCAACACAAGAAAAAAGCGGGGGAAAAAAAAAGGAAACAAAATGTTACTGAACTAATGATGCTTCCAATAAGACAGTTATGTCTTTCCTTTCCCTCTCCTCCAACTTGTCCTTATATTTATAATCATTATCAGTAGACCTTTTGCAGCCCAAGCCCAGCAGGATATTCTCATTAGCCAAGCGTTATTCGCATTTGGTGGCCATCTGAGGATACCATTTATTGCAGACTATACACCCCCATTATACTCCCACCTGGACAACTTTTTCTGGTTATACAGTGAAAGCTCGTTAATTCGAACCTCGATAATTCGAATTTTCGGATAATTCGAACTAGACTACTTGGTCCGGCCAAGCTCCATAGAGATCTGTATATAAAAAAGCCCATTAATTCGAACGCGAGTCGGTTCCGCTACGGATAATTCGAACTACGCACCGCCGCGTCTGGGTGGCTTGGCGCACATCACGCGGAAAAAAAAATAAAAAGAAAAAAAAAAATAAAGAAACACTTCCGCGATCGGAAGGCATAGTTAAAGGCTGCGCACGTCCAAAACGGGGACAGAAGATGGAACCAGGTAAAACCAAGGAAAAGGGGGTAAAACTTAAATGACGCCATGACCGGCGCGGCGGGTGGCGGCGTTGGAGGGAGGGGACGGCGGCCGCGGCAAGGTCAGTGCATGGCCGCGACGGCGACGGCTGCCTGCTCTCTCTTCTGCGCAACGTAGCTCAGAACTAAATACTCGTTAATTCCAACCCTGTTAATTTGGAAATAGGGATAAGTACTCTCGGCGCGGTCCCAGCCAACGCCCATGAAAGGCTATGATCTCGGACGGGCACTACGGGTTAAACTTTTCTTTTCTTTTTTTTTTTTTTTTTGCGATAGCCATCTGTCCTTCCAACCATCAGTTGTCAACGGAAGCACGCAAGTCAGCTGCGATCATAACGCTGCTTCAAAAGCCGCTTGCTGCTATCGCGCGTTCCGATTATTGGAGTGGTGGTAGACGCGCCCGCCCCAGTCGCTCATAGCATGATAAAGCGAACGTACTGAAAAAGGAGGCTTACACAACCGGACAAGCGCTGGCACTTTGCCAAGTTCGCTTCCCCCCCACCCTGCTGGAGCTAAAGTCAAAAGATAAACACACCGTTATCACTGCGCAGCATCTTGGCCCACTGCCAAGAAATGTTTTGTGGACCGCGACGGCGCACGGAAGGACGCTAACGACTGATGGTTTTTTTTTTATTCGTTGCCACAAATCGGGGCTGGGTGGGTTCATTATGCGAGCGGGTTCGTTACGCGACGACTACATACGGTGCATTTACAGTAATACAAATGGTTCTTGTCAGTTTTTTCGAGGCCATTCGATAATTCGAACATCGGATAATTCGAACTTTTTTCCGGGTCCCATGAAGTTCGAATTAACGAGCTTTTACTGTATAGCTAAGGCTTTTCCAGGTTTAACATGTCTAACCAACTCGTCCAAACGCAGCCATTATTAGCTAAGGCTACAGGGGCGGAGATTCCGCCTTGGTGTTACTACACAATGCAGTGCCGGCACATGTGGCCCCAGTCACAGTTTCGGTTCTACCTTTACTTGTTGTAGTTTTCGAGCCTCCAACGATGCAGAACTGCCTTTATTTAGACTACCTGAGACCCAAGTGAACGTAAATTCCCGGTTAATGGATATTGCGTGCTGCTTACATTGCCGAAAGAAGCGCGTTGCGAAAGTGTACAGAAACCGGTGGGTAGACGAAGCGGAAGCAGCTGACATACTCCTCGCAAGTCTTCCGACAAATGACGCAACCATCCAGTTTGCTCTGCGTAGTGTACCGATTTGAAAACGGACCTCACTAACATTGTACTGGCTTGTGTAGTAAATCGTGATGTAATAACGTAAACATTTCCGTAATGGTATAACAATCCCGAGCGCGATCCAGGAAATTTATGAGGGGAATATATGTTGCTGCGTTGTGAGCTGATATATTTCTGCTCTGTAGCGTAGCGTTGGCTGCATAGCCAGGAAAAAACGAGCTTCGACTTTGCGTCCTCACTACAAAATGGCGGCAAGCCATCCCTTTCAGTAAGGACATCAAAAGTGTGAGCAGACTGGCAGGAATAATATTTACGTTCAATTTTCGTGGCTATGAATGCATCGTCCACTGCCAAACAAATATGTCAGCAAACCGGAAAGACCGAGAGAATCACATTTTCATTCGCAACTATAAACGCATGAGGTTGTCCTCGGTGCCCGTTTATGAAGACAATATATAAGGACAAGCAGAGAGGAATGCCTCTCACACTTACTATACTATACTATAATTATAGTACTCTACTACTCTTGCGTCCGTAAATCAATGTCACGTCCGTAAAGCCGTTACGGAGATGTCTCAAACTTACATTGCAAAGTGAGCTAAGGCAGTGCTGCAAAGAAGTAGCCAGAACAGAAAACAGAAAAATGGAAGACAGAGAGTTAAACTCTGCGTACAAGTAGCAGAGAAGCACAGGCAGCAAAGCCACTGGGTGGAACAACACTGTCAAATGGTCTTTTCATGCGAGAAATGTAGCTCTGTCACACAGGCGACCTCAATGCCCACTGAGTCAATGGCCATCTAGATACACCACTGCCACACGGCAAATTTCAATAACCATTGAGTAGCGAGCATGTCATTCGACAGGTGGCGCCACAGGTAACAATATCCAGTAAAAATAAGTGAAGCAGGACAGTACAAGGCGGACATTGTTCTGAGAGCTATTGCTAAATAAAAAATTTGTTTGGAAAAGGGTATTCAAACGCCTCGCAGCCCGGCATAACCCACAGACAGCAACGGTGGAACGATGATGGGCTATTTTGTGCCAGTGATGCTGCCTTAGCTCGGCGGTCATCTTTGCCGTGTTAGTGGTTGGTATCGTTAGCATTTGTGGGGTCTACTTGATCTCGGTTGTCGCAAGGTGTGCTAAGAGGCGAACATGAGTGACATACTGTGGCATGCTGCTCAATATTCTTCGGCTCAATGGGCATTGAAACTGCCCGTGTGACCAGGGTATAAGGCATTCGTAACGGGCACCTAATGCAAGCACAATGCATGCAACACAGCTACGAATCATACACCAAGGGAGGCTTTTTTGTTTGTACCTATAATAATGAAAAAAAAAGAGCTACCTACAAGCCTTCGCATGTGCTGTGGCAAAACAACAACAACAACAACAAAAAAAAAAAAAAAAAAAACGTCATGCAATAAACGCAACAATCATCTTCCAAAAAAAAAAAAAAAAAAGCAGCGGAAGAGATGACATCAGAAGAAAGAGGCTTGAGAAATGAGACATGGAAGACAACCCTGAAGCTAAAACCTGATCAATCGAGAGTGGACGACTTTTATTTGCTATCAGCGTACCTTTAGCAAATGTGATGCCAACCCATCATCACAACTAAACCCTGGCAAAGGTTCATCATCGTGCAAATCGCTTTGAAAACCATAACTGCCAGTGTTCCTCCAATAGGCACAAACAAACACCTGTCCATGCCCTAGGCAACTTTTTGCCTCTCGGAACTTAATGTTGTTTTCCCCATAAAGCTGCCTCAAAGCCACATCTCCTGCCAGAAATACACCTCCGTAGAACTGGAGAAATGGATAAACACCACCTATCTGCAGCAGTTGCATCAAAATGCCACCCCAAGGTGAACTATGGCTCTATGACATTGTGCACCCCGTAGCACATATCAAAGTCCAGCTCAACGATGCAACACAACTGGACACCATAAAACTATCCATGCCGCAACTTCTGCAGCACAAGCTCGATTTCCGCACCACAGAAAGTTATAAAATGACAAGCCCAGCTGTGTGCACACAGTAATAGCTTACAGCTTGTGCACGGGCAGTGTGGAGAACAGTATAGGCACCCCAGTCTCAGTCAGGACCGTCTGCTTGTTGGGCTTGTTCAGACCACAGGCAAGCTTGGCCAGCACCTGCACATAACCAGCCGACACCATGTCTTTTTTAAGGTGAACGCCTTTAATGGCTCATACTGTCGTACGTTCGGGAGAAGTGTCACACTTCTTTGCGAGATTCCGTGGGATATCGCAAAGTTGGGACGTCATGACCTGATGGTATCTAGCCATACTTAGCATAATCTCATAACATATTTCGGCCAATGTTCTGTCCCTTTGACACGTGCTATCTTTATCAGCACCCAGTAACTAAGTTTGGAAAAAAAAAAGAAAAAAAAAAGCCATATAAAGTAGAATACCCAGTAACTAAGTTAGAAAAAAAGAAGAAAAGCTATATAAAGTAAGAAAAAAAAATTGTTACGAATGAGTAGAACCACATAGCCTAGCCACAACCACCACATCTAGCCTAGCTTGTCGAGCTATATTCCATATTCTCTATATATTCTCAAAAATTGAGACCTTGGAATATCATTCGTCTTGCTTTGTGAGCGTCCCACTAACTTGCTCATGCATGACACTACCTAGGAGGCAAAGGAGAATTCAATTAGTGAACTGTTGGATGTGCACTGCAGAATTGGAGCGGGGCAAAAGGGGTGCTAGTTTGATGGAAGTGAAAGAATATTCCAGGACTGGTGTCCAAAAGAAAAAAAAAGGCAAACTGCAGGAGGAAAAAGGTGGTCACAACCCTAGAACGGTATGCGCATGAAAGCCGTTGAGAGTGCATTTTCGCAACACTCTATGGCAAAGGAATTGCAAGCCTATTCCTGCAGCCCTTACCCAATGAACAGTTGCGTCCTCCTATGCACTGGTGCAAGTGTGATTTTTAAATTCATGTCTGCAAAAAATCCACTTGCCACCAAAACCCCTTTGGTTACGTCTGGCTCGACAGCCCTAAAATGTATACTTCAAATTAAATGTTTATGCCAAAACACCAACTCTCATTGGCTGAATTTCGGTTTGCATGTACTAATACTAGCAAGGTAGATTCCAACGGCTACTGTGGCGCCCAGAGGAAAATTATCGCACTTCACAGACTTTTAGCCTCGATTAAAAAAAAAAAAGGATATTGAGGTGGCATGCGCATTCAACAAGATTCATCTTCATCAGTACTCTATATGATTTTGTAAAAATTCACCGCTTCCATAAAAGCAAGCATCTGGAATGACAGACACAAAAGGGGCCAGCAACTTCCCCGGCAGCTGCTGCAAATACTTCCGCCAGAGTGCTAAGACAGTTCATGAGGCGATAGTACAGTAGTGGGCTCAGGCTAACTTTGCAGCTAATCTTTCAATGATGCACTTTTTCCTGTTCTTTCGTGGCCTCAAATACACAGCTTCCAGATTCTAATGATCTTCACCCGTTCCATTATTATCCTGTGCAAGGTGAGCTGCTTCTGTAAGTGCCACATCTCTCATTTTAGTGTACGAAGACAAAGGAAGGGTCGCTGCCAGGCAGGCTCAGGGCCAATTATTTGTGAACTTGTAAACCCAACTGCACCGTGTCACGGTTGAGTGAGACACTATGTGGTGCTGGGCTTTGTTTTACACCCAACAAGTGCACAACAAAGCAGCTCCGCAGCAGTTCTAATTCCTGTCAGCCCCTTAGTTTTATGCAATGCCTTGGATTACCACGAGGCAGTCGATGCTATTAGGAAAGAGCAAAATATCTTGTGTGAAGTACTAGACAGTCCCATCGTTTGGGAACTCCGCAATGTTTCACTTCAAATTGAGATGGACGTTTAGGACTATGTGACTGCTAAGGAGATTCGAACAGTTTGGACAATGAAAGTGCAGCACGAATCGGACAGCAAAAAATACCATTCTCAAACTACTGGTAACACCGACTGCTTTGGTACTCCCTACATTGTGAACATCTGAGCCTTCCTCAAACAGACTCTTCTTTCAAAGTCATTTTAACCATGCAGCTTGCACATAATGCAAAATGGTCCGATGCAGAAGCAGACCTTGTTGTGTGCAATTCCAGCTGAACAACGGAACCCCGTCTGGGTGAAGACGGCTGCCCGTATCTGCTCCGTTAGCGCGGCGGCCCTTGCCAGGAGTGCATCCGGGCAGTCGGGATCTTCGATTTCAGACAGCCAAGCGGCAAGCTCAGCTTCTGCATTTTGAGACATAGCACTTAAATTTACACTTCGCCTTCTACCTTTGCCAAGTGTGAAATGTCTACAACTAAGTAATGCTTTAAACCTCTCAAGCGAGGGAAATGAGAGGTTTCCTTGATTTCTTAACATTTTAGTGAAACTTTGAAGGCTTCCACAGCACAGAGTCCAGACCTCACCACGCAGCTTCGCATTTCATAGGTAACAAATCTTTTTAGCACAGAGGAATCCTGTTGATGTATTTCTCACAGGAATTGAAAACTAAAATGCACTATCTAAAAATCGGATCATCCAAATCAGGCATCAAAACGTTGCGAATGAAACATACTTGGCACAGAACTTGCATTTATCACCGCACTTTGAATAACCTGTCATTCTAGGCTGGACTTCTTGTTTCTTAATGTCCGGAAGCAAGCTTTTTTGTTACTTGTAGAAATGAGACGCAGTTTCATAGCTTAGCTCTGCACTGTCGACAAAGAGAAAGCCACGCAGAGCATCTACAATATGGCACTCCACAAATGCTGCCATGAGTGCCGCGGAGATGTTATTGGCGCATAGCATCTTGGCAGGCTGCCAATGTCAGTGCTGCGACAGCGGCACCGAGGGCGCGAAGCTGTGGGACCTGCTACAAAAAAATTTGGAAAAAGAAAGTAAATTCTCAATTATAAAAAGAAAGGGGCGCGGAGAGCTCCTTACGTGAGCAAATAGTAGCAAAACATTGGCTACAAGCGTTACCATTACAGTGGCTACTATCCCCCCCATAGCAGTTTTTCTTCGCCTCTGTAGGAAATCCGAAACCCCACGAGTTTTTCATATATTTTTGTGATTGTATTATCCAACCCACCAAGAAAATAAGAAAATGCACTGCCTCTAACAGGCGTTGGCCGGGAAAGTTAAAAAACAAACAAACATTGCATTATGTTAAAAATGTATTAAGCCAGATCAAAAAATAAGAGAATTCACTGTATTAATTTCCCTTCTATTCTGACCAGTCTCCTTGGCACTGGCCTGTCTAGTTCACTCACTAACAATACCACAGCTTTCCAAACCTCACATAAGAGTAATGCACCTGTGCAAAGTCAAAGCGTGCGCAACGAAGTGGCTTAGCAGAGACTCTGCACTGCAGATAGGATGAACAGCGAAAGCTGGTCTCTCTCCGAAGTGCCAAGGTTGTTGAAAAGTGCGAAAGAAGTAGAAACATAGATCCCTTGACGCTTCACATTCGCCTGAACTGCAGCCACTGATCAGCCACATCATAGGACTGAGACACTGGTAATGCGTGGTTAAACTTGCAAACATTACAGGCGAGAGCAGCTTCATGGTCTTCCCAATTTTAGATGAATGCATTGGATCAAAACAATTTCATACAAGATGCAGAGTCCAACAGAAACTATGTTGGCGGTTGTGTACGGTTAAGCACAGTAACTTTTTCAAGTTCTGACCCCACATAGAAGGCAATGCATGGCAGTTTTCCTTGCATACAATTCTTATTTTGGTTTACGTTTTGCATTCTGCTTTCCTGCCTTTACGTGAAAGCTGTATATGACAAAAACCTGGGTGTAAAGAAGAATCGCTAACTTTCGGCAATTTCATTAGTATAACCAGGTTTGAGTGAACAGTTATGAAAGGGGCACGTACTGGGGTCAGTCCCACCCTGTGAAGCCGACGCCTTGGGTCGCTGACCGAGGTATGTGTTGGGCACAGCATCGACGCTGCTCGGTATCGGCACTGCTTTGCACGCCTCTGTCAGGTCCAGGTATGCCTCGTCAATGCTGGCACGCTCCACCACGTCGCTGAACTGGCACAGCACCGAAAGGACCTCAGCCCCTGCCTCTCGGTACCTGCGTGGAATGAAGCCACGCACGAGAAGCATGAAGCTGGGAGCACGCAGCTATCTCTGGCAATAGTTCAAACTGTGCTGACTTCCAGCCTGCATTCAATGTTCTGAGGGAGGTTTTCCTCCAAACATTCAGGCAGTGACCTTGCAGTAGCAAGCTTTGCTAGCTTCCAAGAACTGCCAGAGTAGCTTTTTGCATAAAGCATCGCCCAGACTGATGGTCCTTCAACAGTACACATTGACGGGTTGTGTGGCACATTGTTGAGCAGAATTCACTTTGGTAATTCCAGTTTCACATCACCTTTGCAGCTGTGAGACACGCTGACATTGCATCCGAACACTGAGTGAAATGCAAAATATCAGTCTTTTCTCGATGTCATGAAACACAGAAATTCAGACGTTTAAGATTGTAAAGATTCCGACAAGTATGTATCTCGTTTTGGGTTTTGATATCAAATGACTTCAAGCACATGAGGATTAGCCTGGCTTTGGCTCGGCTCGGCTTTGATCGGGCGCCTAGCCGATGGTGTCGACGGTGCTAGTGTGGTCGCTGATGGTAACGCTGATACTAATTACGACATAGCTGCAGGTTCTGTAGAGCCAGTTTTGCAAAAACTATCCTTGCATGCACAGAGGTAACTTTTCGGGAGATATATAGGCCAGTAGTCATAGAGTTGGAAATTTCTGTAAAAAATTGGGAGACCGGTATATAAATTAGTACGTCTCTGGCATGCTAATCTTTCTAATATGAAAAATGACCCATACAGCTGACAACTAATTAGACAATCTTCTCAAGCTTATGCAACGACCCTCTTGCACGCGCACAACTCATTTTAAAAATTATCATATGCACACTTCCAAAATTTATTTATTTATTTTTTGCTTCCGTACCAACATGCATCCCTGAAGGGCAACAATACTTTTGCGTTTCCAAGGCTATCCCCATCAGTGATCAGCAGCTCCACAAAAGAGAGGAAGCTTCATAGCACCATTAAGATGACTCTCGACTTGGAACTCATTTCTCTGCCACTGCTACATCTACATGGTTACAGTTACATGCAAGTGTCGCCAATAAAACCAAAGAACTGCTAATTAGCTAGGCCAAACGGGCCTTTTTTCATAATCGGCTCCCAAAGTGATCTGACACAAGCCTAGCACGCTTTGTCCTTGGTTAGCCATCACTGTTACTGGGATACGTGCAAGTATAATTTAAAAGGCTTGTAGCAATATTTTTAATTACCTTTTACTTCACTTTGAGTACAAATGCTGCTATGTAAATTATTTTCAGCAAAGCACGTCACCTTCCACCACAAGAGAAGAGAAACACAGCCATGGTTCCACTTTAAAATAACATGATTAATAATCACAGTACATTGCTTGAACGCAGTTTTGTTGTGCAAGTCATTTAGTGCTGTTCCCCAGAAGCCTAGTACCAACAAGTAGGGCCAGCAGAAGCAGTGTCCACTAGAAAAACAATACAACTTCCAAAATTCAAATGAAGTCTGTCTGCTGAGGGGTGAAGTAGGTCACGTGGCACTCACAGCACGAAGTGATGTTCGCTGGTAAGTGATCGCCACTTAGCACACTCCGGAAGCATGTTAATTTCAAACTGGGCAAGAAATGACCGAAATTTATTGAGCCACAGCACAGAGAGCAACCAAGTTTTTAACATTCTAAACAGCAGACATGGCTATCAATGATGGTGAGCTTATATATTTCTATTTGCATCCACCTGCAGAGTTACAAAGCCAACTACTATCGGAATTTACCTACTGTCAGACAAGTAACGCGATTCACCTCTTTTCTAGTGTCTGCCAACAAAAGTATTATTCTGGTGAAACCTTTGGTCTTAAAAGACCGATTTTTAAAAAAATTAGTGGCAGGGTTCTCTCAAAAACCGGTTTGTTATAGTAACCACCAAGGAGAGGGTAGGCCTCATTCAAAGTTTCAACATTCTGAGGAGGGTGGGGAGTAAGGGCAACTTTTAAGCAGTGTCAAATGAGTCCCAGTCTAAAAACTTAAACACACAAGCACCAACAGTGAAGCATGAAATGTGACTAGAGGTGCGCGCTGGGACATCTGCGCCGCAGACAAGAGTTCTCACTATGTCTCTGCAGCGACATAAACTGATTGGCATGTCATTTCTTTTTTTTTTTGATGCCGATTTGTTCATAATAAAATTTTCTTGGTGGTGACATTTCTTTGTTACTTTTCCTTTTTCAGCCATATTTGTGATCCGTGCATGTTTTGCTTGTGATTTTAACATGTACACTGGAATGGAAAAAAAAAAAAAAAATGGTGATTTTTGTCTTATGCTAATGCACAGACATGCTTTGTATGCTGCTGCCTTGTACGGGCCCCATGCACCCTCAAGCTGGTTCTCAACAGCTTTTTCGTCTGGGGACCCCCAACAACATGTTGGAAATAAATGATGATGATGATGATGACGATTTAAGTTTTTAATGCAAAACTATAACTAGCCCTATCAGGGGCAATTTCGTCCGCGGCCATTGGCCGCAATGATTCCAAAAGATGAGCCATCATGCCATCATCGGGCATAGCAAAGCTCGGTAACATGAGGCACGAGGCTGAGCGCGATACAAGAGGGTCAGATGGCATGACATTTGGGCAAAGCCACAGCAACGACCCTGCAAGGCCAAGCGTGCTGGAAGGCTGCTGATGCCGATGCTGCTAGTGTGGCCTGTGATGGTTGTGACGCTGGCAGTTATGATCCGGCTGCAAATTCCTCGATGCCGGTTTTGCAGAAATCCTTCTTACGCAGGCAGAGGCCACTTATCGGGAGATTTAGGGCAGTAATTGTAAAATAGGAAAGTTTGGTCATAAATAGAAAGTCTCCCGGGGAAAGTGGGAAAGTATGATACTACTGTCATAAAAGCCTCCCCAACAGGACAGTGTGCTTTTGCAAGATGGCTTTTCAGCAGTTTTGCACAAAGGTGCGTGGAAGCCGCCCTTCTGGGTAGCACTTCCTTGACAAAAAAAAAATATTGATATATTTTTTCTTTCGTTCGACAATGCTGCACAGCCACCATGCTTTGCGGTCAGTTTAAAAGTTTTTCTTATACGAAGGACACATGAAACTGTTTGCCTTGAGCAATTTTTTTTTTTCATAATCAGTCTTACAGAAAACCAACTACCTAAATTTTCTCACATTTGTTCATGTTATCCAGTGCTAGTCTTAGCGCAGTTCGTCTTATCAGTTGTCTACTGTTACTGGAAGGTGATGAGAAGCTAAAGAAAGCACACGTTATGTGCCGACTAACATACAACTTACACATGCTTTACATGAGAATAAGAAAAAGGCGTTTTCACCACCCACCTGGTGAGGTCGGCCTTGCCCCTGACCTCTGGAACTCGGAACAGGTGCAGGCCCTTGGCCAGCTTGTCAGCCTGCTGGCCTCGCATGCCACGTTTGACCCCAAACGCCCGAGCTTCATAGTTCACCGCTATCAGCCTGCAAAGTCACAGCCATCTGTACATGAGACAGTGTTCTCGCTGTCAGCCTCGCCCATGATGACTCCACACAAATAACGGACAGAGGAGAGGAGCCATGTTTCACATTTCCCTGCATTTTATTTTCTTTTCGTCCTCTGTCGCTCGTGACAGCCTGTGTCACTCGCAAGCCACTGCTGAGTATATTTAAGCAGTTTTATTGTTAGTGGGCATTCAGAAGCTACGAGAATTTGCTGCCTAATTATGCAGCAATCATCATTCTCCTGGTAAGTCTCCAAGGTCTTTACATTTCTCTAATTACAAGCTACCACACACGAAGTACTAGAAGCTCGTAACTTTTATAAGACGCTTTTGTTACTTGCCCCTCACCCACTCATCTTTCTGTTTCGCTCCATCCTGCGACAGCTACTAAACGGTCGAACATTTCATAGCAGCGTCATCGCACAAATAGCATGGGGTAATCTCTCTACAGGGTCTTGAATATCTGAGGCCCGGGATTTAAAAAAAAATCCTATGTGAGGTCTACTGCACTATTCGAGCTGAAATAACGTTCACAGATCAGCAAAATATGGTCTACATTATTTGATAAGTGATTCAACATCGATACTTTCCTAGATTTTCCAGAATTGATGAAAAACTGCCCTTAGCGGCGTGCACAATTTCCGCACAAGAGTGTCGAAAAGCTGCTTTGACATGGTGCGCCATCTGTCGAGCAGTGAGGCAAGCGTCATCCTGGCTGTTGGAGAGCTTGCCTCACTGCTAGACAGATGGTGCACCATGTCAAAGCAGCTTTTTGACTCTCTTCTGCGAAAATTGTGCACGCCGCTGAGAGCAGTTTTTTGGCGATTCCGGAACATCTAGAAAGTATCAATGTTGAATCACTTATCAAATCACATAGACCATATCTTGCTACTCTGTGAACGTTATTTCAGCTCGAATAGTGCAGTAGATTTCGCATAGGATTTTTTTAAAACCCGGGCCTCAAATATTCAAGACCCTGTAGATCTCCTCATAAATTTGCTATATGGTTACTCACTCACCCTCCCCCTTGGAACGTGTTGTACTGTGCCACGGCGCAGGGCTTGCCATTCCACTCGGGCGCCAGCCGCTGCTCCACTTGCACATAGAAGCAGTCCATGTCGACCAGCACAATCGCCCGGTGCCGAGGCGAGGCTGCCGTGGTCGCCATCGCTTTTGCAGCTGCAAAACCCAGCACAGCACGCACATCAGTAGCTTTAAAGGAAAAGTCTATGCCCGAGACAAGTATAAAAATATTGGCATGCTCTGGTAGATCTTACCACTTGGTGGTAGTAACGGGGGGCGAAATCAAGGTTTAACCAGGAATTTTTATTTTAATTTAATCGCGAAATTCAGGCTTTAGCAGGTGTAGCGCCATACTGTGTCCTTTCGTTTCTACTAAAACTTCATCTGCTTGGAGCACCTAAAGTGAATATACTACATTTTATGACTACGCCACAGCGCCATACAGACAGGTATTTATTTATTTATAAATAAATTAACTTTAACTTTAACTTCAACAAATTACAACTACTTTCATTATTTATTGCTCCTTGATTCGCTCCTAAAATACATTCAAAACTGAAAACCAAACTAAGGACGCCGCCATACTTATGGCAGTGCTGCTATAAGCAAAAATAGTTCTCTACATCTGCAGTAGATGTCATCGGGCTTATTTAGTTTATCTATTCATTTCAGTCCATTTCAAGCTATTTTAGTACTTTCAGTTATTATAGCTTTAACAAAATCTGTGCATATTACACATTCTGCCCACAACAAGTATAGCAGCATGGCAAACCATAATATTACTAATAGTAACAGCTTTCTCTCCCTATTTAAGGCACATTTTTTCTTTGTGACTTCAACTAAGGAATTGGCCTGTAGGTCATCTTTCAAAGATCTCCCCCTCCTATGCCCAAACCAAGCTTGTCACAATGTGATACTTGCATATGTAGATGTTCCGTCTGTTTCCTTTGTGTGTGCATACTTGCCAGTGTGTGAATCTGCCTTATGCTGAAACAAGTGGCCTTCAATTCAGCATGATGTGTGCGGTATAAAGGAAGCAAGCCACATGCATGCAACATCGTAATGACATCTGTCTGTTGATCACACTTGGGGCTTAATGGTCACTTCTTGCAGGAATAAGATGACTCTTTAGCCAGAGTAGAGGGAAGAATAAGAAACTGTCCTAGATATTTCCTTTTCCACTATTCACCCAAAAATATAAAACCAACATGCTCAGCATGCTGTTGTGACATTGAAGGGCTTTTAACAGTTCAAAAAAAAAAAAAAAAGTCATATAGAGGATTTCCAAAATTCAGGCTTTTTGGATATTTCACGGAGTCTGTGGCGAAATCCCTGTGACAAGAGCCGAAAAGTGTCATATTTTGACTGCACAGGCTGGGAGCTTCGATCACATTCATAAGCGACCTGTGACTAATGAGCAATCTTTAATTTCACCTGGCAAAACTTGCACAGTCGTTTTCTTCTTTTACTTGCTTATGCTTGTAACTGTAGGCAATTCCCTACATACTGCATTTAATAGCCTCTTCAAACAGTTTTCTACTACACCCTTTTTTTCCCCCTTTCATCATCAGTCTATGTGCATATTTCATTCGAGTAACTGCCCTTTAGATGTCTGTTCTGAAAACAGCGGTTTCAGCTCAGGGTGCCAACCTTTTCCTTATTTCTTTCAAAACAAAATAGATCGCCAACCACAACACTGCAAGCTTCGCAACACTGCAAAGCTGTCATTGTAAGACGCTGCATATGCAGTCCCGTTCCTGATAACAAAAACTACTCTAAGGGATAGTTAAGGTCCAGCTCCTAACATTGCTTCACTTTCACCGGTTTTATTACCAAATTTGTCTGCAAAATTCAACAGCTGTCTCATACCTTAAGCACATCAAAAAAAGCATCTAGCCCTGCAAACTCACGACCACTCAGCCAGACATAGATGAAGGGTAAAAGCTGTTCTTGTCTCTTCTCTTATACTTTTTTTTTATTACTACTTTCATCACACAAGTATGTGATTTACACTATCTGAACTCAATATGACAGATTAGAAAGGAAGAAAGAATTGTGAACAATATGCGAATGTTTACAGCCCTCTGTTAAGTAAGACTTCAGTATTGACAACTTAGGAACTGACACATCAAACTTGGAACACAGGAAAGATTTCACATCAGCAGACAGCAAGGATTACAAATACTTTCTGGGCAGCGCACACATCCAGTCACGCAATCACAGTGATTCTCAAGTCACAAGAGAAGTGATAAGAGATTTAAAAAGTAAATGCAATGTGACGGATGCAGCCCATCGCCTCACTAACCAGCGCACCCCCTGCTCGTGAAATTAGGTACAATATGTGTTAAGAAGCATAGTGATAAACATATCTGTTAGTTAGTCAAACAAGGAATAACTTCAACAGGAGCTAGCCACTCAGGAAGACACAATATGTATATTCCTAAGGATTTGCTTCTAAGCCCTGTGACAGAACTTGTTGCGCTTCTCCAGCATTTGCAATCTCGCAGGCAATGAGAAATTTTGTCCAAACCCTTCTTGAGCACTGCTGTTCCTGGAGTGCTTCCAGAGGGTGCGTTACATGGCTCAAAAGCAATCCCCTTGGGCTGCAACTTTTTGACAAAAAGACTGCACAAAAATGATTCTTATGTAAATGTTCAAAAGTTACAGCGATACATGCTATGGGGCACCAATTGCTTTCCAAAAATGGCTGCTACCAATTGACTAAATGGCACCAGCAATGTTAACCAAGGCAAGGACGATCAAACCTCACAAGTCAGCAAAAGAGTGTGTTGCAGTTGGAACCTGAGGAAGACAATGTTTTCTGCACAGCATGAGTGTTGCAGTTTTACACGAGGCGTGATCGGCTACGGCGATAGTGCTCTCATGTGCGAACAGGGGAAACTATCTGTTCGTTCCAGCGCGGCTTCGAAACCCAGTCGCAGCAATGTTTTCCGCAGCGTAGTTGTGGCGAAGTGCAGATGATATTGGCGCAAGTAACGCTTAGCTCTAAAAATAAGAACAGATCGAACGGCCAAATGCAATAACACTACAACTGTGCGCCCCTTAAGTGATTTTGGAGCGTACTGCCTTGAACCATTTGGAGCTTTCCATACAGTAGAAAATGAAAATTTCTCTACCTTGAAGAGCCTGAAACGCGACGAGTTGGATAGGCTCGCGACCTCGTCAGAGTATATATATGTAATGAGCAAGCGGAACATTTAACGCCCCTTCACTGCTATCAGAACGCATGTGCAGTGCGAAATTAAGCGAAACGTCTGCGTGGTGAAACATGAGCAAATCGCTGTGTTCAAGCTCATTTCTCAAACGTCAAAAAGCAAACTACCTCCGTTTAAATTAGAAAAATGGTGCGAAAACCGTCGAACCCCGGATAAGGTGAGATGAGTTATCTCGGAACATGCCAAACAAGGGACGATCGATCTCTGAGGAGCAAGCGAAATCACAAGCAGCTAGGACACACACGCGAGTTTCTGCCGCCCTCAGCCAAACATCGCACAGTTTCTTTGAAACTACGGTTTGGCGTACCTTGAAACAGGAGTGTCAGCCTTTTCATGGGCTAGTGGATGCTTGTAGAGGCCGCCGACATGTTCCTGTGTGTCACGAATGATTCAATTTTTGTCAGTCGGACAGCTTGCGACAGCGAGCACACCACCTGTTTTACGCGCGCTGCGCGTTAGAACATGTTTTGTACACTGTTGCTGACTTCTGAACTGTTTTCTGTTTTCTACAGATTCCACTAAGAAGCCAGGAAGCAGCCCAAAAAGAACCATTGAAAAGCCGATGGGAAATCATGCTACAGAAAAAAAAAATGCCATTGAAGTTAGCGCAATAGACTTAAGTGCTTACTAGACTAAAGTGCACTTAGACTAGCACTTAAAATCGACGCTCTGTCTAGTTAACGCCATCGAACCGTAGGACGTTTTGAAACGTTCTTTCTAATGTTTTTTTCTTTTACTTTACTTTTAATTATTTGTTGGCTGTGGATCTGTAAAAGTTCGCTAGAATATTTTTTTAAACTAATTTCGTTGCCAGGTTGTTATGGCTATGCCGCTATCCGCAGGTGCCGCGGGCGTCGCCACCATCAAAAAGCGGGTTCCATGGTTTTATACTTCCCGCATGTGCACATGTATTTACTATGGCATCCGTTGCCTCATCTTCGCGAAAAACAGGCAGTTACTGTTGTGTCGTGGAGTGCCACAACAGTTCGCGCAACACGAAGAACCGGGAACCACCTGTGCGATTTTACCGCTTCCCAGGCAAGTGGTACGAGAAGCAGAGGCGCCAAGCGTGGACAGCTGCGGTCCGCAGGATCAAGTAGGTGTCTTTGTGGAAATGTGCCTCTGGCTGGATTTTTAAAGCTTTTGTTCATGTATGTTTTCGCGCCTTTTACTGGAGAAGCGTTCCAAGCTGTCATGGACCAAATACTCCATGGTATGCCGGGTACGGCCTGCTACTTGGATGCCTAATCATCACAGGCGAGAACTATAGGCAGGCTTACGAAAGAGTGAAACGTTCCTACAGCGTCTGAGTGAACACGGTGTACGTGTGAATAGTGAGATTTAGCTTACCGTGATCCGCGATCCGTCACCGTGACTCTCTACCGCGCGTGGGCGGGGCGCTCAAGCTGATTGGTCCCGACGCGGCAGGTCTGTGTGCCGACATCTAGGGTGCCTCGATGTAGCGCGCCGCCGTACAGGGTGGAGACACCGCCGTCAACGGCGCCATGTTGGGGCAAGCGTAGACACGGCGGGCTATGGAGCGTCGGCCCGATTTCTTGTTCAGCACGCTCTTGCGCTAGCAGGTTCAGCTGGTTAACGTTTTTACACACATACTCGCAATCCTGAGCGCTTTCTTGCCCGAAAAAAAAAAAATGTGAAAGCAACTACTGCTTGCTAGCATGCGTAGTTCTAAGAGGAAATAATCAAATTGCAGATGGTAAGCATTTACTCGTTCGTCGTCTCGGATGCTCAAATGCGGTTATTTTGAAGACTGGCTGTTTTATAAAGCAATGCACTTTGCTCTGCCGGACATGAATGAGTTTATGAGGTGCATAACATTCAGTTACGTCTATTGCTATAGATCAACAACGATGTCTACGTTTCAGTCAGCCGTATACCGAAAATTATTTGTATCGCAATGGCCCATCGTGAACCGTAGAAAGACACAGCAAAAAAACGATGCGTAAATCAACCTTTGACACGTGTCGCACGCTGATGTACACGGCATTTTATTCCAAAACAATCCCCATCAAGACTTCGAAGCAGATTTTGGATGCACGCCTAGGACAAATCTTTTAATCAAGGTTGGCGCCAGCTACAGTTTTGCTGCCATACATATCATTCGATTTTTCTGGCTGACTTAGCCAATTCAAGTAAATGTGCAAGCGCATCGTCCCAAACCGCTCTAACAGTCTGTTTATCAGCATTGGGTGTTCCGCGCTATCAAGCACTGGAATCGGAACGGTTTGTTCGATAAGGCATTAAACGGAGTTTGCTAGACTCTTCAAATGGCAGATATTTTATTCTGATAAATTTTTACACGCAATCAAACGATGTCGGGACAACCGTTGACTTGAGGAGCCGCCGTCCATACACTGTGTTTGCCCTCGAACTTGCGCTGAAATGAGATAGGCGACGAAACAGTCATTTTGCGTCTTTTGTAGTGTGCACGCAAATGAATGAAATAATAAAAACATTATGAAAGCAATGCGATATTTACATGTGCGATCGGACAATTTTTCTATGGATGCCAAGCAAGCGACAGCACCAATTCGGGTGACAGGCGGTCAAATTTAGCTTCACCTAAATTTGGCTTAACCTCAGACGAGTGCGGGGACAACAGGGTGTGCATATCGCCTCGCGATGCGTAATTAATAACACAGGGAAGGAAAAGCTGCATTCGGGATGAACTTTTGTCCTGCGCAAGCACCTTGCTTCCTCACGACCGCTTTCACAAGGTGATGCCGCTACACCATTCCAGCTCACGGGATCAGTTTCTTTGTGACTTGTCGAGCTACCAATCGTATACTTAAAACGAACTAATTATCATGAGAGCCCAATTTTTTATATTATTGCGAAGCTCAGAAACCTCGCGAAAAACTGCTTCTGTGTATAATTAAAAAGAAAAACAGCTTCAGAGGACCTGTTATCTCTGTTTCGCGAAATGTACTAGCGATATGCCGGGCACACTTGCCAAATTCCGGCGGGCCCACTCACGAGTTTTTTTTTTTCGACCAAAATAATTGTTACAAACTGCGTTTCACTTCCTACTCTGTCGCGAGGTGACACGCCATTCGTCGCTCTCCCTTGTATTATTTCCCGAGAAGGAGAGAGAGAATGTAATCCGTGTGAATCTGAAGCCTCGGCGGTTGACACTAGCTTTCAAGATCGAGTGTAAAGGGGAGCGATCAAAAGGGCGCAATGGTGCATTCCTTTGCCAAATACCAGGCTCGACCTTCTCCGCATGTTCTTGGTGCGGCTATGAACACAGAAAGGGAGGAGATCCTCATCAACAGATATTATTGTGTGACACTACGCGAATGATACTAAAGTCGAGTGTCACTCACTGAAAGTTACACTAAATTTTTCCGAGTGACTACAACATAGCAGACGCAATTGTCCATATATTTAGCTTATAAGCCCTCACGTACGCTGAAAATTCAAAATTTAGACTTAAAAACACACCGCGCTAATCCCGATGCCAGGCAATGAGATGCTTCAACCTGCTTCAACGTTAAGAAGGCAGACCAAAATTGGTTGCGCAAAACGCTAGAGTGTGAAGCCAAAACTCGCACAAAGCTCGTGCTTACAAGCAGGTGTAGCGGCGTGAGGTAATGTCATTCCAAACAGAAGTGGGTAACTGCAATAGAGAAGTACAAAAATATATCGTAAAACGCTTTCGTATAAACAGATACAGACCGCAAGAAAGACGACACGCGCACGTACGCAGGCGCTTGTATGTGTCATCTTTCTAGTGGTCTGTGTCTGCGCTAGACCTTTTTTTACACAATCGAAATGCACCTATTCGCTCAAAAGAAATTTTATGGATGCATAAAAGCAGCACAGGTATTGTGGCTTACCTCGCAGATCTTCGCGTTGCCATTCGCCGTTCAGTCTTCACGCTTCACTTTCGCCTCCCATACATTTCTCCGTCTCTTATCCCGTGGAAAACAAAATCATCTGGCTTCTTTTTTTTTTGGTTGTTTTTGCTGAGCCAGCACAGAATGGAACCCAAGAGCCTGGCATGCTAGTTTCCGTGACTGAACACAGTACAATCTCCCAGCGCACAGCACAACCGCTTCGGACACACCGCAGCAACTGCACGAAGCGACTTGCCCCAAGATGGCGAGCGCGGAGAATGCGGCAGCGCGGGGCATGCTAAAGGGTGTCACCACCCTGTACGGCGGCGCTGGTATCGAGGCACCCTACCGACATCCAGTATGTGGCGCCATCTGTCGGCGTCAAGGGGGGTCTGGGCATGCGCAGTGGAACGCGCGGTGGCGGATCACGGTAGCGGATCGCGGTAAGCTAAAACTCGCTAATGAGAAAAAGTGTGCTTTGTTTCAGCACACTTTTTCATGGATCACTGCCTTGTCGTGGCGGAGGGGCTTGCGAAACTCGATGAAGTCGTGAGCTCTGCTGTGTAGGGCCACCCAAGATAGACAGGTCACGGCAGAGAGTTCTGACAAAATGTGATTCACTGGAGAAGGTAATGGCAACCCACTCCAGTATTTCCTGCCAAGAAAACCCTATGGCCAGTAATACCATTAATGATATGGCGCCGGAAGATGAGCCCCCCAGGTTGGAAGGCTTCCCACATGTTACTGGGGATGAACAAAGGGCGATTCCTAGTAGCTCCAGGACGAATGAAGCGGCTGGGCTGAAGCCAAAAGGATGCTTAGTTGTGGATGTGTCGGGAAGCGACCGGAAAGTCCGATGTTGCAAGGAGATATATCACATAGCAACATGGAATGTAAGATCTATGACGCAAGGTAAACTGGATGTCGTCAAGCGAGAAATGGACAGATTGAACATTGATATCTTGGGTATCAGCGAGCTCAAGTGGACCGGAATGGGAGAATTTAACTCCGGCGACCATTATGTTTTTTATTGTGGGCACGAATCCAAGAGAAGGAATGGGGTCGCTCTCATAGTAAACAGAAGAATGGGCAAAGCAGTGGTAGGGTACGACCCCAAAAACGACCGAATGATTTCACTTCGGATCCAAGGTCATCCTTTCAACATAACAGGTATCCAAGTCTATGCACCGACCACTGCTGCTGAAGAAGCGGACGTTGAGAGATTTTATGCGGACCTGCAATGCCTTTTAGACCGCACCCCATCATCTGACGTCGTTTTTCTCATAGGAGACTGGAATGCTAAGGTCGGGAGTGACGAAATATCCGGAATTATAGGCAAGTTCGGTCTTGGTGAGCCAAATGAAGCTGGGCAGAGGCTAGTAGAGTTTTGTCAAGAAAACAACCTGACCATAGCGAATGCTCATTTTCAACAGCACAAGAGGCGCCTGTACACATGGACTTCACCGGACGGTCTGTACAGGAATCAGATCGATTATATTCTTTGCCGGCAGAGATGGAGAAGCGCTATACAAGCAGTAAAAACAAGGCCTGGGGCCGATTGTGGCACCGATCACCAGCTTCTTGTTGCCAAAATTAAGCTTCGATTGAGGAAAACGCAGAAAACTAGAAGGCCTTTCAGGTATGATCTGGATCAAATTTCATTAGAATATGCTGTGGAAGTGAGGAATCGATTTCAAGAATTAGATCTAGAAGACAGAGAGCCCGGAGATGTGGACTGATGTTCGTGATATAATACAAGAAGTTGCTACTAAGGTAGTTCCAAAGCAAAAGAAATGCAAGGAAGCAAACTGGTTATCGGAAGAACCTTTGCAAATAGCTGAGTAAAGGAGGATGGCAAAAGTTATGGGGGAAAGAGAAAGATACAAGGTACTCAATGCGGATTTTCAGAAAATAGCAAGGAGAGATAAGAATGCCTTCCTGAACATACAGTGACAAGCAGTTGAGGATAACAGCCAATTAAGGAACACAAGAGCTCTGTATAAGACAATCAAAGATATCAAAGGAAGCTTCTGTGCTAAGCTGGGCGTGATAAAGGACAAACGAGGCAAGGACCTCACTGAAGCCTCAGAGATAAAGAAGAGGTGGCAGGAATACACAGAAGAACTGTACAAGAAGGACCCGAATGTGCAAACCCAACATAAGACGGTTGTGATTACTGATCTCGAGCCGGGCATCCTGAAGAGTGAAGTTGAATGGGCCTTAGCCAGCCTTGCTAAGAACAAAGCTAGCGGAATTGATGGCATTCCAGCTGAGTTGCTTCAAAACCTCAACCATGATGCTGTTAACATTCTGCATACATTATGTCAGAAGATTTGGACAACCCTGCAGTGGCCACAGGATTGGAGGAGGTCAGTTTACATCCCCATTCCAAAGAAAGGCAGTGCCAAAGATTGTTCCAACTACCGCACGATCGCGCTTATTTCGCATGCTAGCAAGGTGATGTTGAAAATCCTCCAAGGTAGGCTGCAGCAGTATGTGGATCGGGAGCTTCCGGACGTGCAAGCTGGGTTTCGCAAGGGCAGAGGAACTAGAGACCAAATTGCTAACCTTCGCTGGATCATGGAAAAAGCAAGAGAGTTCCAGAGACCTATCTACTTCTGCTTTATCGATTATGCGAAAGCGTTTGACTGCGTAGATCACAGCAGATTGTGGCAAGCTCTCCAAGAGATGGGAGTTCCAATTCACCTCATCTGTCTCCTCAGGAACCTGTATGAAGGGCAAGAGGCCACAGTCAGAACTAGGCATGGTCTTACTGATTGGTTTCCGATTGAGAAAGGGGTGAGGCAAGGCTGCATACTGTCGCCCTGCCTATTTAACCTATATGCAGAGTGCATCATGAGGAAGGCCGGTCTGGACGAGTCTTCAGCTGGAGTGAAGATTGCTGGAAAACGTATCAACAACCTTAGATATGCGGATGATACCACTTTAATGGCAGAAAGTGAAGTGGAACTCAAGAGACTTCTGATGCGCGTACAAGAAGAGAGTGAGAAGTTTGGACTTAAACTGAACATTAAAAAGACAAAGATCATGGCGTCTTGCCCTATCAAGTCCTGGAGCATCAATGGACAAGAAGTGGAAGCCGTGACAGATTTTCTGTTCTTGGGCTCCAAGATGACCCCGGAAGGAGACTGCAGCCATGAAATTAGGAGACGCCTGCTTCTGGGAAAGGGAGCCATGGCTAGCCTTGACCGCCTAGTAAAGAGCAGAGACATTACACTGCCAAACAATATTCGTATAACTCTACTACGGTCTTTCCAGTTGTGATGTATGGATGCGAGAGTTGGACTGTGAAGAAGGCTGACCGCCGAAGAATTTACGCGTTTGAATTGTGGTGCTGGCGGAGACTCTTGAGAGTTGGACTGCCAGAAGATCAAATCAGTCGATATTGTCGACCATAAACCCTGACTGCTCATTGGAGGGTCAAATTCTAAAGTTAAAGCTCAGATACTTTGGTCATCTGATGAGAAGAGAGGAGTCGCTGGAGAAAGATTTGATGTTGGGAAAGGTTGAGGGTCGCCGGAGAAGTGGTAGGCAGCGAACGCGATGGTTAGATGGCATCCTCGAGGCACTGCAGATGAAGTTATGTGATGTTAGGAAGATAGTGAGAGACCGGAAAGCGTGGCGTGACATGGTCCATGGGGTCACGAAGAGTCGGACACGACTGAACGACTGAACTGAACTGTTTCAGCAACACATAACATACTTGGGGCATGAAATTGATAAGGATGGCCTGCATCCGACGCCGGAAATGGTGGTGGCCATAAAAAAAGCACCCCTGCCGACCAACGTGACCCAGTTGAAGGCTTTTTTGGGCATGATAAACTTTTATGCCAAACTTTTGCCAAATTTGGCGACGGTCCTTGAACCAGTTCATGACTTGCTCCGCAAAGAAAGCAAATGGCACTGGTCGCATCAGTGTGACGAGGCTTTCACATTAGCCAAAAACATGTTGTCTGATAAAAGTGTCTTGACGCTTTAAGATGTAAAAAAAGAAATTCAGATCACATGTGATGCCTGCGAGTACGGACTCGGTGCAGTATTGTCGCACGCCGAAAACGGCAATGAAAAACCCACAGCGTTTGTGTCTCGGTCATTGTCGTCATCCGAAAGGAAGTACGGACAAATAGAAAAAGAAGCCCTAAGGATTGTGTTCGCTGTGAAAAACTTTTACAAGTACTTGTACGAACGGGTGTTTAACATTTTGACTGACCATTAGCCACTCACTATTCTGTTTGATCCGAAAAGGCAGAGCAGCGCAGTAGCCACTGCAAGAGTGCATCGGTGGCTCGCATTTTTGGCTATCGCTACCAGATAAAGCATAAGCCGGGATCTGCTATTAGTCATGCGGATGCATTGTCTCGCTTGCCACTACCCAACTCGGGGGACCAGTGTGAGGAAATCTTTTATTTTTCGTCTCAGAATGGAGTTGCCTGTGACGGCAAAGGATGTGGAACGCGAAAATAGGCGAGATAGACTGCTCAGCACGGTTCGGGGCATGATAGGGCATGGCTGGCCGAGAACTATGTCCGATCAGTTAAAACCATTTTTCATTCGCCGATTTGGGCACTGTATAGACAATGGATGCCTGATATGGACAAACAGAGTGGTCATTCCTGAGTCACTCCAGAATCAGGTGCTGGATGTATTGCATGAACAACATCTGGGCATAACCAGAATGAAAGCTGTAGCAAGATCCATGGTGTGGTTGCCTGGCATTGATCATGCCCTCGAGCAATATGTGCAGAATTGTAGGATATGCCAGTCTGTTCTCCCCTCCGCACAACCTGTACCTTTGGCCCCCTGGCGACTATGCCAAAACCCATGGGAGCGGGTTCATTTGGATTTCGCGGAAGTAAAAGGGAAGTTGTTCCTTGTCGTGATTGATGCATACTCCAAATGGTTAGAAATCAAAGCGATGACAGTGACAACTGCTGCCAAAACGGTTGAAGGTGTTCGTTCCCGGTTTGCTTCACATGGGTTGCCGGCAGAAGTAGTAACCGATAACGGTCCGCAGTTTTGAGCAGCTGAATTTAAAGGATTTCTTAAAGCAAACGGAGTTAAGCATACGCTCACGCCACCCTACGACCTACAATCTAATGGAGTGGCAGAGCGTGCAGTGCAAACAGTCAAGAAAGCATTGCTCAAGTAGCTGCTGAAAGCACAGAATTGACAACTTCGTTTTCTCTTATAGAACTACACCGCACACTTACACCCCACACTTTCACAGGAATAACACCCGCCAAATTATTTCTGCGAAGGAAACTGCGGACTCATTTGTCGTTACTAAAACCGAGAACTATGGATACAATGAGTGCGAAGGCTTACTAAGTAAAAGCATCTGCTGATAAACGCAGAGGTGTGCAGACGTTGTTTGCTGTTGGTGATTGTGTGTGGGCTCGCTCGGTGCGTGATGACGTGGTGAAATGGTGGCCTGGACAAATTGCGAGAGTGAAATCGCCGACAATGGATTTGGTGCGTGTGAGAAAGTGCGGTTTGTGCACGCTGACCACCTGCGATGATCCTGCATCACGCCGAGTGCAAGGTCAGTTCCTGAGGTGGAACTGCTCCATGCATCAGAAGTAGGGTTTCATTCATCCGCTGAATCAACCCCGTCACCGTTGCCAGCACAGCAAACAAGCGGCGACCAGCCGGTGCCACTGCGAAGGAGCACCAGACAGTAACGTCCGCCGGATCGTTTAGAACTGTAAAAGGAAGGGAGTGTTATAGCATTTGGGTTGTATCGCAAGAAGGACGCTTGCTATGTATTGTCCTGGCTGATCGCGTTCTTCATGTCTGCGCATGCACCAGCAGCTCACGCAGGTATAAGACAGCGCGCATTCTCCATGTACGGGAGTTGTTGGTTTGACGCTGCGAGCTTGCACCTCGTAACAAAGCCTCCAGTTCCTTGGCCTGGCGTCTGGATACAACAAGATGCAGAAGAGAAACGCTTCCAGTTTTGCTGGGCATTGCTTCTCGTGTTTTTTTGCTCTGCTTTCCCATTGACTGAGACACTTTGCAACAGTTTTCTGCTGTCGTCACAGATTCTCCTCAGTTTGCTCATTTGTGCCAAATTTCGCAGATGTTTGATGCTTTGTTGCAGCGCAAATAAGTTTTAAAAATTCTCATTTCATAGTCTCAGCAGTTTCGGCTGGGGAGATTTCTGTGGCTAACATAGAATGCACGGGATGTCACTGGATGCACGACCGTTTGTATTTGCTCTGCATTTACTGCAGGACAAAAAGTTGAGCTTCTGTTTGGCATTTTCAGGCAAATAAAGACTCCGGCCATAACGCTAGTTAGGCTAATCAATGCGTGTACGATAAGGATTTTGGCCATACATGGGATGCCATAGACATGTTGGTAGTGGAGTCGCTAGCGGCCTTTTGTTCTGTTTCTTTCTTTTTTTTAGTTCTGAAGTGAAAGCTTCACTATGCTAGGTAAAGCAGTTGTCGCACAAGCCTGTTTGACCTTCAAAGTAACCTTGACAGACTGTGCCTTTCCTTTATTACAAACCAATTTACCATTGAAGCAAAACCTTTACTACACCTGACCTTTATCCTTCAATTGACCTTGACCTAATTAAGTGTCGGTGTCCACCGGAAAGCATATTGCACCTTCCTTCCCCCAAAACCTAACTTGAAAAATTATGAAAAATTGCGGATTGAAAACGCAGTGTTAGGCTATTGCTGCAAAAACACAGCTTTCATTCTATCATTAAGGTCGAGCCATGCTTAAACCCCCACAATATTTTTACAGGTGCAGACAGAAGTAAACGGAGCGCCCAGCCCAAGAAAAAATTGAGTGTCAGCGCGACCTAGACGAGCCAGCCGAAAGCAAGAAATCGTCATGCGCATCTGCACTCCCCCTGCCGGCGCTACCCTTCCTTTGCTCCGCATGCCTTGTCACCATGCTTGCCACTGTCATGGCGTTACTGTCGCGATAATGATGATATGATCGGATAGTCGCGCTCTTCAAAGCGCATTTTAGATGCGCGGACCGCTGCCTTCATTCAGCACAGTCCGCGGGGGCGTCGCTACAGTTCACTTGCTTCTTTGAGGAAGTGGTAGACGCATTTCCGCTGGAGATGGCCCGCATATTTTGAACTTTTGTTGGCGCTGGGACTCATTTGTATTTACTGTCCACCTGCTCAAAATACTCGAGCGGCCGCCGCAAATTGGATTCGTTCATACAATTACTGTTAATGCTTGGACATTAATACACTCATTGAGTGGAAGGCTTGCAGAATATTTTCGCATAAGGTGTCCGCATACCAATAAGTTTGATAGACTCAATTGGCTACTACTAAATGCCATATTATTAGATATGGCCAACTCCGTGATGACTCCCATAAGGTGGCCACTTCTAAAAATTTGGCTAACTGGAGCCTAAAAATTTGACATGGTTGGAACTTCACCAAATGTGGTGTCCAACATGATTTGGCAATGACAAAATCAGTGGTGCCCTCGCCGCAAATATGGTCTAACGGTCCCTCAAATTTTGACGTCATCTGAATTTGGTGACAATTTGTGTGCAACATAATGTGACTTCGTGTGACATTCCTTTAACAGAAAGGTGGATGATTTGCCGCTTCCCATGCAATAACTCTCTGCCCGTAACGCCAATTGTGAAAATTTTGGTACCACTGGAAAGCTTGTTTCACCGCAGTACTCCTCCCATCGGAGCCACGTGTCTGGGATAAAAAATAACTGCACAAACATAAAAAATGTGAAGGCTCATTCGCACATGCTTTCGTAAACTGCTCGGTAGTTTGTGAATCCGCAGCAGCCATTCTGTATTTTTCGTCACCCCCACTCTTGTGTGAGGCTTCGTCCGTGTGCCAGCGATGCAGTGGTGCACAGTGCAGAAGTATAGGACGAAGTATATGTGCGAGAAGCGCGAATGCAAGCCTCCTATCCTGGATGAAAAGCGGTCGGCGGTAAATAAATCGGACGAAGCGAGAACCAGGTCGGAATGAACACTTCTCTAAAAATATCAGCCCACCATGTGCTCTATCGAAAAGCGGTGACGAAAGCGGCAAGGATATCGCACATTCGTTCCGACGCAGTACAGTTCCAACGAACGGAAGCCTCTAGGCGTGTGGAAAGCTTGGCTGATCACGCAGCCGCACGAATATGCCGATGCACTCTGTGAAGGTCATGGAGATGTGCCGCGGAAGACCGACCCGCCCTTAGAATCAATGCTACGAAGTGAATCCAACGACTTGGTGACGTCAACCAATGTCGCGGTGCAGTGCTGACACAAGGAAAGCTCTGTTTTCGCAACGGTGGGTGACGCTGCTGCAGCGCGAGTTCTCGAGTGTGACAGCGAACGGTTATGTAACCGGAATAGCACCATGCCGCGGCACCTGCACCCGATATCAATTCCCAGCAGTGAATTCGAGGTCCCGGCTCCATCACCTAGCCGCGACATAGCGATTTGCGATGCAGTTTCGATAAGGAAAAACTTCCATTTTCGCTATGGCGAGTGATGCGCTGCCAGGTGCTCGGCAAATATTTGCTTTACCCGATTCCCATCGTTCAGGTTCCTGGAACCATATTCTGGGGCTTCGGGAACAACTCAGAAGGAAGTGTGCAGCGTAGCAATACAGTATTTCAATCCAGAGACGTTTTGATGGGTGAAAAGTGGCTGTGCAACTTTAATGTCAGTTTTCTCAAAAGCGCTTTTTGACCCGACTGTCCTGCTTGCAGAAAGCGTAGCACGGCAATGGCTTGATGGAATTTCATGAAGTTTGTTGCATTATATTCCTTGGTAAATTTTTTATGCAGTGGCATTCCCATATTTTTAAAATATGCTATCAATTTTTTTTACTTTTAGATATTTTTAAATGGTGAAAATGAGTGCGTTATGCAAGCATGGATGTAACATTCTGTGTAAAAAAAATGATAAAAATATTTACAGAATGTCACTGCATGAACCATTCATATGGCTAAAATATAAGACCAACTATAGGCCTCTACCATATTTTTTGTCACATCAGGCTTTCTGCAAGTTTGGTAAACAATGATGCAAATATAAATTTCTAATTTCAAAACTACTGGAAATATCCTAATGAAACACTGCAATTAGCCATTCAGCACACTTTCCAGTAAGCATGCCAAGTTTCATTGCTCTACTACAAAAATTAAAGAATGTCACTTCGATCCCCATGTCCCCCCTTAACTACCTATCGATCTAATTGGTATGCAGGCACCTTCTGCGGATCTATTCTGTAGACAGGTATTTTCTGTCCCATAGTCGTATTAATGTTTAAACATTAACAGTAACTGTATCATATGAACCCAGGACTGCGCCAGCACATCGAATTTGAGCACTATTGTTCGACAGTGAGGTACAAATGAGTCCCGGCGCCAACAAAGTTGAAAACATAAACGATGCGGGCGTCTCCGGCAGAGCTGCATCTACTGCTGTCTGAATGAAACGGCTTAAATGTAGTGCTGCCACGCGGGCTTTGCTATCAAGGCAACGGTCCGCGCATTTGAAATGCCCGCTCGTTTCGAAGAGTGTTACCATATGATCATAATTATCATTATTGCGACAGGGACGCTGGGACAGTGAGAAGGAAGCGGAGCAAAAGGAGGGTCGCGCCGGCAGGGAGAGAGCAAATATGCATCACAATTTCCTGATTATGGCCGCCTCGGCTAGGCGGCACTGACCCTCAGATTTTTCTTGGGCTGGGTGCTCCGTTTACTTCTGTCCGCACGTGTACCTCTTGAAGATGTCTTGAAAAATTTTTATTACTGGCTATATCAGCAACTCTGCGATTATTAGCTCAAAGTTCTTAAAAGAAAACTGTTGAGTCTCCCACTGAGGATGTCTTGACAACGATACATAAATTAGCAATCTATTATGATCATTTCAAAAGATTCTTCCGAACTAATTGTTTTTTTTTAGTGTTAGTGCCAATGTGACATGTTGGTTTAAGCTTTTTTATTATTACTTATTGCTTTAATTTTCTCATATTGTGAGCTGCATTTAGCTCCAGCAAGGTACTTTAATTTTCTATATTTAATATAGATGCAGACCGGCCTTAGCAGCATCGTTACTTCAGGATTGAGATCAGTAGTTGGGTTTTTCTGCACAGTTTGTTGTTGTAATTATATATGTTGCCTTTAATTATTATTTTCCAAATCCAGTAGAGCATGGCTGAGCTTTATTGATTTAAGAAATACAGCTTTGACTATTCTGAACTACCTTGCTCATATCCTGTTGCCTCATGTGCGATGCTTCCCTGTACCACATACTTTCGTCGTGCAGCCCTGACGGCACTGCGTGGGAGCCAAATTCTGCCTCAAGGATTTGCAGCGACCACTTCATGGGCAATCGTAAAATTAATGTCAGCGACCATCCCTCATATGTGCCGAGCATCTTTCCTCCGATCTACGGAAAACAAGAGCCAAACCACGAGAGGGCAGAGAGGTAGGCAAAATGTGATAGGTTTACCTAGTAATGAGTGGTAGTGCACACAATTCCTGAACAATGGTAGTGTGGGTAGCAACCTAGTTATGGAGAAATTGTGCAGAGCACATATTCATACAGCTTGCAGAGGGTGGAAGTCATGGTTAGTTTTCTTTTTTTTTTTTTTTATACAATACAGGTGGCTGAAGCGTTCCAACAAGCAAGCTTCACTGCCAGATGGCACTGAGAAGCTTAAGCAGCAGCAGCAAGTGGAAGGCAGGGACTGCACTCCAGCGCATGTTACTGACGCGGTGCAGAGCTCCATTGATGACCTGCTGCTTGTGTACAGCACAGTAGCTGAAGCTCCGCCCTTTACACATGCTGACATTGTAAGTATATCTCTTGGGGACCCTTTAATGTACTTAGCATCTTGATGGCACTGGGACGAATGTTTCACGAGCAGCTCAGTTCTAGAAAGAAAATGCAATGCTTGAAAGATGGACAGATGCGAACTGGACAGCACATGCATTGTACCTCCATGCAAGTTAGACTGTCAGTGCCACTCTGCCATTCAAAGAAAAAAAAAAAGTATTGGGAAGAGCTATGCTTAGTGGCTTAGCGCATTAAAGGCGGAGTCACACTGCGGAAACAGTTGGTCAACTCTGTCCGTCAACAGCGTGTTCGCGCAGTGTTGGCGGCCCTGTCACATCGCGCCAACACGAACTATTGGGAAACATGTCGTTGTCGCCCTCCAACAGCTGCCGCGAACTTGTTCTCCGACAGTTGGGCGACACCGTGTCACACCGCGGAAACTTGCTGCTCGTTGAGGCGCTGATGTCAGGAGCCGCCCATTTTGCTACTATTTCGCCCAAATTCATGCGCTATACACGTGCCTGTGAAAAATTCAATAGACAAAGAGGCTGTCCCAATTACTCTGAGCTTGCTTTAATGATGAACGAGGGCACTGTTATTGTGGGACCCTCGGTTCGGCTCTCACTCTGGTCGATCTCCTCAGGTCCCATCCTGAGAAATGATGAGCAGTTTGGAGGAATAGGCAGAGGCTTACGGCATCTCTGCCGTGATTTATCTACATACTTACAGGAGTACAGGGAAGTCACATGAGAGGCATTTGTGAAGCCTCGACCGTGAGAACGCGAATCCGACAGACCACCACCTTGGCTTGCAACACAACACGAGTGGAATTCCTCGTCCGGACGTCGAGTCGGCGTTCTGACCGCACAACCATACAGCTCGCCCACGCGAGCTTCGCTGATCCGATCACATCATACGCCTTATCAATAATTAACCACTCGATTACAAATACACTTCTTCGTTTCACACACGCACGTTCGCACACAGTTTTCAAACATCCGCTCTCCGTGCTGACGCACCACTCATTCCTTCGCCCATTTCTTCACATGCCCGCTCTCATTGTCGACGCACCACGCACTGCTGCTCGGTGTCCCGTGATCGCACTCTCTCGCATCAAAGCATGGACGCTGTATTTGCTGAGCACTAAGCCCATTTTAAAAAGAAAACACCACTACCAAAACAAGGTAAACACGGATGGCACGGCGCCAGCCACCGCGGCGCCGAATCGTCGGAGGGACGCTGCAGATGGGGGTTGTCAGTTTACATGTTCCCAGGCACACACACGGGACGCCCACGTTTGGTTCAAGGTTCACACAGCCGCCGCCAAGGCGGGAATTCCCGGCGCAATAAGTCAGCCGGCGACGTTACGGCTGGCAGGCAGCAGCGCACATCATCGCCACCCGCGGGAGGCGCCGTTGCCGAAGCTCCGCGCCCTTGCCAACGGGTGAATGCGCTGCCTGCAAGACGCCACAACGGGGGAAATGGTTTGCATGGAAACTCTGCAAAAAAAGAAAACCGTATCTGCAAGTAGGAAATTCGCAGGAATGAGTAATCAGCTCAAATATGAGTACTTTTGGTTGGTCTGTTGTCGTCCGGAAATTCGCCCGGCCAGCGAACAGGCCGAACACCGTTGACGGACACTGTTTCCTGCTTGTTTTGGTTGCCAAACACTGTCACACCGAGGTAACACTGCAGCAACCTGTTTGGCTTCCCGACTGTTCGTGCGGTGTGACATGCTGTTGGGGAACAAGTTGGTTCGGAAACTTGTTGACGGCTTGTTTGGCAAACTTGTTTGGTTGAACACTGTCACACCGAGGCAACACTGCAGCAACCTGTTCGGCTTCCCGGCTGTTTCTGCGGTGTGACATGCTGTTGGGCAACAAGTTGGTTCGGAAACTTGTTGGCGGCTTGTTTGGAGAACTTGTTCGGTTGGTGTCGCTGTTGTGTTTCCGCAGTGTGACTCCGCGGAGTCACACTGCAGAAACACAACAGCGACATCAACCGAACAAGTTCGCCAAACAAGCCGCCAACAAGTTTCCGAACCAACTTGTTGCCCAACAGCATGTCACACCGCAGAAACAGCAGGGAAGCCGAACAGGTTGCTGCAGTGTTGCCTCGGTGTGACAGTGTTCAACCAAACAAGTTAGCCAAACAAGCCGTCAACAAGTTTCCGAACCAACTTGTTCCCCAACAGCATGTCACACCGCACGAACAGTCGGGAAGCCAAACAGGTTGCTGCAGTGTTACCTCGGTGTGACAGTGTTTGGCAACCAAAACAAGCAGGAAACAGTGTCCGTCAACGGTGTTCGGCCTGTTCGCTGGCCGAGCGAATTTCCGGACGACAACAGACCAACCAAAGTACTCATATTTGAGCTGATTGACTCATTCCTGCGAATTTCCTACTTGGAGATACGGTTTTCTTTTTTTGCAGAGTTTCCATGCAAACCATTTTCCCCGTTGTGGCGTCTTGCAGGCAGCGCATTCACCCGTTGGCAAGGGCACGGACGGCGCCTCCCGCGGGTGGCGATGATATGCGCTGCTGCCTGCCAGCCGTAACGTCGGCGGCTGACTTATTGCGCCGGGAATTCCCGCCTTGGCGGCGGCTGTGTGAACCTTGAACCAAACGTGAGCGTCCCGTGTGTGTGCCTGGGAACATGTAAACTGACAACCCCCATCTGCAGCGTCCCTCCGACGATTCGGCGCCGCGGTGGCTGGCGCCGTGCCATCCGTGTTTACCTTGTTTTGGTAGTGGTGTTTTCTTTTTGGAATGGGCTTAGTGCGCAGCAAATACAGCGTCCATGCTTTGATGCGAGAGAGTGCGATCACGGGACACCGAGCAGCAGTGCGTGGTGCGTCGACAATGAGAGCGGGCACGTGAAGAAATGGGCAAAGGAGTGAGTGGTGCGTCAGCACGGAGAGCGGATGTTTGAAAACTGTGTGCGAACGTGCGAGTGTGAAACGAAGAAGTGTATTTGTAATCGAGTGGTTAATTATTGATAAGGCGTATGACGTGATCGGATCAGCGAAGCTCGCGTGGGCGAGCTGTATGGTTATGCGGTCAGAACGCCGACTCGACGTCCGGACGAGGAATTCCACTCGTGTTGTGTTGCAAGCCAAGGTGGTGGTCTGTCGGATTCGCGTTCTCACGGTCGAGACCTCACAAATTCCTCTCATGTGACTTTCCTGTACTTCTGTGAGTATGTAGATAAATCTCATGTAATGTCTTCTCTGCCGTAAGTCTCTGCCCATTCCTCCAAACAGCTCATCATTTCTCAGGACGGGACCTGAGGAGATCGACTAGAGTGAGAACCGAACCGAGGTTCCCACATATAACAGTGCCCTCGTTCATCATTAAAGCAAGTTCAGAGTAATTGGGACAACCTCTTTGTCTATTGAATTTTTCACAGGCCCGTGTATAGCGCATGAATTTGGGCGAAATAGTAGCAAAATGGGCGGCTCCTGACATAGCGTCTCAACGAGCAACAAGTTTCCGCGGTGTGACACGGTGTCGCCCAACTGTCTGAGAACAAGTTCGCGGCAGCTGTTGGCGGGCGGCAACGACATGTTTCCCAATAGTTCGTGTTGGCGCGATGTGACAGGGCCGCCAACACTGCGCGAACACGCTGTTGACGGACAGAGTTGACCAACTGTTTCCGCAGTGTGACTCCGCCTTAACAAGTGTGAACTGATAGAGAGCCCCCCTCCCTCTTCCCTCGCTGCTCTGCTGCCTTGCCAGACGGAGTTGCAGGAATGACGGGCTGGCAGCTCATGTAGTGGACATGCACATTGGCTTCCCGATGTTCATTTATTGGGTCAGCATATTCTAAAGCTCGCTGATATGGTGCCTAGACCCCCCTGTACACCATTGTGCTCACCAGCAGTCGGGCAGTCCATAGCCAATCCGGCAGCAAGCCTTGGTATGCGGCCGTCCAACACCTCATCGGGCGCATACCTAGGTGGTCGACCCGCACTTCTCCATCTGCCTTGTCGGATGGGATCAGTCATCAAATCTACGCAAGTTTACAATGCGCATCAATATGCCTGGGATGCCGCTTCTCGCATGCCAACTATTTTAACATGTCACATCAGGTGACAGCTTTTTTTCTCCGTTGCCGCCTCTGGATTAGGCTCTGCGCTTTTGTCACATTCCACATCTCAACCACTGCTCTCTTCTGTGACAAAGGTTCTTTGCCAGCTGGGAATGCCGATCGCCAGAAGATTTTGAAATTAATCATGTGATACTTAATGGCTGATTTGTTGTTTCATCCCCGAGACTTTATTCTTAAATCCTGCTATTTGACAGGTCGAGTGAAATATCTGGAGAGGTGATGTTTTGCTGCCAACGTGGGGTGGACTTTGCTGTACTTGTATTGGGACAGCTTAAGCTAGCTGTGCAGGCTGTGGCAACTGAGCTGGGCTGGTGTTTTTTATCTATAAAGTTATTAAATATGCTGCTCACCAACTGCTTTGCAAACCCTGGGAAGCCTCTTTCTTGTCTTTGCCGACTTTTTCTTGCATTTTTATACTCTGAGACAGATAAAACTTGTTCTGCGTGGCTCTGTGTTGAGGTTAGATCTTTGGAAAGAAGTGGTAGGAAAGACCTTACGGTATGTCTCATCATTGTGTTGGAAGGGGTGGCTGTTGGTTGTTTTAGTAGTAAATTGTAGTTTTATAAAAGAAAGTCTCCGTAAAAAAAAAGCAACAGGTTGACCACGGTATGCACACAAGTTGGCTATTCTCATTCAGTTGTTTAGTACCCGATTTCGGGATGTCGTGCACTGCTTGCACCAACTACGCACGGCTTTCTCCTATGAACTTGACTAGGGCAGCCGGACGCTAGTTAATTTACTTGATTAACCACTTGATGCGCATTGTGAGCCCCCCCCTCTTGCAGACTACCGGAGAGCTGTCCTCAAATTTGGCTGTCGTGCACACAGGAGCTGGCCTGCTTTCTTCAGGAGACCCACTGCAGTGACATTCTCGATTTCAAAACTTGTATGGATTTTTACCTTTTTTACTGTGGCGAATGATCTGAGCTTAGACTGTGGAAGTAATAAGTGAGCAATTGCTCATTAAATCTGTACTGCTTTCACAGCAGCATTTTTGTTGAAGAAAACTTAGTTTTCTTTTGGGGTGTGTGCGGATTAGTAACTACTCTCCTGTTATAAACTTGCTTCCCTTGGCTGCAGTTTTGCACTCGTGTAAGTCATGTGACAAGTGTGCATATAGCTTGGCAGTCAGTTTTGAGTTGACTGCCAAATTTTGTCTTGCTGGTTTAAAAGTGGATGCACAAGGGATTAGTGTACAAAAAGTGTGCTTTATTAGGTAATGTAGGCTTTTTTTTTTTTTCCTTGCACAGGCTACTAAACAAATTAAGAACTTTGTGTTTCCGATGGTGGTGTCTGAATTAAAATGGGAAGAACCAGCCAGAGGAATAAAACTGATTGGTGGGCTAGTTAGTGCGTTCTGTATAAAGAAAATGTTCCACAGGACAAAAAAAAAAAAAAATACGAGCACACAGATAGATAAGGGCAGGATGAGCACTGAACTCCAACTGTTTTTATTTCTTTGAAACGACTTGAACTCTCTGTGCATGCGTCAGAAATTGGTAAATGTACTCAAACAATTTCACTCCCTGGCAGAGATATGAACCTCACTTTTGAACATCCCTGTCTAATCGGACCTAGCAGACAACTTTCGCCACTAAATAGAGACACTGAGATGTCACTCGTGCGAGCCTAATACATCCTTTGATAAAAGAAGCTTTGAGCATTTCGTGAGCGAGCATGTCCTTGCTCCTGTTCACAATGCTTCTTTGTGTCAGCTTTGTCTCAGACTTCGGTTTGAAATTGCCAGGCGACGCCAGGTCTGAAACTCCAGTTATCGGCATCGGCCTTTGCAAGGGCACAAGTGGCCTGCAGTAGTAGCGTTTTATTAGGCTTAAGTATTTTTGTGTCTCAAGGCTGTTTCACATAATGCGATGTGCGCGAAAAATTTCGGTCCAGTCGCAGTGTCGTTGCGGCTCCAATTGCAACAGCCCTTTCATATGATTGTGGCACCTGCGATTTTCGTCGCTGCGACACAAGCGGCATGGGCATAATTTAAAAATAACAAATGTAGAACACGCTTATTATTCATGTGCATTTTATTGAAATATGAAGCTCTGTATGAAAAAAAAAAGTATATTTAAATTTTTTCTTATGTGCGCATAGTTTTATTGTGGCTAAGTGTCGTTTTAGCAAGCTTTTCGGCATTGCTTCAACTCGCCCACAATTGAATAGACGTAGGGTTATTCGTTTTCGGGTTTTATATTTTTTCAAATTCGGGGGGAAAAAATCGGGCGTTATTTTTCGGCTTGATAATAGGGGAGAAATCGGGTTTTTCGTGGGAAAATTCCGCAATTTGGGTTTTATCGGGTTAAATTTGCAAACTAATAATTTATTCGATTTGCTCTAACCGATGGGTAACAATTAGGGCTAGATTTTGGGCTGCTTTCAAGAAAATATTGCAAAATTTGGCGTTTCTTTGATAATTAATTATTACTCGCAGTGAGAGGCAATGGTCAGCTTTGAGAAAAGAAACATTTTATTCACGAGGGCTGGTCATCGACGTTCTACACCTCCTTATTAACATACATAATCATCTGCATGCGCAACATCTCTGTTTCCATACGAGACCTGTCTGGTCTCTGCAGGTACCTTAGCTGAGAGAATGTTCGCTCAACGTCACAGCTGCCATTAGCTAGGCACAACAATGATAACGCTGCATATGCTAGCCTTGGGTAACGCACAGTTGCGTCGTTCCAAAAGTCCATCACTTCAACACCTTCATTCGTGGGGCTTGCTTCCAGCAAGTACTGGTTGAACTCCTCGCGAAGCGAGCCTACATCGACCATCACGGAATTAAAGAGAGGTCGGTAGTCATCAAACGACTGACTCAGCAGCCGCTTCTGGAACGGATCGAGTACGGCTCCCAGTTTCCACAATGTCAACTGGTTTTCTTCTTTGTCTGAGACGTTCCGTTTCAAAGTGCAGTCCCATTTTGTGGATATTTTGGCGCAAAACTTTTCACAACAAGTTTTTACTAATATGGCACTGCTCTTAGGCAACATAGACAAAACACCTTTTGCCCGATCACTTTTACCGATTGTCGTGGAAAGCTCGTTGACAGTCTGCTGTAGCTTGACGTTTACAAGGTGATCGAAGCTTGGCATGAGGAGTTCTCCACTTTCAAGCGTTTTCTGGACATCTAAAAGAGGCTCCAGTGCATCTCTCATTAAGACTGCCTTTGCATAAAGAACCACTTTTTCAGAAAGTATCGCTCGAATAGCTTCCGCTTTGGTGCTATCATGCGAGCATTCAACAAGTTCTGTTAATGAGCTCCACATTTCTATGACGACAACAAGCGCTTTGTAGAAGCTTTGCCATCTGTTCGGAACTACAGAAGGAGGCTTCTTTGCATCAGCGCCAAACAGACTATTAGAGGCACATATTTCGATGTACTTTTGGTGCAGCTTGTTAGCGGGCTTAAATAATGCTCTAAACTTGATCACTGCGGATCGAACATCAGACACGCAAGGTGACGAAATCGCGTGGTCAACGCTCACATGGATCAAATGGGCTAAGTCCTTTACATGCAAGATGTGGATCGCTTCAGCTTCGCAGATCTCACGTACCATTTTTCGCATGTACTCCGCGGAATCTGTGGCTATGGCTACAACATCCTTCCACATCTTGCCCACAGTAAGGAGAGCCTTGCCGACTACCCGGGCCACTGTGTAGCTGTTCGAAGCATTAACTCTGTCGACGTCGACTAAACAAACCTGCTTCTTTTTTGCTTTTTGACTATAATAGCACATCAGAGTGTTAATGGTAGGCACTCCGGTTATGTCAGGGGATTCGTCGACGATAACACTCACTTTAATGGCTTGCATATAATCACGGATTTTCGCCATGTCCTTGTCAAAAGCTTCTTTCAGGTATTTAATCCGAAGTCGCTGTCCAGTCGGCATAGTTTTAGCGGCCTTGCAGTATTTGCGTACGAAATCCCCCAGAGGTCCGTCCGCCTGATGCATGCTGATTCCACTGTACGCCAGGGCACCAACAAAGTCGTGAATCACGCCATCCGCTTCATTTTCTTTCGCACGCTGCCTACAGGAAACATTGAAGAGCGTTAGCTGAGATGTTCCCACCTTTTCAGCTTCTTGGACCGCCATCTTCAACTTCTTATGACGCGATGACGCGAGATGCTCGCGAATTCGGTCGTAGGGCTTCTTCGCTGGATCGGTGACCATCTCGGTGTTGCAGTACTTGCACACCAGCGCGCGGCTGCCTTCAGAGCTTCTCGGTTGCGCACCAACTGGAGGCACAGCAATTCTGTGGGCACAGTTGTTTCAGAAATCGGGAAAAATCGGGTTTTACCCGATATTTTAGGAACACGCTCGGGGTGCAAAAATCGGGTAAAATCGGGTTTTACCCGAAAACAAACAATCCTAAATATACGCTAATACACACTTGCTCCTTAAGCTTCTTGATAAAAAAGAAAAAAGGGAGCAGTTGCTAGAAGCAAGGACTTGAGGGTGAGATGAGGGGAACGCTCAAGCGGACGCTTGGCTTCAGTCGGCGGTGGGTTGTGATCGGCGGCGCCTTCTGCTCTTGGAACAGTGTTACCTTCTTAAAGAAGAGAAACGCCGTAATGAATGCATCCACTTCGAGGCATTGGTGGATGCTCAATCGAAAACAGGAACTGGAATTTCACCTGGTGATGAGTTCGTATTGAACATGGCAGCAGAGCCTCCAAAATGCGGTGCTCCAAACCGAGGGAAAATTGCCTCCGATGCAGTTTCGGTGGTTTCTGCTACGTCGTTTCCTGTGATGTCACATCTCGGAATTCTATTGGCTGACTGCCACTTCGCCCGCAACAGTCACTGCGACACTGGTTTGTGACCAACTCGCTGGAAGTCGGCTGCCATCGCTCTGCAACGGGAGTGGCGTGCCCTTCTGTCGCTGCGCGGCTGCAATCACACTCCACTGCGGTGAGAATCTCATCGTGTGAAACAGCCTCATATGGAGACACTGGTCTTAAAGCCATTTTCTTTATTTTTTGTACTAAAGTTATGAAACTTGGGGCACACTTAAGCAGTTCCTGGTGCTGATTTAAAAAAAAAAATTACTTTTTCTGTGAACCAGTTAGGTTTTAGAATCATTAAGAACATGGCTGCATTGGCTGTGAGAACAATAGAGAAAAAAACAACTTCACAAAAACTTCTTATTAGCATATTACTATATACTAGAATGAATAAGAAACACAATGTTGCAAGCAGATTTTTAATTGAATGATTAATTTTCATTTTATTGCATATTGAAGTTAGTAGTCATAACATGGAAACACAGTGGTCACAAAAAGTGCCATTTTAGAAAATTTCAAAGCAATAATTAAAAAATCTGCTTGCAAATTGTGTGCTCCACATGTCATTATTATTATTATTATTATTTTATTTGACTTAATGCTGAAAAAAAAAATCATTGCTGTATCTGCAATATAGGTGTTGAAATATTGCATTCACAAACTGGCAGGAGACCAAAATTCACATCTTGAGAAAATGAGAAAAACAAACGGAAGTCATTTTTAATCACTAAAAGTAAAAAATATGTACATGTCCACTACCAGACATTGTTAATATGCCCCAGGGGTATAGTCATTTTGAGCACTACCTTTGTGGCACTTTTTCAGAGCACGCTGCACATTTTCTGCCGATGCGTGCTTGCTTGTAGATGTAACGGGCCGACGCTTGTCCTTTTCTGCTTTACGCCACATGCTTCTCTGGCCAGGATTCACACTCAGCTCGTTCACAATTCCTGCCGAGGTCCTTCAGTAGCCTACATTAAACTTCAGGACTGATTCCGCTACTGCGACCTTGACACTGAAGAGGGATGCGTGCCTTTCTTTTGGTGCCAGTGCCCATATGAGAGAGTGCAGGCTCTCATTGTTATTTTGGGTTTTCCCCCTTGCACATCGCTCAAGGAGCTTCTTGTCAGAGAGGCGCTCATAAATTGGTAGCAACACCTTGCATACATGACCAAGAAGGCTGTAGGCCTTTGCAAAAGTGTCAACGCGGTAACCATCAAATCTATGTTTGTGCTAGTTTACCAGCTGTAAAAGCTCGGCCTTCAGCTGGTCAAGTGAAAACGGGATGCCCTTTTCTGTTAGCCAGGACTGAATTTCCGTTTTCCGTGTCGACGAACAAGCCACCTTTTCAAGTTGCACACTATGATAAGGTGCATTGTCCATTACAATGACACTATGCGGTTCAATGCCGGGAAGAAACTGCTCCTTGAACCATGTCTCAAATACCGAGCCATCCATTTCGCTATGATAGTCAACGGCGCCTTTTTGGCCCGGAAAGCGAGACACGCTCCATCGACAAAACCTTTTTCACTGTCTGCGTGCACAATAATCAGGCAACCACCTTTTCCGCTTGGTGCCCGAAGACCAGTAGACAATCCCTGGCAGAAAGCATCTTCTCGAGGCGCCATTGCTGTGTCTTGCCAGACAAATTGTTTGGTGTGACCAGCATTTACTCAAGTTTTGTCCAGATAGTATATTGGCCTGAAAAAAAAAAGAAATATATAGGCTATTGCAGTATGCCGAAACGATGATGTACGAAGTTTCGCAAAAGAAATATTCTCACACTAAATCTCAGTTGAACATGCTATCGAGTAGGTATGTGTTTTCAAGATGTGTGGAATAAATATGCGTACCGTTTCTGCTTTCGCATTTCTCGGATGGTCCGTAAGTACTTGCGTTGCAATACGACAATATCTTCCCTTTCCAACGGAGCACTGTTTCGTCTTTGCTTCCGAAGCTTCCGAAACTGGAATCCTATGTCTTTGAGCAATCTACGCAGCGTGCAGACGCTCATGTTTGGAATATCCGTGTCAGGATCACTGACCACGTCACTCAATAACTTGGTAGCTGTGGGCACTTCATTACGTGTGAAATACTGGTGGACCTTTCGTCGCAATACAGCGAGGGTGAAACTGTCATACCACTGCAGCCTTGTCCTTTCCGTCTTCTTCCGATCAGCCCCGTCACGCTTTAGAAAACGCAGTATCTTTCGTTTCGGAGACGTTAGTGAAGTATTCAAAGCTTCTCACTTGTTGCGATGCATGGAGCGCTCGCTGACGCCGGCGATTCTGCTCACCAATGGACATGTTGCAACAATGGACAGTCTCGGCTGAGTCTCCCTGACATGTGCATAAATGTTGCAAATCAGTTGTTTCGCCTGCTTAGAAAACTTCTTGTTGCTGAACTTCACGCGAAGCCTTTGTGGAGAGAAAGGTGGGGATCGCAAAGACGATGAAGCAGCGGCCGGCATCGTGGCAGACATTTTCGCGAGAAACAGTAAAAACAGAGTCCTGCGCTGGAGTTGAAGTAGCAGTGCAGGCGATGCGCACACAGCTTTAGAGGTATTAGTATTACATTGAGACTGCTGGCAGGCTGAGGCATGCGTGCCGGTTTTCAGCTCATACTTGCCGAGCAGCAACTCTTCACGAATATGCGAAACTTCAGAATTCATGCACGGCACAATTCTGTTTATTTCTGACTCGCACACTGCATCGACGCTTCCCTTAACCCATATTCTCTTTGCCCATATTATATAATGTGAATGGGTTATCTTGGTGTTCTACTGTTTCAAGCATAACCTACGTTTCCTTCACTGTTATATGCATTGATGCATCGCAACTACCTTGACGCGTTGCATGCATATTCGTTACCCTTCAAGATGAGATCACAACAGGTTCAGACAGTTCAGGCTGTCATGACTCAAGAGCAATGTACGTCTGTCGTTTTTCGCGACGAAGGCGTGGGGAGGTCGCCGGAGTCGATGCTTGTTCAGCTTTAACAGTTTTTTTGGCTCCCACTAAGCAGCAACATGTTCTTTTACGTTGCTGCTGGCTTATGAAGATGTTAAGGTCGTGTCTAATTAACACCGCGCACGACGTACACTGTCAAAAACAGACACGCATTACGAACACCCGTCTGTCAAAAACACGCGTGTACGAATGCGCGCAGAAATAGGTGGAGAAAAGTGGCAGACGCATCGTATCCTGCCCTGCCTACGCTGCTCGCGCTTTGCGAGATTGTCGACAGGCCGCGCAGCCATCGACATGAGCACTGCGTATTAAGCTCCCACTGTAATGGCTAGTACTGTACTATAAGCCTGATACAATAATAAGGTTATTAGTTCCGTAATGGTATAACATTCCACAGCACCACCTGCGAAATTTCTATTCTTGTGCGGAGCGATCTGGTGCGTTTCGGTTCCGTAGCTCCCACCACATTGCCACAGAAAGTTGTCCCCGAGTATAGTTCAGTCTTCTCGGCAAGGCATTAAGAAATTATTCCTATATTGCTTTATCTAAAGAACTACTGCCCGAAGCAGTTTATCCCCATAATCTCTTTAGTTACTGGTGCCAGTTACTTGAAAGATGTTAGTAGATAGATTGAAATACCCTGATTGACTTTTCATGCTCCAGTTCGGTGTTTTTATTCATGTATTGTGCTGGCCTATTTACCTTCACCTGTATTCATGAGTAGTTAAATGTCCAGATCCTATTTAACACTTAACTACAAGAGCGTGGTCAATAGTTTAAATGAAAACCTCAGTTCTCATTTTCTAGTTAGGAACTGATTTTATTGTATCAGTGGTGTTATATGCTATTTATTCATGTCAGAAGTCATGAAAGTCTCCTAAAAGAGGAAATCTTGAATATTTATTTGAACTTCGAAGAATCCATAACATGCGTAGTACTTTCATGTCGTTCTTAGAAGTTTTAGTACGTTCTTAGAAGTTTCAGTAGCTTCTTCTCTCTCGTTGCTTTCCGAGCTTTGTTCAACGTTTTTGTATAGAAATGAAGCCTTGTCAAAATAAAAAACCTCAGTATTTTTCTTGTCAGTGCGTCTTTGTGATCGGCACAGCCAATAAGTGGCATATTCTGCAGGTAATGAGCCGTTTCTACAATGCTGTCTCTGTGCAGCTTATGCCAACTAAACCATATTGTGGAAGAATCTTCTGAGGCTTCCACAAGAGTAGAGCTGCCTTGAAGGGTACAGCAGCTCACCTTTGTCACAGAAAGCAGTAAAAGAAGATATGTCGTCAGCATTTTCAGCTGATGTGAGAAGTTTCTTGCAGGGATTGCACGGCGAAGCTCCGGAACAAGGCCAGTTGGTGACGGCTCCTTAACATATGGCTGCAGGGACAGTTGTCGCGCGACCTCCTGACGTACAAAATCCTTGATGTCTTCAGAGAGGCTAGATGACTCCCTCTCCGCGGCTAGTCCAGCAAGTGATGCTTGAGGCTGGTGAATCAAAACACGCTCCTTGCGGAGTTCATCGTAGCTTTGACAGAGGTCGTAGATTTCCTTGACCATAGTGGGACCTTTGGCGACGAGCATGTTGAAAGCGCCGTCATCAATTCCTGTGAGGACATGACGTATCTTAACGGCCTCGGTCATGGTAGGGTCAACGCGGCGACACAAATCAACAATGTCTTCAATGTAACTGGTGAACGTTTCACCGGGCAGCTGCAGTCGCGACCGAAGACGCTGTTCTGCGCGGAGTGTTCGGACGGCGGGGCGGCCAAAGACATCAGAAAATTTTGTTTTGAAATTCGCCCAGGTGGTAAAGTCCGATTCGTGGTTTCGAAACCACAGATTAGCAACGTCGCTCAAGTAAAAGATGACATTGTTGAGCTTACAATTGTCATCTTAGTTATTGTGACGGCTGACCTGCTCGTAAGTGGACAGCCAATCGTCGATGTCGTCATCGCTGCTTCCACTGAAGGAAGCGGGGTCCCGTTGACGAAGGGCACCTGTGCAGGCGACTGGCGGAGGTAGGTGCAATGAAGTAGGCTCCATCATTGGGGTAGTCAATGTTCTGCTGCGAAGTTCCAGGGCGAGATGGGTACAGGGAACCTCAGATTGACCTCCGCCAAGTGAAATGTGGATTTAATAGCTGGTTCGAAGGTCTAGCGCTGGCAGTAATTCGGGCACAGCAAGATCGAATCACCAGCCGCAGGGCACAGCTTCAGCGTGAGAGAGATGGGTGCCGGAGACAAGCGATCATGATGGTGATGCCGCAGCGTTGTTTGTTCTTTGTCTTCTTTACACTTGAAACACTCTTGGCATTTCGTTGTCAAGATTTTTTGCCATACCCTGCCAGGTAGTAAAGTAGTCTAGCATGGTCCCCGAGCAAAGATGATGTTTGAGGTACGCTGGAAGCTAATTCGATTTTCCAGCATCGAGCAGATTATCCAGATGACTGGGCACCTCTTTTGCCCCAACCAATGACACAAGTGTGCCACCTGCACAATTTCCTGTGTCTGGGGCTTTGACCAAATTGGGAAAGCTCAGACAGTTTACAGCTGTCAGAAACTGTGCCGACGTCGGATGATCATTGCAGCCCAAAAATTGACGAATTATACCAAATAGCTTATAAATTGAAATAGCTTATCAATTGGGTCTTGACTTGAGCGAGACGTTAGCAGATACTTTTTTGTAACCAACTTGCTGTGCAAGGTATGACAAAAGCTCGAGTGTTGCTTGTAGAGTCACTCTAAGGCCTTCCGCTGTGACAGGAAACCTGCTTTTGAGAGTCCTGTGTTTGCTTCCCACTTTTTGATGCATTCTAGGGCATCCTTCAGCATCACCTCTTCTTTCGAATTCAGCCTTAGTGCATCTGAGGGCACTGTAGATGTCATAATGACAATCAATTCATGCATGAAGTTGACAAACTTTCCTGTCTAGTCACCATAGGAGTAAGATTTATCAATCTGATTTTTGTAGGAAAAAAGACCCTGCAGCACGTCTGGGCTGAAAAGATGGAAAGCAAAATTAACTTTCATTTTTTCAAAATTGTTAGGATTAATATGCACCTCTGTGATTTTGGGAATCACCTTCAATGTTGTTGCACACTTGTCAAGTTCATGTGCAATTCTAATTGGCTTTACATCTACATCGCCTTCTGGTGTTTTGTACCCTAATTTCACAAAATCACTTCTGACACATTTCACAAGATGGGAAAAAGAGATGAAAAAAAGGCGTCGGTCATTTCCAGCTGAGTGGGGCACAGATGACTTGATAGCAGTTGCAGTTCCAGAAATTCTAAACTGTCGCCACATAGCACATTTCCAAAAGGCCCCATCACAAGTGACATAGTCAACTCGAAAGCCAGCATTTTCCGCAAGCAGTACGGATTCCAGGTTTATCTTTGACAGCAAAGGAGCCTTCACATTTCCTCTCGATGTGAACACTCCAAGAATTTGGTGCCACGATCCCGAGGGAGGCTGGAACATGATCACCATGCCATGATCACGTGTAACTCCTCTTTCACTTTCTGGAGTGAATGGGCCCAGGTCTACGAACCCGTCGATCTTTCCTGTGCCTCTTGCCACTGCAAAGTTCTCGGACAACTTCATCTCATCTATGATGAATCCACCGTGTCGCTGAAATTCAGTCATTTCTTTTGTTTTTTGTGCAATGCCTGAGAGGACGGTGGCATTAAATCCAAAAGCGCTTTCATACTGCCTCATATGTCTTCAGGCAAGTGCGGCTAGGGAGGACTAAGATTTTTTCTCTCCTGAAATGCTCGTACAGCCGTGGGCTTTTCATATGCATAATTATACACTCAAGTAGCCATTCAGGGCTGTACCGCATGTCTTTTGGGGACTTGCGGCTTGCAGCCTTGAAACACTGCATTATAGCAGCCTTCTGTTTAGAAGGTAGCTGATCAATCTTCTTCTGCAGGGAAGCCTCTTCAATTTTCTCGTTCTCTTCTGTCATCTGAGAGATCATCTGATCTAAGGTCTTGTCCTCAGGCGGCGAACTGTCTGCATTCTCGCTTTCAGCCTTGTTGTTGTGTTCTTTTTGTTTTTCTTCGGCTGCCTTGTTCGGCACCTGTGGTTTGATCAGCAGCCTCCTCAGATATTTGCATGAAACAACATTTCTCATCTTGGTTTGTCCCACTTTTGCACTTCTTGTAGTAAATTCTCTTTCCAAATGTGCAAGTTTACATTGGAGCAAGCAGGGGGAAATTCCTCTAACATCCCAGCTCCCAAGCAAACCTCCATGCTGTCAACAGTCTGCAGAAGCGATGCAGGATCACACGGCACTAGTAGCGTCAGCTCTACACCACGAACATACACTTCGTGTTTTACACAACAGTCCACACCACGGAACACCACTATCTTCTGTGCATGCAAAAAGCTAGTCTCTGCACCAGGTAGGCACAGGCTGTAGACTGCATGGAGCGGATTCTCGCTGAACACGTGCCTTCCCCACCCGTTTGTCGGAAGTGGCACGCTTATGCAGTCGACAGCAGGCCCCACTTGGTCGTCAAAAAGCGGGACGGATCTTCTGTGGTATCGCGAGACGACTCATCCATTCTGCGCTTTTTGTTGATCTCTGAAGGTTGTGAATCTGGCCTTTTCCGCGACTTCTTTTTCTTAGGGACTGGCTTCGACAGGTATTTCGGTACTTTGGGAAAGACTGTCGGAATCACGTCTGGTGAAAGAACAGGTCTGCTCCGATCATTGCGCACCAACTGTCCCTGAATGAGATGCTCAAAGTGCCGCGACACAAACTGGGCATTGAAATGCAGCTCACAGACAGCAGCGCTCCGTTGTAACGGCTTATCTGCCCTTGGAATGTTCCTCTGCTACTTGGGGATCCTCTCTTCATCTTTGGGCATGGCAAAAAGCGAGAGTTTTTTTTTGCACGATTTGTAGCCGGTCGTGCAGCCCGGCACAAAACAATGACTTTGCCATCGGCTCATGTTGCACCAAGATCTCCGTGGGTGTGGCCGTGGAACGAAGCTATACTTTTTTGAAAATGCGCTATTTTAGTGGAAACACCAGCTTGAAATGAGCCAGCCGATTTGTTATAAATTGATATTACGCCTCAAATATTGACAAGGGAGGTGAGAAACTTGGTGGAATCGGAGAATGATAGTTGTAGATCCTAATAATGCAGTTTTCCTAAAATTGATTTTTGGGAGATTTTTCTGTCTTCAAGATTCATGTCCTCCCAATACGAGGCATAACTTTGATGGTCGTGTCATGCTGTTCATCAAGGTTCCGGGTACATCAACATTGGCACAGCTTTCTGACGGCATGTGCTTCGGTAAGGTTCCCATGGTCAAGAGATCATCCAGTCTCCTTTGAGTGTTCTTGTCGTTACTGTTTTCAGCTGCCGGCATGTTCCTTGGCAGTCCTGAAGACACATTGCTTCCTGTCGGTGATATCCAGTCTGGAAACTTGAAGCACACACCGACATCAGGAATTAGGAAGGAGTTGGGTGGTCACTGTCGCAGCCATACTCCCATGCCTTTTTTCGAGGTTGTCATTATACAGGAACAGGCCTCTGAGTGTTTTGTCACTGAAAATCCTGAATGCGTAATCAACCCTCATTTTTTCGAAACAGGTCGGCAGCACGATCTATATGAGGCATGGCTTTGATGGTCGTGTCATGCTGTGCATCAAGGTTCCAGGTACAGTCGATATCAACATTGGCACAGCCTTCTGACAGCATGTGCTTCGGTGAGGTTTCCATGGTCGAGATCATCCAGTCTCCTTTGAGTTCTTGTCGTTACTGTTTTCAGCTGCCAGCATGTTCCTTGGCATTCCTGAAGACACATTGCTTCCTGTCGGTGATATTCAGTCTGGAAACTTGAAAGCACAAACTGACATCAGGAACTAGGAAGGAGTTGGGTGGTCACTGTCGCAGCCGTGCTCCCATGCCTTTCTTTGACGTTGTCATTATATACAAGAAAAGGCCTCTGAGTGTTTTGTTCACTGAAAACTCTGAATGTGTAATTAACCGTCATTTTCTTGAAACCGGTTGGCTGCACAACCTATTTATTAATATGGGGCATGGCTTTGATGGTCGTGTCATGCTGTTCATCAAGGTTCGGGGTACATCAACATTGACACAGCCTTCTGACGGCATAAAGCCTGTTCGAACAGAAGCATTCCCGACCCAATTCACGAGGTGTGGAAAGTCAGAGATATAAAGTACACGAAGCGTTCTGGGTCTGTAGGGCGCTGACTTTTACAGACCGTGTTTTCTTTTCTGCCGTGTATACCAAACGAGTGCGACATGCACCTGTTCTACACAGCTCTATCAATGGTGATGAAGTCTACGTGCAAGCTGGCATTTTCACACACGACCACAGCTTCGAGGATTATTTTGCCTAACGTGCCTGATTTCACATCGCTGCGGGATGCAAACACTCCAATAATCTGGTTCCATGTTCCGGTAAAAGGCGCAAACAATACGACAAGGCTGTGGTCGCCATGTCATGGAGTGCTCACTTCTATGGTGAAAAAGAAAAGTCTTCAGAGTTAAAAGGGAGCTGCACCTCGGAGAGGTTAGCTTCTCAAATTCATGGTATGACAATCACTTAGACCGCTACGAGCGTAGTGAAAACTACGTCGTCACATAGCCAAACTAGTTAAGGTCGCGGGCATCATAACGCCACCAAAAATACTGGGTCTTTGCTGGGTTCAGTGAAATGCCCAGTTTAAAAAAAAAAAAACGACCTGTAACGTCCAGCTTTTTTTGTAGCTTAGCGAGGCTGCTGGCGATGAGAACGACGTCGTCAGCATAGGCTAAAGCTGCACTGTTAGTGTGATCGATATGGAACCCCAACCAGATTTGTGTAACTCCTGCATCGAGGGATCAAGCACCAGATTGAATAGGTAGGGGTACAAAGGGTCACCCTGCTTGATTCCTTGCTGCATTAGCGCTTGCATCACGTCTGAGGTCCTGAATATGGGAATGTGGGGTGCTGCAAGAAGTAAAGACAGCAGCAATGCAAGACACTGGAGCATTAACGCTATGCTGTCCGGGATGTTTATCGCTGCAGGAATTCGCTGCACACAAATGTCGTAGAACACTTCTCACACATACTAGTAGGTGTCCGTGTTGACGGTGCACTGGATCGAGCATATCTGCATGGCAAGCACACTAAATAATCTAGGAATGGAATTGATAGATTTTAATCCTCTTAAATTTAAAGAACGCCAGATTTTTTCGGGATTTTGTCACATATTGGACAAAACAAAACATATGTACTTGAAATGAACCGGTACCTCCCTCGTTTTTTTCTGAAGAGCGTAAGTTTGCAAAAGTGAACATGACACATTCAGGGAAATACGAGACAAGATCCTCCATAATGTAGCCTCCATGACGATGTTCTGCTGGGATGGCGGCTGGTAGGAAGGTTGGTAGAACGGTGGCTGAGGAGCGGGCGGCAGCTGTGATTTGAAAAGAAGCTGTTGCGTGGGAGGCACTGCGGGCTGACGAAGAGTCGCTGCGTATCTGATAGAATGTGGTTCCGACAGCGACTCAGGCGCTGAAAATGCTTGGCGGACCTCTTCGCGCACGGTTTCAGTGACAGCAGCAGCAGTCGGATTAGGCGGTTCGAGGCTGAACTTGAGGAGCTCCTCGCGAACTACCTTGCGGATCAGCTTGCGCAGCTAGTGATGTTCAGTGGATCCGTACAAAGTGGCGACACTGCTGAAGGGCCGGCATCATTGCTGCAGGGTTCGCTCAATGAGGGTAGCTTCATTGATGGAAATTCGCGACGGTTTGAGGTGGACTGTGAACCAAACCAGCGAAGAGGGTTTCTTTTACGCCCTGCATCAGGTAGCGCAACTTCGCTGATTCCGTCATGTCGGGATCAACCCGCCGACTAATACTGGTCACGTCCTCAGCTAACATGGCCATGCCCTTGTTAGGCAATTGCACATGAGCTTCTAGGAGGCAGCGTGCGCGATCAAGACAGTCGAGGCTGGCTTAAGTATCCCGCAGCTTCTGGCGGGATACTGGCCTCGCTATTCTCATACCACGTTTTAGCGGAGTCCTCAAGTGCGAAATAGACATTGCGCAGCTTCTGAGCTGGGCTCCACTGATTGAATTGAGCCACTCGCTCGAACTGGTCGATCCAGTTGTTGACATCTTCACCAGTACCACCATGGAAACTGGGGGGCACACGAGGCCGCTGAAGCAGCAAATGGTGTTGACTTGCCTGGGCCATTGCAGAAATCTCAAATTGTTGGTCGGATAGCGCTGGCTCAGGTAGAGGAGCAAATTCCGCCGCCAGACCCCGGAGGCGACGGCTGCAGCGATGGACAGGTATAGACACGGGTGGAAACTGGTCGGGACTCGATGAGCGGCTGTGAGAGGCCCGAGACATGGAGTTCAAGGCCGCACCTCTGCCAGTGTCATGTAGCCATTTAGGCCCGTAACCAGAAGGTTGGTTTTAATAGGGGTTGATCCAAAAGGCACAGGAGAGCAGGTCCAGACCACCAAGAGACAATCAGCACCAAACTTCAGCCTCTCCGCATCAAACATCACGGGGCCACATCTTCTTCAAGTCAGCGCACGAGACTCACGATGAGCAGCCGCCCAGCGGCTGCTTTTGCACATGCTACAATATGCTCCTGTGCTCATAAATCTACAAACACTAATTCTTGATTTGCTGTTCATTTGTTTTTATTTTCAAAATACTTATGCATCATTTTAACCATAGAGGCTTGCATGTTATTAGATTCTTCTTGCAGCCTAAGCCCTTTTTTTGAAGGTTGTATGATTTCTTGGCTAGCTTGGCAGCAGTGGCTGCTTCCTCTTCCTGCAGCTCCAGCAGCTGCTGCAATATGGAGGAGCCGGGCTGCTTCCTTCCACTTTTAGGTGTCACATCTGCTGTAGCTACGCTGTCCAAGAGGGCATTTTGGCGGGCTAGTTGGTTCATAATAGAGGTGAAGAAAAACAGCGCGAAAACGAAGACGAGACCTCTATTAGGCTACACTGTTACCATCTTTCGGCAATCTGCTCACTGCTGCAATGCTGTTGTTTGCTTGAGATGGCATACTGTGGGACGCATCTTGTTCAGTTATTACATTTGTACTCGCATCAGTTTCAGCCAAGTCTTCCCATGAATCCAGTACAGCTCCTTCAGCTCCTTCCACCATAGCCATCACTTCTTTAGATAGGCAGTTTATCGAGAATAAGGAGAACAGATCGTGCAGAGAGGTCGAGTTCTAATTAACTGCGAGATTATCGCCAGAGTCACAAAAATGCTGCAGTGCTTATTTAATGAAAGTCATGAGGATATTGTTACGGACGAAGGAGGAAGAAGAGGGCAGTGGCGTGGGCAGGAGCGCGCGCGCTAGGCCCACTCACAGATTCATTAAACGTCATCTCACGACCATCGAGCATCTTCTCCCTGTCCTCTGTTCTCTTGTTCTCATCGCTTGCCGCCACGTAACATTTGGTTGGAGGTGTGGTGTACGTCAGCCCCATCCTCGCCTTGGAGCATCGACTCCATCTGTAAGCCGGGACTATCGACCGAGGGCCCAGGGACATCGCCGAGCAGCTTCGCCCCTGCCCTTCAAGCCCAGACCTGACCAACTACCACCGCCCAGCCCCCAGCCCGGACCTGAAGACAAGGAGAACAAGCAGACTAGTCAGAACCGAGACGAAGGAATCGAACGACCCGAAGGAACCGATGGACACGAACACTCAACGCACTCCCAAGCTGCCCGATGTGACCTCAAGCCATTGGTCCCATGGACTCTGGTGACGGATGGTTGACAGCTCCAGGGGAGGCGGATCACCCACGCATCAGACATCGTGCCAGCTAGCCGTTCTATTCTTACTTCCTCTTCTTCAAGCATCCAGACACGCCCATCATCATGCCATGGAATCATCGGTAAACTTCCTCGTCTATGATCGGGACGATCGCTCGGTGGCCCCGGGTCATGTTACGGACGAAGGAGGAAGAAGAGGGCAATGGCGGGGGCAGGAGCGCGCGCGCTAGGCCCGCTCACAGATTCATTAAAGGTCATTTCACGACCATCGAGCATCTTCTCCCTGTCCTCTGTTCTCTTGTTCTCATCGCTTGCCGCCACGTAACAATATCAAGGATGACCCGTAATCTACCACCATAGGGAGCGGAGGCGTGAGTAGCGCTTCATAACAACTGAACACAAAATTCGAGATGTTTCAAGGCGTACAACTTTTGTAAAAGCAAACAGTGAATTGCTACGTACTTGTGCCGCAGCACCGTGTGTACACCAGCCCGACGTGTCATCTAAGCAGTCGCATCATTCACATTGAATGCAGCCGCCTTGACGCAATTTTGGAGCAGAACCATAATAACTATTGTTTGTACTTACTAGTTCCTTTTGTTCAGGTTATCAATCTTCATTCAAATCTGCTTGATGCCGTATGGCCCCTCGTCAGCACCGTGTGTACACTAGCCCGACGTGCCATCTAAGCAGTCGCGTCATTCACATTGAAGGCAGCCGCCTTGATGCGATTTTGGAACAGAACCATAATAATGTTTTGTTTGTACTTACCAGTACTTTTTTTTCAGGTTGTCAATCTTTATTGAAGCCTGCTTGATGCTGTATGGCCCCTCGTCAGCAGGCAGTTCTTTATTCAATTCCGCTGTTATGGCGGCAGAAATTTTCGTGTTTTATATGTTGCGACGCAGATGTGGAAAATATTTTTCTCATATCCTTGTAAGGCTCTGTGTTGTTGCAGGCGGCCAATTCGTACGTCTTGCATCGGACGCCGCCGGCATGCATGCTGCATCTGGGAATGCTGCCATTTTCTCGGTTAATGGCAATAACTGATGTTGCCAATTTCATTTTTCGATAACCGCGGTTAGTGGCATAACCATGGTTTGGTCCACTGTCTAACATGGGCTGTGGTTAACTCTGCCCGTGGAGTACTATAGGGTAGACACTGTGCTGCGGGTAGACTTCCTTTGCTGTATATTTATGATGAAAAATCTTAGTGTTTCACATACATCACGTACAGCTTTGCCCTTCTAATTTATTAGATAACCTTATTATTGCATTTAACAGCATGGTGCATTAAATAGCAGCGGAATCTCGGAGAGTATGCAATGCTTTGTCAGGATAGCTCCTTGCGAAAGGGTACTCTGGCACAGACAAGAGGGCGCCGTAACCAAACACGGTGAGAGGCAACTCTTCGCCCACTAGTTTGTGGCAAAACCCCGCTCATTGCGTTGCATTTGTAGTTTCGTCATTTGCACTGGGGTTTGAGGTGCTTAACCCCTTTCGATATGCAGCATATTATGTGACTATCCAGTTTCCCTTAGTATGCTAAGCGCAAGCAGATTTAAAAATTTATTTTTGCATTCTTTGTTATCCTTCTCGTAATTCCCATATAAGTCCTCATCTCGCGAATTTCGGTGGGTTTGTTCCCCTTAATGCTCTCGGTCATGCGCAACGGACTGTTGTGCGTGACCAAAATATATGTGCTCAAAATGAACCTCTGGCTCTCTCGTTTTTTACTGAAGAGCGTACGTTTGCAAAAGAGAATTCGACACATTCAGGGAAATATGACTTCATAATATAAAGCTAGCATATAAATGTAAAGAAGCATTCCTTCACAGCTCGAAAGGAAGCTAGCCAAAGATAGTACGCATATATATGAATAAAAGCAAGGCTGCTGATCAGAAACAGGTTCGAAAGAGTTTATTACCTTTGCTCCAGTTCTCTGTGCTGGCACTTCTCATGGAGAATGCCATGGTTGTGGTACTTGTCTTTGACATGGTTTAACATGCTTAGCCACACAGCCACTGCAATGTCTCCTTTTCATGCACCAGTCTGGGCAGCAAAATACATGTGGTTTGTTATGGTTTTGCACCACAGTGCAAATACCTTGCTGCCGTATGATTTCGAAGCTACAAGAGTTTTTTTGTTTTTTTCCTGCGCCCTGAGAGGTGAAAATCGCCGATTAGTGACATGCCATCTTGTTTCTTTTATGATTATAGAAATATCTACTGTAGAACTGACCTTCGACACAGAAAAGCGCTCAAAATCACAAAGGACGAGGAGGGGACAGGACAATAGCGCACTTTCAACAAATGTTTATTGCGGTTGCGGAGCATATATATATACACTTCAGAATCACAAAAAGAAAGAAGGAAAAACATCTACACGTGCTGCCTAAGCTAAGAAATCCAGCTCAGTTTTTGATAGAGCCACCGACGGTTTGCTGACGCAATCATCCCCTGATCGTGCTATCTGCGATGCTTCCACAATCTCCCTAGTTAGGCTGGTACAGTGGCGATACAAAGCAATAATTTTGTCGAACAAAGGCTGGCAAGGTGTCTCGCTGTCACACTTTTTGCAATGCGCAGCTAACTGTCCGTCTATGGCAATATTGCCGACCTTTTTAGAGTGCTCTTGCAGCCGAACGTTCAGACATCTTCCAGTTTGACCGATGTAGTGTCTACCACACGAAAGCGGGATCTTGTACACAACATCCTTCTGGCCAAGGGATACCAAGGGATCCCTATGTTTGATATTGCATGCTGGTTTTTGCGTATGTGTGGGACAACCTAACCTACAAAGGCTCATCAGCTTCTTTGGTGCCGAAAACAAAACTTTTACTCCGGATCGCTGCCCAACTTTCTTCAGATTGTGCGAGAAACCATGCACGTACGGAATGACAGCTACCTTCTCTTTATCATGTCTTTCTTTTCTATTTTCTGCTGTCTGCTCGTTACTCGGGCTCGCCTCTGATTTCCGTTTGCGATTCAGGGCCTCCGCTACAGAAACTATCACGTACCTGGGGTAACCTGCCGCCTCCAATCGAGCCACCTGTGAGCTAGGACTCTCATCAACGGTGTGTTGGCATGACTTTTTAATAGCACTCGACAAGAAGGACAGCACGATATTCCTCTTGACCAGCTTAAAATGCAACGAACTATACGGTAGGGGAGGCTTGTTGGCCCTTGGCTCATACACCCAACACGCGTGATCTTGCCACTTATCAATGTAGTGGCTTGTATCATCTCTCCTTGTCCTTGGGTAGTTTTGTCCCAGTGGATGGTGGTCAGTGACAATCTTGTCTATTATATCTCTGTCATTGATTAGTGATAAACTCCTCTTCAAATCATTCGGTCTCGTGTGGATACTGCCCGAGACATTATTTGACTGTAAGGAGAATTTTCAATTCACTAGAGGTTAAAGGATTGACAAAATTACTCTCTAATAATTTTATTTCCAACTTATCACGACGTCATGGCATTTAGGCCATGCATCGAGAAAACTGTTTACATACATGATTACGTTTTCCGACAGAATAACCTCAACCCTTCTTTGGAAACGGCAGAACTCACCGAAATGTAAGCAGGTTAAGGTTGTATTATTGGTCTTGCTTAACCTTACACCTTGTTTATGCCATAGTTGAGCTATTTTGAGGTTGTATTTTTCCCTCTCAGTGTGTGGCATATTTTCCATATCTTCTGTGTTCTCTGCTTGTCCTGGTCTCACTGCCTGTCGTGCAATTTGAACCATTTTTGGGACTCACGAGACTCTTGTTTTCCCTACCCTCTGACTGAGCCCTTCCCAAGGGAAATATCAAATGTAAGTTGGAAATCGTTCATGCTGATAAAGTGGCTCGCACTGATGTCCTTGTTGGCAATTTCTTTCTCGAATGCACTGAAGTTCTTTAGTTCCTGAAAATCGTCGAGCAGCTTCTGATACGTTTTACTCCTTGATGATCCAGGTGACCACGGTTTCGGAAGAACACTGCTACAAACACAAAAAAGAATCATACCTTTAACCGTGAGCCAACACGAATGAACCAAGATTTGAAGACTGGGCATAAATGCGCCAAGCGTTCCAATAGGGCAACACTCTGGCCTTTCGCGCGGCAACAAAAGCGATAGTCCAAAAAACCAATCAGCAAGATTGCTGGGGCCTTTCTTACTGGGTAGAAGCGGTATGCTCGGCCCCCAACTTCAGTCCCCTTTACTGGCCTCGTGTGCCTGCTTCCTGGACAGCCTACTAGCTGGTGTGACTAAGCAACGCATGTTTTAAACAAGACGCACTGGGGTGCTACAAGATGGAGCCTTGAGCTTCAACGCTTGACATGCTGCCTCTTGCTACCACAAGGAACATTACACTCAAAAGAATGGTGCAGTAGTGACCATTTCTCTCGCAACGAGGATCTTCGGGGACGGGCTTTTAGGTCTGTTAATGTCTGGTACTGATGTCTGCCAACTTCCATCCTGTATGATGTCAATGAGCCCACCACTGTGCTTTTGCAAGGTGGGAGGATTCCATTTGCTGCTGTTGATCTTGTGGCTTTTTTCTTGCTTTCGAGCATTGTGGTGCAGACATGTATGGTGGGCATTCCTTGAATATTGACCTCGCAGCACAGGGGTCTAGATGATGGACAACAGCCATTGCAAAGTCTCTTGGCCACCCACTCCAGCTAGCATTAGAATGAAAAAAAGATGTGAAAGAAAAGACTAGACACACAAATAAAATATGGAAAAGTACAATGGGTATATTAAAAATTAACAACTGGATTACAATTACACTTCTTTGTTTTGCACACGCATGTTCATACACAGTTTTCAAGCGCCGCTCACTTCCATCCTCATGCACTTCGCACTCTCTCACCGGATGCGATGCGAGCCAGGTCCGATGTTGCATGCTCGCGTCGAAATCCAGGCACGTGCACCAAAGCGGTGGTCGGGACGCACCACTCAGCGTCCAAGGAGTGGATGGTCGCCGCCCAGGGTTTTGGAACCTTTCCTCCTGCCTGAACAAAGTAATACAAAGATGCTCTGGTGTTGTGATTAAAAAGCAAGAACACAAGGCAAGGTCAACTTATCTTTTCAAAGTGTTCCAAGGCCAAGCAGGCTTCTTTCAAGTCTGACTCAAGCTTCAGCTGCTGCTTGAAATCAATTTCTACAATTGGGAGGACTGTAGCTGGTTGAGGCATTGGCAGGTCGTAATAATGGAATCAACACTTGATGGAATTTGGCCAACTAGGGTGTTATAAGTCATAGAATTGATTCCTTTCAAGACATGGTGGACACGTTCAGATTCCGGCATGGTGGGACTGATACGCCGACAGAGTGCAAGCACGGCCTCTATGTATGACACATAGGACTCATCGGGACCTTGAAGGCGGGAAGCGAGCTTGTTCCTCGCGATCTCAGTCCGAACAGCCGTGTCGGCGAAGTACTGTCGGAACTGCTGCTTGAAGGTGGGCCAGTTTGTGGTGTGGGGCTTGCGGTTGATAAACCAATTCCCGGCGACCTCAATAAGGCAGAAAGAAACGTTTAGGAATTTTAAAGCATCATCCCACCGGTTGTAGGCACTGCAGCGTTCATTAGTGTCGAGCCAGTCATCCACGTCTTCGTCGCAACGAACAGCGGCGAGTTGCGTTGTCGTGTGGGCACCATCGGAGACGGCAGTGTAGCTGAGGTAGAGGGTCCGGCCGGATCGGGACTGCTCTCGGTGGACATGACGATGGCAGTTGTTGCCAAACAGCGACCGGAACATAGCTCCAGCGAGAGGCAGGGCACAAGGCAGCAAGGGGATCGAATTTCACCTCCACCACTTGTGAAAGAAGGCCAGGTCGAGACGGCAAGATCGTGACGGCAAGGCAAGGTATGCCGTGTCAGCGTTTAATCCGATGGAGAACCCAAGCATGTGCCGGAGCCGGTGCCGCGGGACGATGATGATGGTATGTACAAAAAGAAGAAGATCATGGTATGCACAAATGAAGGAAGATCCGTGGAGGGCTCACAATATATTGTTTTTGTGATGTTTGCATCCTTCCTGGAGTGAAGAAGTCGAAGTTGGCACTTGCAAGTATCCTTTCCCTGGTCCATCATCCAAGTTGCACTGTTAGGTTCATTCAAAAGACGGGGCTTGTCAGACTGGTATAAATGATCAATACTGCAAGAAACAGAAGGGGACAAGAGCTGCAGCGACCAGGCTGCTCGAGAATGCTTCTCATTGAGAGAAATCCAACCAGCGACTTCATTCAGGTGGACTTTTAAGGGTGCTGGAAGCCTTTGGGCTTAGGCTTGGAGCAGCAACCATTCCCTTAGAGAGGAAGTGTAGTTGGTCAAGAAACACTAATTTATCTCACCACTTTGCAGCACTGTGAAAACTAGGACCGCTAAGTGTCCTCTTTCACTCCTTGTCATCTGCACATCCACTGCTCGCTGTGTATGCAGATGTGGCTGTAAAAGAATACAAATAGGTCCTTCATACCATACCCTACAAGGAAAACGTGGGGCAAATAATTTTTTTGTAACATTATGCTGTTTGTTACATCCTCACCTTTAGCTCATCGTATGCGAATGAAGGTGTGGCTGTGCCATCTGGCTTTCTCAACTTGAACCATTTTTTCACCAAACTGATCTTTTTCTCCATGCCTCGGAGAGTCAAAATCATTGCTTTAAATGAAATACAAAGATGATATAATGCTCACAAATGTTCCGATTGTGAGATGAGGCCAAATGAACGCAAGTTGCACCATTTATGCCCAGTGAGCAAACCAATATCCTACTATCGAAAGGGGCGAAACATGCTTCCATATTGAAAACGAGATTTCAATATACGTAGTAGGCGTGAACGCTAAAATCTGGAAATAGCGCATGTAAATCTTGTTTATGTTAAGGTTGGATTTAAAACACTGCTTTGTGATTGCATGCTTCAAAGCATGTCATTCCATATGCTTTACGACCACTTTATACTGGCACTACTGTCCGCGGCGTCAGACCATCGCCTTTACATTCGCTTTAGCTTGAGTAGTGCTGGAAGGCACAGCTGAGATAGAATGTAGACTTAGTCATGCTATGCTTGGGAAGCAGTTTCTTTAAGGTGTTCCCCGGCTCTATAGTTACGGCACTCGACTGCTGAACCTAAGGATACGAGATTCAGTTCAGGCAGTGGTGGCCACTTTTCAGTGTAGGCAGATACAAGGCATTTGTGTACTTTGTGTTGCCGATGCTCGTTAAAGAACCCCAAGTGGTTCTTTAACGTGGCGTCTGGAGTCCCTCATAGTCCCAGTAGCTTTGAGACGTTAAACCCAATTAATCATATAGAAGTTGTGATGGTGAATGTTGTTACGACACTGCTTCAAAACTCCAGAAATGCAGCGGATGCTGTTTGAAGAAAACTCTCCCACTTCTATGCATTCGCTGCAACATGCATGCAACGGATGCATGTTACTGTGATATTGCTCTACGGGTTCAGTAATGCAGAGAATTCTGGGAAAGACAGAGCGGAAGCAACAAGAACACGCTTGACATCTGCTGCTTCGCTACGAATTTCGAAAGCTGCGGTATAGCCAGACCGGAATAGGGCCTAAGGGGTGCTTTTTAGAGCTGAGGGGCATGCCTTGAAGGCCTCAGTCAGGTCTCATCCTGAGCGTCGTCGATATATCCCTCCTAAAGTATAATGTTGCTGTGGCCTTGCTGCAAATGTACAGAAAGGCTGAGAATGCGGAGCAAGGCAGAGTGGAAGCAACAAGAATATGCCAGACATCTGCCGCTTCTATGCATATCGAAAGCTGCGGTATAGGCAGACTTGCATAGTGCATAAGGGGTGCTTTTTTTAGCGAAGTGGCATGTCTGGAGATTTGAAGCTGCAGTTGTCTCGGTCAGATCGCATCCTGAGCTTCGTCGATATCCATTCCAAGAGATGAATGTCGCTATGGGCTTGCTGAAAAGCTCCAGGAAGGTCAAGAATGCGGAGAAAGGCAGAGTGGAAGCAACAAGAACACACCAGACATCTGCCGCTTCTACTCATTTCGAAAGCTGCGGTATAGCCAGATTGGCATAGTGCATAACTGGGGCTTTTTTTAGCGAAGTGGCATGTCTGGAGATTTGAAGCTGCGGTTGTCTCGGTCAGATCGCATCCTGAGCATCGTCGATATCCATTCCAAGAGATGAATGTCGCTATGGGCTTGCTGAAAAGCTCCAGGAAGGTCGAGAATGCGGAGAAAGGCAGAGCGAGAGCAACAAAAACACGTCAGTCATCTGCCACTTCTACGTATTTTGAAAGCTCCGGTGTAGCCAGACCGGCATAGTGCATAAGGGGGGCTGTTTAGAGCGGAGTGGCGTCTGAAGATTTGAAGCTGAAGCTGCCTTTGTTGTATTGCACCCTGAGCGACGTCATTAGGCCACTGCTGCCTCATGTTGGTATTTAATTTCTTGCTCTGATAAAGCAGGAAATTGAAACCCGGTCACTACTGCTCTGCCAAGAAGTTTGGCCTGTATCTCGTGAACTAGATCTCCCCCCTTCCTTGTTATGCTATGAATCAGTCTGTTGATAACCTGATGGCGATAAGACTATTTTGTTGAAAGGTGCACTGCAGAGCACATAGCTGGTTTGGAGTTTTAGGGTGCAAGGGTGACCAAGGCCAAAGAGTGCCAAAGCAACATTTGAGTATCTGGCTTTAGTTAAGAGGGGATGAAATAAAGGGTCGCTGTTCGTCAGAAAATGACTAAAATCCATTGTAAAAGGCTGGAATTCTTGAATGGCATAGATATGGCATGAATGGAGTATTTTGATGTGGATTAAAAATATGAAATTTAAATGGAGCTAAAAACTGGGTTTTGACACAAGCAAGATGGCGAGAAGTTTCCTCCTTCGTGCTTGGCTTTGGTGGCCTCTTGCCGGCGCCAAGGTACCCTTACAGCCTGATCAAAACTCCGATTTTGTGTAAATTATGCATAGCCTCATTAAATGGCAATGTGGGGATCGTTCCCTAGTATAAGGTGGATGTAATGGCATGTGATGTTTATAAAATTTACTAAAATGAGTAGGATGAAAATGGACTGGGTAAAGGGTAGGGATAACTGAAATATGATCACTACAGTGCTCGCGTTCCGGTGGTTGACCTGCCAAAAGTAACTAATTGTGTGTTAGGTATGCGTGTCCGGTTCGTAGCCTTGAATGCATATGACATCGTAAAATCTATTTTTGTGATGGCAGTCCTTCAGTTGATTTTGTATTCAGTCTAATCAGATGCAACTTATTTTCTTCTCGGTTCCATTCGAGCTGCCATTTGGTCATCATCGCTCATTTTATTGTTTTTCATACTCCTGAAAAAGAATTTTCATCTTCTGGACATCGATTGCAGTTGCATTTCCTGCTGTGGAGTCAGCAAGCTCGATTCCTGCAATACCAACAGGACTTCGGGCACAGCAGAACTGCACATTGTAACAGTGTATCGAAAGTATAAAGTTTTAAGAGGACATACAATATGAAAGGGTTGTTACTGCTTTGTTCTGAGCTGATTGTAGTCATAGTACTCCTGGCATCCGTCTAAATAATATTGCTGATTATCTGTAGAACTGCAATTATACTGTACACCTCCAGACAGTATATGCTCACCTGTAGTGGCATGTCCTGTTGAGACCTTCAGCACAGGAGCCATACCAACGCGGTTATGTGCTTTGGAGAAATCTGTGTAGAAGCCTTCAAAATGATTATATTTTTTTAATTTCCATAAACTGGCTTTGGATTACTGCCAAAGATGCAACTTTTTATAATGAAGTGAAAAACTGCATTGGACAGGCATTTTGATCCAAGGTGGAACATCATTTCTGTATTTGTATTAAAATAAATGCCATAGGGCGCAATCTGGTTTATCCTAATTCCTATGGCCGGTATGTGGTTTGGCTTATTCCAGAAAAATGTGGACATATAATTATCAGATAGGTTTGCATGGCTGACCCAGCAGTGAAAATGTCTTAAATGTCTTTAGTGTGTATGTCAGCGTTAAGAAACTTCGTAATTTCAAAGATGGCTCGTGGCATTCCATATGCAGGCTCTCAATAGGCAATGTTCTGTTTATACTCAAAGCAGTTCCAAAATGATGTTCGTGGTCTAGAGCTTTTAAAGTGAATTTTCGGGCTGACCTATAGACGATACACCCTTAGTCCATTCATGAAAAGATTGGTGAGTAGCAGGAGTCAATAATGTGTGTTGGCACTGCTCCTATCTCTGCTTCCACCGCGTCCACGTAGAGGGGGAAAAGAGTCATCCCTTTGTTCTTGCGGCTTAAGTGGTTGGCTTGTGGCTGGGGCAGTTGGGGGACTGCTTCTTTTGCAGTGGCAGGAAGGATTCAACCCTTGGGGGGTGGTGGTTGTTGGTGGCCGCGTTCCTGGGAACGGGACTGGCGGCCGATTGGCGTAGTGCCTGCGTCAGTGGCAGTGTCCGTGGGGGATTGTGAGGATTTGGGCCTGTGGCTAGGCACGAAGCGGTATTTGCAGCTTCTGCTGCCTATGGGATGTGAGCCTTTGCATACGATGCTCATGGCTTGACAGGTAGGTGGTTGCAGTGGCGGCAAGTAGGTATTCGTGGTTGGGGCACACGGCTTGCGACAGTTGAAGCACGCCTCCGGGCGAGACTTCAAAAGGAAGACTTCAAAAGTAAACCCCAAGTACCACACATATCCACGTATCGGGGCAGCTCGTTGTTAGCGAACATCACAACGAAGTGCTGTGTCTTACCCATACGACGCGCAGCAACGATGGGGAGATCGGGATTACGAGCGCGGAGCACAGCCAGGATCTCGGCATCGTTTTCGTAGCTGTAGGCCCAGCACAGATTACCCCGTACGAAATTGTCCGGGGCTGGGGCATAGGCGGTAACCGGGACTGCTGTTTTGTCGATGGTAATGGTGCCAATCTTGGCTTAAGACACGCATGGGCATTGTCGGGCGTGCTCACTGTGACGATGTTATTAGTGGGGTGGATACGGACCTGGTCGGCAGTAACCACCAGGCGGCGTTTGACGTTGGTGGCTGCATGGATAGCAAGAGCAAGTCGTGCGGGGCCTACAGTGTGGAGATTCAGTGTGCCCTGTGGGTGGAGGACGATCTTGAGGTGTTCCAAGGGCAGGTGGGGAAGAGGACGTTTTTTGGTCAAAGGTGGAGGGCGTCCGCGTGGCCGCGGATTCGGTGGAGTCGATGTTGTGGCTGGCGTCTGGGTCTCGGCAGGTTGTTTCTGGGGCGGAGATGATCTTCGGTATCGATGTTGCATCTTGAACGCCGTCCATGAGCCATTGGATAACTCCGCAGCAGTAATGTCGATGCCTTCCACAGTGCAAGGCAAGGTTGGGCTTGGAGGGACGTGACGTCGCCACCGCCGCTGCGCGTGAAAGCACCGATGTCATGAGGCAGCTGATAGGCTCAGCTGTCGCAGCTATTGCAGCCAAAAGAATTTGGTCGAAAAATCATCAAACTTTGCTTGCCTTGGTCCGGAAATCACCAGACCGGGTCCGGAGCAGTTGATGAACGTCCAGGGCAAAGTTGGTGAACGCACGGGGCCAAAAACATGGAATTTTGATGGGAAATCACGGAGCCCATGTGAGATGCGTCTGCTCGCTCCCAGTGCGTGGCCAAAGTCTCCATCCTTGAGCACTTCGTCGTCGGGTGAGATTGCACTCACTTTGCATTTTCTGGAAGCTGGTATTTCAAATGATGGTGGTCTTCCAACTAGCTTTTTGCCAGCTGCAATGAGACATTTAGCTATACCGGCCTGGAAGTGTCGGAGGTTCACATTTTTCTGATTGAGGCTGTCACAGTGACGCCAGGCATTCACTGTACTCATCTGAGTGTATAATAACAAAGGTGCATGTACCATCTTCGAGATTTGATTCCAAACTTGTATAAATCTACCAAGTAATCCAATAAATCCACACCTCCCATGAAGGAGTTGTAAATGTTTATAGCAGCTGGCTGTGGAACAGAATGTATTTTTTTTCTTTCTATCCCATCTTTGCACAGTGCCAACTGGTTCAGTGGATACGTAGTTTGAGACAATGGTGGCAGGTCATTGTTGTTCTATCTCACAACTGATGTTCGCGAAGAGTCAACAGTGTTGTTGAAGGCACCACAGCCTTCTATAGGTCACTTTCGGATTTGAGTCTACAGTCCCGCAGTCTGTTGCCTCTCAGCATCCCGACGAAATTTCACCGTGTGGCCCCATCATGGTGAAATTCATTCAGTACTAGTCATTAGCAAGAACGTCTGTGATGTCCATGGCCATCGCTTTGTGCAGCTTTTGCTTATGTGTTGGGGAAAAACGAACCGCCAGAAGTTGTTAAAGACGGTGTAGCATAATAATACATAGGGCGTTACAGGGTTAATAGCTCCAAATCCAGTCTATAATCAGTGTTATCCCACTCGCAGATATCATCCTTTAAAGCGGTATTCACACGGGTGCTGGAATCCCTCTCTAAGCGAGGGCAAGCGTGCCGACGTCGCACCTTCGAGAGGCTGCGGGGTGTCGCAGCTTCTGGTTTTGCGCCGCCAGCCGCCGTCTCAAGGTAGGGGAACATCTCAGCCGACTGGCACAAAGGCTCCCCGACTCCCTGAGAGGGAAGAAGCGTGCTATGGGGGTGCCAGCAGATAAGATCTACCCCGCCCGTGCCTTTTGTATTCAACCCTTCTCCGGCAGGCCCGTTCTCTTTCGTACGAGTTTATTTTATTTTGTATACCTATTTTCACTGGACTTGTTTTCCTGACTTGTAAAAAAACGTTAGTGGGTCAGAAATGGCTGTCTCGTGCACTTCTTGGTTCCAGTCCTGCTGTGTGTGGCTTGAAACAGTGGATGTCTCTTTTCGGCGACTCTTCATCGCCCGTGTGAATGTGCGAGTTTGGGAGCGAGGGCGAATTTGTCCGACCCGTGATGCCCTGCACCTCTTTTCCACAGCCATCCTTGCCGGAATCCCCCATGTGAATAACACTTAAGAGAAAAGGCAGGGGTTGAGAAACTGCCCTTTGAAGTGAAGAGGAACATGTTCATTTTGGGCCAGCTGTTTTCTGGCCTCTATGAGTGGTGCTTTCTCTTGAATGTGAAAATTTTATTTTACTGGTGGCAGCATAGCCTTGTAAATAATCAACTTTTGCTGAGATTCATTTGAAGGCAACAATTCCTCAGGCAAAAAACAACAATTTCTTGTAGATTCTGAATTTGTGGACCTGCTGAAACAGTGTCCAGGCCAGTCAGAGCAAAACCAAGATCGTCTTTATAACTACCGCTGTTACTAGATTTGAAAAACTCTGCAGGAGTGTTTTTGCTCAAAATGTCGAGAACAAGTTTTCTAGGATATATTGTCCAAAGCAGCTCAGGAGCACAAAACAAAAACCTCGAACATTCACTTGGTGCTTCTGAATGTCAAGGGATGTGCAGGTGCCGAGCACAACACCCCTCTCTGTTGGCATCCATAGAGGTTTCCATTTGCCCCGCTCACGTCTTGGAGAAAAATAACCATGTCTTTTGTACTCAATTCAGCATAATTATTGCGAGCTTAGTGATTCTGGATGTCATTATCCTAAGCCACCTGAACATTACCTCAAACATCCATGTTGCCTTTTGGAAGCTTGTTTGCCTGAGCAAAGTAACGCAAAGATGCTCTAGTGTCGTGATTAAAAAGCAAGAACACAAGGCCAACTTATCTTGTGAAAGTGTCCCAGGTCCAAGCAAGCTTCTTTCAAGTGTGACGCAAGCTTCAGCTGCTGCTTGAAATCAGTTTCTAAATGTTTCTAAACATTCGAGAAGTCTTCATGAGCTGTTATGGCATATTCTTTAAACAGGTCCCATTTTGCTTGCTCAAGCTTCCATCGAGGAGGTTTGACACAAACAGTTGGGCCAGGATTTTCGGCTTGCAAGATGGGGAAATGGTCACTTCCAAAAATTTCGATTACGTCTCATGACTAATGCATAGATATACCTGTTGATGAGAATGATAAATTTATGCAAGAGGATGCTTCATTTGTAGTGTTGAAATTTCTCATGTCACCGTTGCTCAAGATAACAATCTTTGTAGTGTTTATAGTAGCTGTTCGACGATCATTTTCTCACATGTATTTGCTTTACCGCAATGCAGGGCAATTGAGAGTTATGTGATGTCTACAAGACAGCACTTTTCAACGTCCACAGGGCACGCTGCAAATGTGGCTTTGTGGTATGCATAGACAGTTACAAGAAAGATGGCATTGCAAAAGCCAACAATATGTATGTGACTGAAAGAGGCAAGTTCAAATGTCTTTTGTGCACCAACTAATACCGACATCAGCAGGTAACATGGTGATGACCTAGATAATATGTCTCCTTGATTTGGCTGTACTTTTTATACCATTTTAAGCGGTGCAGGACTCCCGTAATCGGTTTGTCAGTGCAGCAACCGTCATTTGCACTTTAGCAATCAATTTGATGCCGTGCTGTACGAGCCCTGGAGCTCAGCACTTTTGCACTAGCCTTTTTCCAGTCACAGTGTATGTAGTGGCACGCTTGGTAGCTGACGACATTACAGTCATACCTGTTTTAGTTAACGGTGCTTCGTGCTCGTGCCACATTTTCTGCATGCTAGACGACCACGCTGTAGCGTAGTGGATAATTGTCCATAAGGAAATGGAATAAGAAATGGTTTAACTATTCTCTTGACAAGCATGACTCTGCATAGGACAAGCACATGCTTGTCCCGTGCAGAGTAGATATTTCACTGGCTTATTTGTTATTTTTCTTTTTTATATTTCTTTGTGTTTTTTTTTAGACACTTATTTTGTTTTTGTGATGTTTGTGTCATTCCTCAAGTAAAGCCAAAGTTGGTACTTGCAAGTATCTTTTCCCTGGTCCATCATCTAAGTTGTACTGTTAGGTTCATACGAAAGATGGGGCTTGTCAGACTGGTATAAATGATCGATACTGCAAGAAACAGAAGTGGACAAGAGGTGCAGTGACCAGGCTGCTGGAGAATGCTGCTGATGAGAGAAATCCAAGCAGCAACTTCATTCAGGTGGGCTCGTAAGGGTCCTAGAGGCCTTTGGGCCTAGGCTTGAGGCAGCAATCATTCCCAAAATGGGCAAATGTAGTTGGTCAAGAAACACTATAATTATCTTGCTAACAAGGTAGATGCTTGGCCATATTGGTTAAACAATATCGGAGCAGTGCATTTACGACGAGGACGAGAGGAGATACAGACACAGTGCTGATGTCTCTGTGCTGTGTCTGTCTCCCCTCAATGCTCCCCGACTCCCGGAGAGGGAAGAAGCGCGGTGGGGTGCCAGTAGATAAGGTCTACCCCACCCGGGCCTTTTGCATTCGACCCTTCACTTTCATACGAGTTTATTTTATTTTGTGTACTTATTTTCACTAAACTTGTTTTCCTGACCGGCAGAAAAATGTTAGTGGGACAGTGTGCGGCTTGAAACAGTCAGTTTCTTTTCGGCGACTCTTCACCCGTGTGAATGTGCAAGTTTGCCCAACCTATGACGTCGTGCACCTCCTTTCCACATCCATCCTCGCCAGAATCCCCCGTGTGAATACTGCTTAAGAGACGAGGAAGCAGTCATCCGCACAGGGATGAGAAACTGCCCTTTGAAGTGAAAAGGAACATGTCTTTGTACTCAATTCAGCATACTGATTGCACGCTTAGTAATTCTGGAAGTCATTAACCTAAACCACCTGAACAGTACCTCAGAAATCTGCATTGTCATTAAGCCTTTACGAAGCTTGCCTGCCTGAACAAGGTAACACAAAGATGCTATAGTGCCGTGATTAAAAAGCAAGAGTACAAGGCAAGGCCAACTTTCCTCTTTTCAGTGTCCGAAGTCCAAGCAGGCTTCTTTCAAGTGTGGCAAAAGCTTCATTTGCTGTTTGAAATCAGTTTATAAAAGTTTAAATATTTAACCCTTTATATCCCACAGGTGTCTCACGAGGTGAACATCGCTGAAATGTATATTTTTAAAGAGTTCATGTTCATGGAAAGACACGTGAAAAAAGTTAAAACGATTCCTCTTCATTTTATAGGAAATTTTATTATGCCACAAACGTTGCAGCTAGGAGTGGGGGGTAGAAATTCCCCGAAAATTTAAGATGCATGAAATTTCTCAAAGCAGTTGATTTTTTCTGCATCAACGCACAAATACACAGAACACTTTTTGCAAAAGAACCTTGTGCGCCTGGTGCATGAGCTTAACTTGCACATGGGGGCGTTTTTTTTTGCGCCACTTTCACTGGCCAATGGCCAATATTGTCGTGCCGCACAGAATGTTCAACATGATGGGCTCTTTTTGAAACAACTCCAGCTGCTGAGCCTGATGCCTTCAATGAACTAGTTGGTGACACAACACTCGCAGGCACAGGATCATCACCATCCCGGTTCAATCCGGGCATGCCCTCGAGTGAGCGCATCAATCCAAGTGCCACTCGGAACTTGAAGTCAACCAGCTGCATATCTGCCGATTTCGCTTCGCGGTAAAGCAGAAAAGCGTTCACAACCGCAAGATCGATAAGGGGAAAGCTTATCCTTTTGTACCACTTCTTTGTTTTCAAGTCATTTCCGTAAAATGACAGAAGCATATCTGCTTTGTCTACTCCACCCATGCTCTGGTTGTACACTCTAATGATGTTGGGCCTCTGCACATCCACATAAGTCTTGGTTTTTCTGTCGTAGCGCCTGCATGTATCAAAAGGTTCAATGCTGTGGATGTTTGATGCAGCTGTCACTGTGCGGTTGTCGTTCCAGGAACAGATGACAATTCCTGTGCTCTTTTCTGAGCGGAAGTCGAGTGATCCTCTCTCGGCTTTTTTCACTTCTTTGTCAGTTTTCAGAGGGCAGTTCCCACATCTTGTTTTTCTGATGGTGGCAGTCGCTCCAAGTCCTCTCATTTTCATTTCATTTAAAAGCTCGATGGAAGCGAAGAAGTTGTCGAAAAATATTTCTGTTCCCGGAGGGCAATCATGAGTGAGTCGCAAAACGACCTTCCCGCTTTCGCCTACGTCTTCCGGGGTGTTCGGGGGGTCTTCGATTAGGTTGTCACCATACATGTGAAGCCGAAATATGTACCCAGACCGGCCTGCCAGGGCCCAAGCTTTGTAGCCCCATTTCTTAGGCTTACTCTTCATATAAACCTTCAGAGAATGTCTGCCCTTGAAAGGGATAATCATTTCATCTACACCCCGCCGGGGTGGCGCAGTGGTTACGGCGCTCGACTACTGTTCCCAAGGAGGCGGGATCGAATCCCGACCTCGGCGGCCGCTTTTCGATGGAGGCGAAAAGCAAGGTGCCCGTGTGCTGTGCGATGTCAGTGCACGTTAAAGAACCCCAGGTGGTCGAAATTTCCGGAGTCCTCCACTACGGCGTCTCTCATAGCCTGAGCCGCTTTGGGACGTTAAACCCCACAAACCAAACCAACCAACCATTTCATCTACAGCAACGCAAGTTTCAAGTTTGGCAGCTTGTGAAAATGTGTTATTTAGGCTCGTAAGCACATGTAGCACCTTATGGAGACAGTCATAGCCTTCTTCTCCTTTTTCCCGCGCTTCATCATTGTTCTCTGCATGAAATAGGGACATGATTTCGTCGAACCTGTTTCTTGTCATGCAGTCGGCAATATCTGCTTGACGAGTGTTCGCTGACCAGTACATCCTTCTAAAAGGAAGGTCAACAACAGACATATAAAGGACAATGCCAATAAACTTGCGCATCTCGAGGACTGACACTGGAAGGATTCGCGTGCGATTTTCTTGGGTCCTGAATCTGTTCGTTTCGAAAGTGAGGAACTCAATGAGGTCAGAGTCAACGAGTTTCAGGAACATGCTCAAGGGGCTCTTCACTCTTTCTAAACCGTCCGCAGGCTTCAAAACACTTTCTTTCTCTCCCCGATTGATATTGATGTCCTTTTTCACCCAGTGCCAAATTTTCGTTTGCTTCTTCTTTTTGGTTGATGTGACCTGCACTTCTTCTTCACTGTCTGAAGAGCTTTCGCTGACATTCTGCACTGTTCTCTCCTGCGGCGTGTATTCTTCATCGCAATCCGACTCCTCCAAATTTTCGTCCTCACTTCCACTAGGGTATTCGAAAAGAATTGCTTGAATTTCTTTGTCAGTCAAGCGCTGCCTGCATATAAAAAAACGTTCTTCAAAATCAATACACCAACACAAGTCGTTGCTAGACAACGAGTATGAAGGTTCACTTGATGGAAATTAAATTTGATGCCGCAAATACTCTGACATAAGCGCTCAAGGAAATCATACTAGTTCATGCATTTCTCTGGAAGGACGGACCCCAGCTTCCTGGCTGCCACAAATGTGTATGTAAGCTGAACGAAGTGAAATGCTCTACAAGGAGCAGTCGTAGCAACATGAAACTGCGTAAGTATATTCGCTAGACTTCCGCAAAACTGCTGTCGGTGTTTTCAATAATAAATTATCAGAGTTCAGATTACCACAACAGAAAAATAACGCACACTTACCGCCTTGGCCAGCTGCACGTGGAGTCCATGTTTTCGACGCTCAAAATGCTGCTGTGCGGTACCCGTGGCGCCATCTACTGACAGTGAGTGCAAACACCAGCTGCCACGTTCGTGGCAGCTAGGAACACAGGGTTCCTAGAGCATATTTTCTACCTCAAAAAAATTAAAATAACACTGCCACGTTTGTGGCACCTGGGATACAAAGGGTTAAAATGTCTTCATCGGCTATTATGGCTTATTCTTTAAAAAGGTCCCATTTGACTTGCCCTAGCTTCCATTAAGGAGGCTGGACACAATGCTTTGGGCCAGGATTTTTTTAGGCTCTTATGCATATGAAACCGACAACCTACCTTTTAAACATAATTTATTGCACATTTCCCACACACACACACATACAATTGCGACTCACCATGAATGTTTATTTCATGAGTGCATTATTAGCGGAAGAATGCGGTGTTTTTTACGTAAGCACTGAAGCGCTTTGTCGCTCAAGCTGTTTCTCGCGCAGTACATTTTCATTTTACTCAGACATTTAAGCACTTCCTTCCAAGGCACATTCAGCATCAGGTCTACATCGTCCTCGCCATCCAACTCTGGTCGTAAGCTCCGCGCCACTGCACACCGCTGCGACAATCGCATCTGTGCTTGCTTCCTCGCAGACAACCAGTTCATTTTTGCCAGCGTCAACCCTTCAGTCACGAATTAATGTGAAGTGCAGGAAAAATATTCTGCGTGCTTTTTTTAAGAAAGGATAGTCCGAGAACAACAATAAAGCAAATAAAAATTTTTTTTTTGCTTCTTGCTGAAGTTTGGCCCGTGTACACATATGTGTACACTGTGACTCAGTCAGTATAAAGAAGACAAGGTTGCATTTCGTTTCTCAGGCAAAAGATTTGTTTATTTCAGATCAAAATGAGATTCTAAAACACAAATTAAAGCTCACTTGTTGTGGAATGCATAGAAACAGTCATTTGTCGCTGAAAAACACAAAAACACATTGCATTTCCGGCATCGAACTCTCGTTCTTGACTTGCAGCCTTCCAGTTTGCAACGCTGAGCGAAACTAGTGCCTGTGTGTGCTGGCCAGTGATGCATTCCATCATACCGTACAGAATTTACGGGCCGCGGCTCAGCATTGTGCACCTTCCTTGGGGGCTCCTTTGCATCATTACTCGGGCGACCACGTTTCTTGGCACCGTTCTTGTTGCACATGATTAATGTCATGCCAACATCATTCTGAAAGGCCAGCAAGTCTAGAATTTTTCTACGTGGTACACAGTTGTCATTCGCATCAATCAGGTATTCTTGCCAACTATTTACCAGTGCGAATGAAGTGAAATGAGAAATGACGCGTACTGGCCACTTTTTGGTTCTTTGTTTTAGTGGGTACAACGAGAGCAAAAAATCCATTTTGTCCACTCCGCCCATGGATTCGTTGTATTGGGTGATAATTTCAGGGCACGGTATTTCAACATGCTGCTTCAACGACTCGCTCCACCGTTTCACGCTTGTTGGCTCCCCAACGCCCACAAATGTCGACGCAACATTCACGATGCCATTGTCCTGCCACCTGACAACAGTGATGTCACCACTTTTGGTAACCCGGGAATCCATACTGCCGCGTCCCTCTTTCTTCAGTGCTTTATCCGACTTCAGTGGACATCCTTGAAGTCTATTGCTTCGAATGGTGCCAATGGCCCAAATACCTATTTCTTTCAACTCTTCAAGAAGTGGTATCGATGTGAAATAGTTGTCGAAGTAACATTTAAAGTTCTTTAGTTTTGGCAAGTACTCAGTCAACCTCATAACAATGGAACCACCAAGCCCTAGGTGCTTGTGCTCCACGGATGTGCCAGTGCCCTTACCTTGATAAAATTCAGTCATGTGCGACACCACTGGAGCTGCATCGAAGAAACACTTTGACTCCTTCGGGATTGGGTTTGTTGCGGACAAACTGTTTAGCTGCAACTCTCCCTGTAAAGGGAATCATTTGTTCATCGATGCTATTTTTTTCAGTAGCAGGTAATTCCAGGCACCTCTTTCTGACGGCATCAAGTAGCGGTCGTACTTTCCAGAACTTGTCAGTTCCAGTGTGATTCGGGTCTGGCTCTGTGACATGCAATGCAGAACGGAGTCTGAAAAATCTATTTACGGTCATTGCTTCCGCCACACTAGCAATTCGGGTTGCAGGGCTCCAATACATTCTGATGCGTGGGAATTTTAGTATCCCCATTATCAGCAACATTCCGAAGAAGGTTTTGACCTCTTCTGGTGTAGTTCCCAGAATGGTTCCTGAACTCTGAAGTGCGTAGATGTTGGTGCAGCGTGCAATTTCTTCAAACAGTTCATTTGTGAAGTACCTGAAGAAGTACTCACATGGTTCAGTCACAACACTGAAATCATGGTTTGGGAAGTGAAATGTGCTGTCAGGCGGCTGAAATTGAGCAGCCGTCCAAATAGCCTTCCTCTTTTGTCGGCCGACGACTTCTTGTTGGTCATCGGGGTCTAGCAGAGGCGGAGGCTGCTGCACTGCTCCGGACGGACCAGCTCCACTGTCTGTTATGACCGCCTGCCAAACAAAATTTATTTTATAATTTCTGAAGCAAACCAGACAACATCATATTCACTGTCATTCCGCCACTCACAGATTGATTTTGATGCTCGTCTTCTTCCTCGTCATCGGAAAGGCCAATATCCGATGTGTTTCCATCGGAAATTTTAGACAGCAGCCTTTCCGCCGAGTCATCATCAAGTCTTCTCCTTTGTTTTGCATGATTTCTCAAGTCTGAAAACCAAAAAAACCAAAAGTTATATCAGAAACAAGCTGAACTACGAGAAACGCCATCGTTCATTTTGTACGAGTAGAGGCATGGTGTACACAATTGTGTACACGAAAGTTCGCGCCAAGTTTTCTAGCGCTGCATTGTAGTTCTGCTACATTTTAAGGCTTTTACATGTTCCCTATGGTTTTACAAGCATAAAAAAAGCACGTACTTGTTACCAAAAAACAATTACAGCCCAGAAAAAGTTAGTTCGGGAAAGCACTTACCAGCGTTTCCGTAGAAAGTGACGGCGTCCATCTTCAAAGTGGTTGTTTACGACTGAATATCCGGATAAGAACACCAGATGGCGCTAGTAGTCTTGCCTGGTGTCCATACAAAGCTAAGCAAACGTATTTCGCGCGGGAAATTTGAACTTCAACGGAGGAAAAAAATCGAAAAAATCGCGTACACATATGTGTACGCTGTGTCTGAAGGGGATAATCTTCAAAAGTGTCTGTCACGGAAACAAAGTTGTTCTCAGCGAGGCCGGACCACATGTCAGCGTTGACTACCTCATTAACGTCGCTCTGCTCATCAGCTTCAAGAGCCTCAGCGTTGCGTATGAAGCTAGCCTTTTGAAAGCACTTGCTTATTGTGGCCTTCAGCTGCCACCATGAAGCAACGACCGTGTCGAATGCGCCCCTTAAATGCACCTTGAGGTGCTGATGTTCAGCAGAACTCTTTCGCAAAGGTGTTTTTGTAGAGTGCCTTTACAGTGGCGATGACACCCTGGTCAAGGGGCTGACATTTAGTGGCAATGTTGGCTGGAAAAAATTAGAATCTCTCAAGCTTGGGCACAATTTGGCTGAAAAAGCTGTCGCAACGTGCAACAGTTATCACCATTTGTTCCTTTGGGGTGTAGAATACTAGCTGTTACACCTGGAGTCCAAGAACATAAAAAGCCAGCTGTATCTTAGCATAGTACTGATGTGACTCTTTAAGTTTGCAAATGCTATCTGATGAAACAATGTACGCAAGGCATTTACCTTCAAAGCGTTCTTTGCCACTTCTTTTAGAATATAGGCACTTAATCTCAAGCAGTTCCATTAAGTCATAGTCGGTTTCGATCAACCCATCAGGACTGCACGCTAGCCACTGCTGATCTTCTTTGACTACAAAGCTTACAGTTTACACTTGTTTGCTGTAGTGGTACTTGTACCATTCCTTGGCAGCCGGCTCAAGCTTTACTCCGTAGAGCATTGTCTGCGTGGTGACGCACTTTTAAGTGAAAGTAGATTTTCTGCTACTGCCTCCGGAGGTCTCCTTGCTCTAAGTATTGTGTGTTCAGTCGTTGATGTTATCCGACAAGATCTGCGAGAGAAAGCCATTAGCTGAATTATGTCTTACAGTAGTAAAACAATATCTTGTTTCTAGGTGTGACAACGAAATTATTTTGACTAATAGATGAGATAAAAGGTGTGGCCTACCTTGCAGCATGCCACTCTTTCATTCTTTGTGCTGTGCATTGAACCGGGCTGCATACGTCAGTCTTGTAAAAATGTTCAACTGGTCCGCTAAGTTTGAAGTTGTCACAATAAAGCACAGCATCTTTGGCCCAAGTGTAATCTTTGGAGGGAGTCTGAGCAAACAACAAAAAGGTATTTTGTTTCCACCAAGCTGCTGTTGCCTTTCTCGCTAAAACCTACCTGCTGTGTCTGTCTCAACACTTGTTTCGCCCCTCTCCTCATGCCTTTTTGCAGCAAGCATGGTCAGCATAGGGCAGTTTATGAAGCCATATTTATCTAGGACATACATGGGATCAACACCATCCTTGGCTGGAGCATTTGAGAAATGTTTTGATTTGTATTAAAACAATTTAGGCAGGTGAAGTTCAAAGTTCTTTCTCATGCACTAGGATAGGCATACAGTTTGTGACAATTTTTCCATTTTAGGGCCCTATTGTGCAAATACTAAATACCGCATATCGCATTTACTTGGAAAACTCTGACATTAAAATGCAAGGTGGCTTTTTTTTCCAATAAAAAATTGCATGCACGTGCACCGTAGGCCCTCAAAGCTCATGTTCTCGAAGAGGTTGTATTATGAGCAGCAAAATTTAGCATCAAAATCGCAATGCAATTGCATCATTCAGGCGATGTGCAGGTGGAGGCTTGAGGCTGCGTAGCAATATCGCTGAGCCCCTTTCTCGCCACGCTATCTGAACGCGTCCGAGGGGCTCTGCGGCACTCTCAAATTAGATGGGCAGCGCCTACACATCCAATTGAAAATCCTGTGCAGCGTTGAGTGAACTCTCCGGCTGAACAGAAGAAATTTTTTTTAAAATGCGCTGGTGCAAATGCATAGTTGTGTGTAAACAGGGAAATAAACCTGAAATTTTAAACTCTTCACAAGCTAGCAAAGAATCTCATCGCATTATTAAGTTTAAAGCCGCGCTCTTCCAATTTGGCCATAAACTATTATTGCCTTTGCACATGGGGCTGTTGTTTACTGTCGAGCGGCTCTCATTCTTAAAGTGCGTTCCAGTAGCTGTTGTGCTCACTTAGTGTTACCATGAGACTTGCCTCAACTGTATCGCAAGTAATGAGGTTACGTACTATCGTCCTGCGAACTCGTCTTTTTTCCTTTGGGGTAAATCTTTGAAAGCACCCCCCAACTTTGACTGCTGCTTGTGCATGATATTGTTACCTCTGTGTCCACAGCGAACGCAAGTGCTGCAGCATGCTTGCAGCGGCCGTCCGCACCGGCTTTACAGGAACATTTTGCTCTAATAATGTTCCTTGACAAGGCCAACTGCATGCAGGTGACAATGCGGCGTGTAAAATCGGTTTTATGTACTGCAGTGACTACCCAAAGACATGAAGTTGCACTTGTAGGTCCACATCGTAGCTCAGCACATTGAGCTTCGTCTGAGGGATATGCTTGCAGAATATATGCGTACCTTCTGCTTGGCACTCTCTCGTGGCTAGCCTCGTAAAGTTGCTTCCCTTTCTCCAGGTTAACAGATCTGAAAAACTTTGTGGTTTTTCAGGCTTTGAAACCCGCACCGCAGAATAACAGGTAGCGCCAAACGCAACCCACTCCGCAGACTCGCCATGTCACTGTTGTGCGTTTTGCCGTGGGCAGCACTGTCTGCTGAGAAAACGATGGTGCCATACAACGGGCACCCGGTCCCTATGACAGATGATGGAGCGGTGGACTTCGGTGCTGTGGGCCATGTGGTATTGTTTAACATGCAGTCAAATCCCACAGTAGAGCAGCGTCTTTCTCAACGGCCGTGATTGAACCCCCCATTCTAGAAATCAGCAGTCGAGCGCCCAACCACTGACATGTTTAACAGCAAAAAAAAAAAATTAGAAGAGGAAGATGCTCAAACAACTTGATCGTGCATACAGAAGGCACGAGTGGCCTGTTCAAACTATGCTGCAATCTTCGATCGCGTGTTTGAGTAGTTGCCGTATTTCAAACAAACTGGGATATGCAATTTCTTAGCGGTTGCATTAAAGAAGCTCTAAAGAGGGAGCGATACAGTTTCCCTATGCCTAGTATGTTAAAGAATGTTGATGTAGGATAATCTTTCCGCAAGAATTTTTGAAAAGTGGCAAATGGAAGCAAAGCTATTTGCAATCAAAATTTGAATATCTGTGCCTTCGCTGCTTTCGTCCTCCTATCAGCTTTTTAGCACTTGCAAAGGTGGGCCCTCCTCCACGGGCCTCGGCCACGTCACGACTGACGGACTTTCTGCTTAGTGCCGCATCCGCAACTTCCGTTTTGGCGCACTTGCTTGCTGATGCACCGCTGGGGGCAGTCGTCGTCTGCTTCATCATCCGCTATGGCGCACATCGCCCTTCGGTGCAATTCGGAAGTTTTGTTTGAGTTGACCTCACCCGCGATTTTGTGTTACGTCGTGTGCGTGACGGGTGCTGGACAGCTCTGAGCTGGACTGCTCACTCTAGTTCACGAAGGCAGTTGTCGAAGCGTGGATTTCTGACGGCACATGAGCGGGAGGTTGCCACATTGTGCTGTCCCTGGCTGCGAAGGCATTTCTAGTGATAAGAAAAGCATTCTGCATAAGGTGCCTCAAGACGCCAACCTCTGGAAACAGTGGCTACAGCTCAGCGGACAGCTAGCATCGGTGAAGAAAGTGAAGAATTTTAACCTGGATTTGCGTTTCTAGATTTGGGGATCCCAGCAAGACTGCAAGTCTGCATGAAGGAGCAGTGCCAATGCTGTTTCTTTCATTGATATTAGCTTTAAGGTGCGGTATCGCAGTGGGGTGTGTAATTTTTTTTAACTCGGGCGATCTTTCTCGGCATTGTGGCGTGCATAAACATGATTTGTCATGGTCACTGATTTACACTGCTCAAAATAAACCAGTAGCAAGCTACCGATAGGATTTTGATACTTTTTACAGAATTGACCCCACGCACGAATGCACACATATAAGCAGTTGTACTACGGTTGTCAGGGTTCAGCGAATGGCGTGTACTTATGGGGGTTGAGTGCCATCTCTATCGCTGCTCGAGCTCGGGGTCTATAATAACCGAGCTGCCGGGAGGGGGCAAGATGTCAACCAGACTAAAAATTCAGTATATAGATTGCAGAGGAAATCTCGTGCACCTCGCTCGAATCTTGAAACCTTCGTGTTCGGGCCCTTTTGCACTTTGACTCTATATGATGCCCCTTCGTAAAAGATAACGATAGATACTAAAGGAAAAAAAAGGAAAGTAATGAGGAGAAGGGGACTGTGTAGTTGTGCGCAGTGGTGTAGTTTGTCAGGCTGCGGTTCGGCGTCAGCTGACAGTGGAAAAGCGAAGAACGCGCTTGCCGACAGGAAGTAAACTGTTCAGTGCCCGATTATGAGTACACTATATGGCTCCCGTCCTGTAGCTCTTTTTTTCTTTGTTTTTACACCGTGTGGTGTTTGTACAGAGCCCACCCTGAAATGTCACGCGCATGAAGCCACGCCCAAGTTCACCGACTGAGATGGTCAGGAAAGAAACATGTGAAAACAGAGGTGTGCAGTTGAATTGAAAGATTATTTGTCGACACACATTACAGTCGGAAGAGGGGGCACTGGGCAAAAAGCTGCATAATGCAGCTTGAGGTAGCGCCCATTGCCCCAATAATACATAAAAAGAAAGAAAGGAGGGACACTGGGACACTGTCAGGAATGAAAAGATGGAAACAGAAAGAAAAGGCGCCAAGAGGCTTTACCCTTCATCGGGAGGGGGGGGGGGGGTGGAGGGAGATCGCAAATGTAATGTTATCACTCGCGTGAACTCACTTAGTCACTCTAAGTTCTGCCTCTTAATCCCTAAGTGATCGGCTGCCGATCGGAAGTGTAAGTGTTGGTTGACAGGAGTTATACACAGCTAGATTTGTCCTGCGGAGAGGTGGGGATAGGGGAAATAAACTGAAAAACCAGCGCGCGCTGATGTATCAATGTTCAGTGCAATGTTGTGACAAGTGGCTCACAAATGTGTTGAGCTGGCGTAGCCGACGAAGCCTGAGAGCTGCAACACAGGCTATTCGAGCCCGGCATAAGCCTAACTGCGCAGCGCGAGCCGCGCGCCCCAGCTGCCGCTAGCTTCCTCGAGCGCACAGCAGCGCGCTACCCAAGACTAGCCATGCAAGTGGCTACTGCCTACTACAACATTTTTCCTTACAGAGAAGCAGCCTCTTGGGCGGAATGACGCAACGTCCACACTTCGTGTGCTGGTGGGAGGCGTCAGCGCAAGCTGTGTGTGAATCTCTTGGAGAAACTGAAATCTCCGGGAGCGTTACGTGCGTGCCGTCAAGGAGATGCCTTGTCTGTGTGTGTCTTCATGTAGAGATGCCTCATAGATGTCATTCTCTCGCTTCTCTTCCACAGGTTTGAGAAAAGTGACAAGATTGGTCCGATGTCACCGCACAGTGCCGTCTCCGGTGTCAACCATAAACGATCTAGGCTCGCCTGAGGGTGCCACCACAGTCCGTTTTCGCTGCAAGTCCATCACCCATACTTCATCCCCTTCCAGAACGTTGGGAAGTTGCCGCACGCCATGTCGTCTATCGTAGTTTCTTCGCTGCTGTTCACGGTATTGAGTTTCAGAATTCCTGAGTTTAGTGACCTCTGGCAAATGCCCCGCAGGGGGCACCTGTTAAAGCAGGTGTTTGTGTGTTTTGTGCGACACCACGGACCCCGAGCACCCACGCTTAGCCGTGCGTGGCATCGTCGTGTCTGGGGAAAACGGGATCCTGGTGGTTGAGCCGATGCCGAGTGTTTGGACCCTTAAGGCCCCTCGGTGGAGGCAACACACCACTTTGGCCCACGCTTCCCATAGACGGCACCTTCGGGCTGACCCACCCGGGGGAAATCGGCAGTCGCCTTTTCCTATCCTCCCCTTCATCTTTTACGTTCCTATCTTCTATCCTACAACTCTCCTGTCCTCTACTCTCTTCCGGTTTTTCCTTACTTCCAGGTGGCGAGGGTTAACCTTGTGTGGCTGACTACCCTGAGTTACGCCATATTAGGTTATAGTTACGGTGTACAGCTGACGTGGACAGGACTTGCCTGCCAATTCCTGCCCCGTCCCCTCGTTGGGCTCCATGGTGGGTGGCTGGCGCCGCGGCCGAACATCATACATTATTTATGGCTTCTTCCTCCAAACAAACTGATCGCCTTTCCAAGAAAAGGCGGACCGATGTATCAGCCCAGTTCTTTTCAGCAAAGCATGACACTTTCCCTAAATATCATGTGATCCACAGTGAAAGCCCTGCCAAACAAGCTCGGCTAATATCCCCCTTTGCAGTATCTAGGTCTCTCACAACCATACTAGGCCCAGGATACAAAGTTAGTAAACTGGCTAGCGGGGATCTCCTGCTTGAGCTGCAAAGCAAATTCCAGTACAGCAACCTTCAGCAACTTACAACATTTGGGGATATCCCAATAACGGTCAGTGCTCACAGATCCTTGAACACAGTCCAAGGCGTGATATCAGAGAATGACTTCCTGTCACTCACCGAAGAAGAACTTCTTGAAGGTCTTTCTGAGCAAAATGTGATCGGTGTACACAGGATCAAAATCCGGAAGAACAACCAAGAAATACCAACAAAGCACATAGTTCTGACTTTCAACTCCAGCAAACTCCCTGAATCCATTGAAGTCGGTTACATCAAAGTAGACATCCGGCCCTACATTCCAAACCCTAGACGTTGTTTCAACTGCCAAAGATTCGGTCATGGCTCCCAGAGCTGCCGTGGCCGACAAACATGTGCAAAATGTGCCTCAAATGAACACAAATCTGACGAGTGTGAAGCTGCGCCACACTGCGCAAACTGTGCAGGTGAACACGCCGCGTACTCACGGTCATGTCCTTCTTGGAAGAAGGAGAAGGACATCATTACCATAAAAGTCAAGGAAAACATAACGTTTAAAGAGGCACGACAGCGATATCTTGTTAAACAGGGCACTTTTTTGTTCACAGCCAAACCGAACTATTCCAATGTGGTGGAGCATGGGGGCAGCACACCACAACAGGATTTGGTCTCCGCCGAGGGTAAGCCTCAGGCAGGGCCATCCTTGCCCCAGGCAGAAGCAGCGAAAGCTGCCCTGCCATCGCAGAAACAGGGCACACTGGCCCCAGAGCCAACAGCCCAAAAGGCTTCTCCCCCAGAAGGGAAGCCTGCAACCAACACTCCTAACTCTCCCCAAACGTCCAAAGCCCCTGAGGCAATGGACACAACCCCTTCCTCGTCCACGCTGCAGCGGCGGCATAACTCTCTAGAAAGAAAACGGAGAGAAAAACCTCGTATAACAGGACCAGAAAAACCTGAAACCTAAATTCAGGTACATTCCAAAAAAAAAAAAATGGCGTTCCTCATACACTGGAACTGCCGAGGTCTCATAAACAACTACAACGATATAAAAGACATTTTACATTCATTTTCTCCTGTAGCCCTTTGCCTACAGGAAACTAACTTAGGACCACACCAAAACATTTTAAAAGGACACAACGTTTTTCGCTGCGACCGAAAAGAAGCAAATAGGTTATCTGGAGGTGTCGCTATTGTAGTGCAGAATGGAGTAGCAACACGTGAAATTAGCCTCAAAACCAAGTTCGAAGCTGTTGCTGTCTCTATCATTCATTATAAAACAATAACTATATGCTCACTGTATCTCCAACCGCACCTAACTGTAACCCTTCATGATCTGGAAGAGCTTTTAGAACAACTGCCAGAACCATATCTGGTTGTTGGAGATTTTAATGCGCACTCCACTTTTTGGAGAAGCGATCAGACAGACACTAGAGGTCGTATATTAGAGGATTTTATATTATACAATGATGTCTGCCTGCTAAATACAGGAAAGCATACATACTGCTCCCCAAGCACGGGGAAAATGAGCATTTTAGATTTATCATTTAGCTCCCCATCAATTTTTACTGATTTTAAATGGGACGTCTTTGACAATCCTCTAGGAAGTGATCATTTGCCTGTCATTATCAGCCTAACACCCTCACCCTCCATCACTCTAAACAAACCCAAGCGGTGGAAGCTGCACCTTGCGAACTGGGCTCTATTCCAGTCTGAAGCCAGCCTGGAAAAGGTCTTTTCCGAAAAACTCAGTGTTGACGAGATAAATGAAAAATTTACGGCCTGCATCATTGACGCAGCACTTGTAGCTATACCACAGTCTTCAGGAGTGGTACTGAAAAATCGCAAAGTCTGGTATTCTCAGGAGTGCAGAGATGCAAAGAAGAAACAAAACAAAGCTTGGGGAACCTTTCGCAGGTACCCTACAAACGAAAACCTCGTAAAATTCAAACAGGCGAAAGCTAGGGCACGGTACATCCGCCGAAACGCTGAGAAGGCTTCTTGGCAAAAATACATATCATCAATAAATAGCTCAATCACATAAAAAAAAAATGTGGGAGCTTGTTCACAAACTGGATGGCAACTTCTCCCCGTACACAGTCCCCTTTCTAACATCTCCTGGCACCCAAACAAACTTACAGGAGCAGGCAGATATTCTAGGCGATCATTTTTCTGCAATTTCAAGCTCACTACACTACCCAAAATCTTTTATAACATACAAAAACAAGGCCGAAAAACAAAAACTGCCAACAAGTGGAAGTACTAATGAAACATATAACAAGTTAATAACACTACAAGAAATAAACACTGTTCTATCTGCCGGCAAGAAGACTGCACCTGGCCCAGATCAAATTCACTATCAGATGCTAGCACATCTTTCTACACCTGCATTAGAAGCACTTCTGAAATTTTTCAACAAAGTATGGGTATCCGGGAGTATTCCTGAGGCCTGGAAAAAAGCTATTATTGTGCCTTTCCTGAAACCAGGAAAGCCACCAACGGCCCCCAGCAGTTATAGACCCATAGCTCTCACAAGTTGCCTAGCAAAGTCTTTTGAAAGTGTTCTTAATACCAGATTAGCCTTTGTCCTTCATTCCCTAGAACTTCTAGACATACACCAATGTGGGTTCAAAACAGCATGTTCTACCACGGACCATCTAGTCCGCCTTGAAAACACTGTTCGTGAAGCATTTATTCACAAACAGCACTGCCTTGCCGTCTTCTTTGATATGGAAAAGGCGTATGATACTACATGGAGGTTTGGCATCCTCCGTGACCTAGCATATTTAGGCATACGTGGTAGGATGTTAAACTGTCTAAAGGACTTCTTGTCAAATCGCTCATTCCGTGTGCGTTTGGGCTCAACTTTTTCAAATAACTTTGTACAGGAGAATGGCGTACCACAGGGATGCGTCTTAAGCACAACTCTCTTTATAGTAAAAATGAATTCCATAAGCACAGTTATCCCGAAATCCGTAATGTATTCAGCTTATGTTGACGATCTACAGATTGCATACACATCCTCTAACGTATCTACATGTGAGAGACAGGTGCAGTTGACCATAAATAAACTAGCAGCATGGGCAGACACAAACGGATTTCAGTTTTCTCCTCAAAAAACAGTGGCTCTCCTATTCTCTCTCAAACGAGGCTTACAAACAGATCCTACACTACACCTGAACAAAACGAAATTACCGGTGAAAAACGAACACAAATTTCTAGGCGTAACTTTTGACAAAAAACTCACCTTTCTTCCTCATATAAATGTCCTGAAGAAAAAGGCTTCCAAATCTCTAAACATACTAAAAGTTCTTTCCCGTAAACACTGGGGCGCTGACAGGACATGCCTTAAACACATTTACAGATCTGTCGTACGCTCCACCTTAGACTATGGCTGCATAGTGTATGGGTCAGCTAGACCATCATATTTAAAAAAACTAGACCCGGTACATAACACAGGACTTCGACTCTCATGTGGAGCATACCGAACTTCTCCTATATCCAGTCTGCTTGTGGAAACAAATGAACCTCCTCTTGAAATCAGAAGAACTTCACTTACATGTGCCTATATATTTAAAATCAGATCTCTGCCAAAGCATATCTGCTATTCTCTAGTAACTAAATGCCCTTCTAGAACACTATTCACCAACAAACCCAATGCAGTGAGACCACTGCTCCTAAGATTTGAGCAAATGTGTCAAGAGGTTGAGCTACCGGATTGTTTACCTAGCATTGCCAAAAGACCTAACCCTCTGCCTCCTTGGTACCTGGTCCCTGAAGTTTGCGACCTCTCTCTTACACAGTTCCAAAAAACAATAACCCCACAAGAGCACTTCATACAAGAATTCCTTCAGCTGAAAGAAAAATACAGTAACTTCACAGACTTTTACACGGATGGCTCGAAAACAGATCATTATGTCGGAAGCGCAGTTGTTCAAGGCGAATGGGAGGAAATAATGAGACTTCCACAGTGCGCGTCCATCTTTACTGCTGAATGCTATGCTGTCTCTGTTGCCATAGAGAAAATAATGAAAGAAAACCTCAGGAGAAGTATTATTTACACAGATTCCCTAAGTGTAGTCACAGCCCTTCACACAAGAAATGCAGTTATACCAATACTTGGAAACATCATACACAGCATAGCAACACTTACAGATGAAGGACGAAGCATAAAAATTTGCTGGGTACCCAGTCATGTAGGAATCCGAGGTAATGAAAAAGCAGATATGTGCGCTGCCAAAGCTCGAGACAAGAAAATAAAACAAGTGCAGATACCATCTCAAGACTGCATGAAATTGGTACAGAGTAGACTGATACAAAAATGGCAGTCCACTTGGAACACTGAAACAAATAACAAGCTACACCTCATAAAGCCTGTAATAGAAGAGTGGAAATCGAGCACCCATCTTGAACGTTCCAAAGAAGTGGCTCTATGCCGTCTTCGCATAGGACACACACATTTAACACATAGTTTCATTTTAACTAAACAGGATAAGCCCCTGTGTGATTCATGCGGACACGAGCTAACAGTCATCCACATTTTAATCTCATGCAGACAACTTGAACAACTGAGGAAAAAACATTTTACACAGTTTTACAAACAACACATTCCTCTTCATCCAGCTTTGCTTTTAGGTGAAAATGCGCTTGTTGAGTTGCCCTGTGTTTTCAGGTTTTTAATAGAAGCAAACGTCCTAAACAGAATGTAAGATTAAATTACATAAATACAACACTCTTAACCATGAAATTGGCGCATGATAGCCTAAGTTGCTTATGCGCCACTAAACCCAACACAACACAACACACAACACTCTGGCAAATGGGGAACAAGCATTCCGGGAATAAGAGGAAGCTTTGTCAGTAACCGCCTCCTCACAAATAGTTCAGAGGGGCTGTAGCCATTTTTCAGTGGAGTCACCCTCTAGGATAAGAGGATCAAGTACAGGTCTTGAGTCTTCTTTGTTGAAGTTTTGATGATTTTCACAGCAGCCTCGGCGAGTCCATTGCTCTGAAGGTAGTGTGGATTTGATGCGATGTTTTTGAATCCGTATTCTTGAGCAAACTTGGGGAAGCCAGAGGACGAGAACTGTGGACCATTGTCGGAGACCATCACCTCTGGAATGCCGTGTCGAGCGAAAATTGATTTGCAGTGAATGATCACTGTACCTCATGATAGCTTCTCAAGACGAGTCAGTTTTGGGTATCTGGAGTAGTAATCAGTCACAATCAACTACCAGTCGCTATTGAACAAGAAAAGGTCCATTGCAGTGCTCTGAAGGAGGCATTTTGGGGTTGCTGGACGTCTTGACACATTCTTGGCAATGTTTTACGGTGGTTTCGATATCTTTGGCCACTGTTGGCCACAAAACGGAGTCCTTTGCACGAGCCTGCGTCTTCGTGATGCCGAAGTGACCTTCATGCAAAAGGCACAAAATTTGTTTCCTGCGCATGAGTGGCACCACCACACGGGTTGCGTAGAGTAGCAAATCATCTACGGTGAGCTGTTGACGATGCTCGTAGAAAGTTCTTGCGTCCAGGGGCAAATCTCGTCGGGAAGTCCAGTTTTTTGTGCAGTGTTCTCAGAGATATATGCACGTGCGATCTGATTTCTGGGCTTCTTTTAGCCACTCAAGGCAGTGCTACTTGATGGGAAGAGTTGTCCTCATGCAGCGGACGAAAGCTTCGACATCGCTCTCTAGCCCTATGTCGCTAGTCTCCTGCAAAGGTGCTCTACAAAGCGTGTCGGCCGCGAGGAGGTCTTTCCCGGGGACGTATGTCACTTCGGCCTGACACCTCATCATTCGCATTTTAAGTCTGTAGCCGCAGTCTAAGGTCACCAAGACGTTTTTGCATAAAGATAGGTACCGACGGCTTGTGGTCTGTTTCGAGTCTGAATGACTTGTCGACCAGGTAGTCTTTGAACTTTCTGCAAGCCCAAACCAAGGCAAGAACCTCTTTCTCTATTTGAGCATATCGTTTTTCAGTGTCAGATAGAAGCTGGGAGGCATAGGCGATGACTGAAAACTTACCACTGGTCTGTTTCTGTCGAAACACTGCTCCCAGTCCAAAAGAAGCGTCTGCACTGACCACTGTCTCCTTAGCAGGATCGTATACCCCTAGCACTGGGCGAGATGAAAGTAGCTGTTTCCATTTGTCGAACACTCGCTGTTGAGGAAAATCTCAGAGTCCTGCTTTTTTGACAGCAAGCAAGTAAGCGGCTGGAGCAAGTCCGCAAGGTTCGGAACAAAGCTTGCAAGATATGTAGCCATTTCGAGCACCGTTTGCAACTCTCTTCTATTAGTTGGACAATTCGTTTTTAAAATGGCTTCAACCTTTTTTTTGTCAGGTTTGATTTCGTGCTGGTCAAGCTTGTGACCTAGGAATGTGAGCTGGTCAAGGTAAAACAGGCACTTGTTCTCGTTTAACGTGACACCTGCCTCTTTTAGTCGTTGAAGAACGGTACGAAGTGTCTCTTCGCGCTTTGTTTCTTCTGAGCCTCAGATAAGGATGCCTTCCAAAATATTTGACATCTGCTTCTGGAAGTGCTCAGGAGCGGACATGATGCCAAGTGGTAGCCTGTTAAAGGAAAACCTCCCAAATGGCATGATGAAGGTAGTAAGCTTCTTGCTGTCTTCACTAAGTGGTATCTGCCAGAACCCTGAATTGGCATCGAGCTTTGAAAACACCTTTGCTTCGTGAAGTTGCCCGAGTGTATACTTGACGGACGGGACTGGATGCCACTCTCTCAGGACATGATGGTTGAGTTCAGTGGTCCACAGAGATTCTAACATCACCGATGGGTTTTTGGATCATCCACAGGTGAAATAACGCCACCTTTTTTCATTCAGTGGACTTCAAGCCTTGTTTCCTCGTAGAGCAGGATTAGTATGCGGCGAGGGGAACTCAGGTTTCGCTCCTTCGCGCAAGCAAATGGGGTGCTCTCTCCTTAGCTTGCCGAGTCCTTGTAACAAAGAAGGAAATTCGTCTCGTAGGTCGCTCCTTCGTGCAAGCAAATGCTGTGCTCTCTGTATGGCTTGCCGAGTCCTTGTAACAAAGCAGGAAATTCGTCTCTTGGGCTCACCTTCTTCGAGATGGTGCTGACGAAGGTTAGCATCTGTAAGTCTTTGATGGCGGGCTTGCCGAATAGGGGAGTGTGGACATCTTCCAGAACGTAGACATCCTGGAGTGTTTCACGTCCGCGGTAGGAGAGTAGAAAACGTGCTACGCCTTTGGCTCCGATAAGCCTCTCATCAGGATCGTAAAGCTGATGCGGAGCACGCGATAATGGAGGCTGATGTCGAAGCATGCTGAAAGTCGTGGGAGGAAGGACAGATTCGTTGCCGCCTGTGTCAATCTTGAATTTGACAGGTTGGCCTTGTACGAGGACAGTCATTTTCCATGTCGATGTATCGAAGGACGAGACCGTTCCAAGAAATTCATGTTCGCTGTTGGGTCCTGATGCTTCAACGATGTCAACCTGGCGTGGCATGCAGACAGATGCGTAATGGCCCTTCTTGTGGCAGCACTTGCATACCTGTGACTGCGCTGGGCATAGTGAACGCGGGTGTTGGTCTTTTCCACATCAATGACACGTTGGAATGTCGTCAGGTGCACGTAGATGTGGCCTTGGCTCAGACTGTGATTGGCCGTCGTTGACATGAGCAGCGTTTCTAGGATGCTAGACTTGCTGCCTGCCTGTTGCAACCTTGTTGACGGTCAGCGTTTGCGGGTGAAGCTTCGCTTGCTGTTGACGTGCGCTTTCGACCTGCCTGATCAACTCAAGCGCCTTCTGAAGGGTAAGATCAGCGTCAAGTTGCAGTCTCGCAGACAACTCCTTATCTTGAATGCCGATGACAGCCTGTCTCAAACCAGTTTCTTTCGGAGGGTGCCATACTCACAATGGTTAGAAGGAGTGTGAAGCGCTCTCTTCGGAGAGTTTGAATGTTCCGAAAATGTCCTCGACCTGGTCGCCCATCAAGTAAAGGAGCGTGTCGACTTGGTGTGACCCTGACTTGTCGCCAGACCAGAAGCCGTGTGGAAACGCTCAAATCGCTTCCTCCATTTCGGCCACTTGGCAGGAGTCGTGAAGCTAAAGGCCTGGGTGGCTGAATGACGAAGGATGCCATGTGCCGGCCGCGTAGTCCAGGCCATAGACGCTGCTTTAACATTTGCCGAAAGGAAGGGGCCCGGGCTGTCTTACTGTGAGAGTCGCGTTACTGCTGACATATGTTGAGCTGCCAACCGCACCGTTGGCGTAGCCGACAAAGCCTGAGAGCTGCTAACAAACAGTCCTTATTCGAGCCCAGCATAAGCCTAACTGCGCAGCACGAGCCGTGCCCAAGCTGCCGCTAGCTTCGCGCGAGCGCACAGCAGTGCCCCCCAGGATATCCAAGACTAGCCACTGCAAATGGCTACTGCCTACTACAACATAATGCATATTTATTTTTGTCCCAGCTTTTCCAGGAACAGCAGGTTCAGATCATCAGCCAGCTGGATGGAAGAATTCAAAGTGCACTGAAAGAATTTAAACACATTCAGTGACAGGCGTTTGGGAAGTTACAATTAAGAAAAAGTATTAACCGTTATTACTTTCACTCTTATTCAGTAACCAGGTGACCCAAAGTAGGTTGCTGTACTTCTGCAAAGCAATGCGTTCGTCCCCTTGTTTTTGTGTTTCTGCAGCTATTGCAAGGTTCATAGTTAAATGCTAATTTCCTGTTATCCTCGCTGCGATCACACTCTTCAATATAAATGAGCGACTTTTTTTCTCCGTCAGGCGTACCATTAGCTCTACGAGGTCCCTTGGCTCCGATGTCGCAGTGATAAGTCCCGCCACGGACAACAATAAGTCCTCCTTGTGCGGCAAAAGCCCAATTATGTGGCCCTTTTTTTTTTCTTCTTCTTGAACCAACGTTTTGGTTCATGGCCCCTTTTCCCAAGCATTTCTCCCTAGAAGAGCCGAGCACCAGGCCGGGGGAAATCTTGTACCCATTGGAAACCGGTGGGTACCCAGGGGCACTGGGGATCGAACCCCGTACCTCCCGAATGCCCAAGCTGCCGCTAGCTTCCGCGAGCGCACAGCAGCACCCCACAGGCTATCCAAGACTAGCCACTGCAAATGGCTACTGCCTACTACAACATAATGCATATTTATTTTTGTCCCAGCTTTTCCAGGAACAGCAGGTTCAGATCATCAGCCAGCTGGATGGAAGAATTCAAAGTGCACTGAAAGAATTTAGACACATTCAGTGACAGGTGTTTGTAAAGTTACCATTAAGAAAAAGTATTAACCGTTATTACTTTCTCTTATTCAGTAACCAGGTGACCCAAAGGAGGTTGCTGTACCTCTGCAAAGCAATGCGTTCGTCCCCTTTTCTCCGTCAGGCATACCATTAGCTCTACGAGGTCCCTCGGCTCCGCTGCCCGAATTATTCCCATTCTGTTCTATAATGGAAAAGGACAGGCATTCATTTCTTTGCTCGCTGTTTGCTTTTAAACCTTTCCTGCTGACTCTGCAACTGATACACTGCTTCACTCACGAGTCGGTATACGCATACAGGTGTCCCATAGTCACTCATGGTCTCGTTTGGTGGTTGCGTGGTGTGCGCGTTCTCGCGGCATCTCTTTGCACAGTGCGGGCATTGCAACATGACCGTGCACATTCCTTTGGTGAACATTTGCATTGCCCCGCATTGCGAGCGAGTGTGGTGCTTTTCTCCCGTATGCGTCAGCTCATGCACGTTGAGGGCATCTCGCCCCTCGAACTCCTTTCTGCACTGGGTACACGTTAGACCTCGTAGGATATGGGCATTGCAAATCCCTTGGCTACAGCGCCATCAAGTACTGCACGTACAGCGGTGTTGTTATTCAGACTGGCCATATCCTACAATGTGAACAGATAAGAATAGGCGAGATAAGGCAATGCTGCGATAGGAAAATTGGCAAGCTGCAATTCATATTAAATGTGTGCAGTCAGCTGCAGTGCCCAGTAGCATGAACATGGGGAAGAAATGCCTGGCCTCAACTCAAGAGTCTCATTGCAGTCTTTAACAACAGGTAACAATTTTTGCATATTATTAAGAGAAATTATTTTCAACCTCACCAAGAGTGCTCTTGGCAAGTGCTGCTTGCCTGTGTATACAGAAAAAAAAATTGTCATACAATAAAAATAATTAAATTGCAAAAATGTTTCATCATTGCAAACCTCTGGTAGAGGTACATTTGCCAACAAATATTAACATGTAATTAGTTTTTAATTATTCGATCTACAGACTGCCACCCAGCTATCCGGACATAATGCAAGAACAGCAAACTGCACATACAGCACTACTTTCATGCCTGGCACATTACTAAAGATGCATGCAGTTGCTTACTCTAATAACTAGTGCGAACACATGGTCATAACACTGCACTGGACTTGAGAAGCTGAAAGCTGCGAGCAGGTCGAAGGGCTGTGAAGCAATAGAACTATGGATCCAGACAATCACAAGTCATGTTTACCCTGCAGGGGGCATCGGTTAAAGCAGATATTTGTGTGTACCGTGCGACACCACGGACCCCGAGCATCCAGGCTTAGCCATGCGTGGCATCGCCGTGTCTGGGGAAAAGGGGATCCTCGTGGTTGAGCCGATGCCGAGTGTTTGGAAGCAGCACACTACTTTGGCCCACGCTTCCCATAGATGGCACCTCCGACATGACCCGACCGGGGGAAATCGGCTGTCGCCTTTTCCTATCCTCCCCTCCATCTTTCACTTTCCTATCCTTTTTCTCACAACTCTCCTGTCCTCTTTTCTCTTGGTTTTTTCTTCTTGTGTTCACTCCTCAAGGGTGACATCCCCGGACTGTTTGTGCATGTGCTATTAATTTTATCTTTGTGCGTCCTACGCATTCCAGACACTGCCGAGGGGCATCGAAGATTTGGGCAAAAGGGTACGCACAGAAGTAACTTGAGTTGTTGGCTGACGAAGAGCAAGAAGGGACCACTGCATTTTCACTGCAAGTCGTGTTGTGCCGATTATAAAGGTGGAAAGTCTAATTTGGACAAGCGCGCAGCAAGCAAGAAATGCCACGTAAGCGTCGCAAGCATGGCGAAGAGCCAAACTCTTTTTAACATGCCCTGTATGAGTGTAAAGTCCGAAGTGGAAAAGCAAGTCAAGGAAGGTGAAATAAGGTTGGCTGCTTTCGCTGTTGAACACAACCTTCTGCATGCCATGATGGACCGCTTCGTTCCGTTAATAAAAGCGGTGTGCCCAGATTCCGACATAGCGAAAAAAATGTCATGTGGCAGGACGAAGTGCAGTGCAGTCATGGAGTGCTTGGTAAAGACGGCAGCGATAATCTGATCAGTTTACTGAGAACATCGCCGTTTTTGCTCATTGCAGATGAGTTGACGAATAGGGCTTGAGTGAAGCACCTTTCTCTTGTGGCAAGAGTTGCTAAGAAAAACGGGTTCGTGATGGACGCGTTCTTGGCCTTGCTTCCTGTCCAGGATGGTACTGCTGTCGGCCTGCACAGGTTACTGTGCGATTTTTTTCAAAACAGCACAGATTGAGTACAGAAAGAATATGATTGGATTTGCAGCTGATGGCGCAAACGTGATGATGGGGGCTAGGAATTCATTGTGTTCACTCCTCAAGAGTGACATCCCTGGACTGTTTGTAATGAAGTGCATGTGCCATTAATTTTATCTTTGTGCATCTTTGTGCGTCCTACGCATTCCAGACACTCCTGAGGAGCATCGAAGACTTGGCCCGAGACGTTTACAACTACTTGCTGTTCTATGAACAAACGGTGGCTTATCAGCATGTACAGGAGCTTCTAGATGTGCAGCCTCAGAAGCTTCTACACCCTGTCAAACACATTGGCTCTCCCTCCACTCTGTTGTGGAACGGCTGCTTGAGCAATACCCTGCTCTCATTGCATTTTTTGAGAACCGCAACCATGAGGATTGAATTGTCTCTGCTGACTCCATCCTGAACAAGCTGAAGGACCCGTCTACAAAGCTCTATCTCCAATTTTTGGACTATGCTCTTCCGCTCTTTACCACCCTAAACTAGGAGATGCAAGCCGAAGAAACGAGACTTCACAAGCTTTACGGCTCTATTTCAGCGATTTTGAAGACCATTCTATAAGCGTACATAAAACCATACTGTTTGCGGGATGTACCGTTGGAGCGTCTGCAGTATATATATAGAGACCCAACAAATTTCGCACCTCTTAGTGAGATATACCTCGGTGGAAAGGTGATGTCGGCACTGTCGAGGCCTCACGGCATAGACACAACAATCGCGCATAATTTCCGCTTCCAATGTCAGGATTTTATATTGAAGTGGCAACCTAGATAATAACCAGATTCCCATTCAATAACGTCCAGGTGAACAGATTGGAGGCAATCGACTCGCAAGTTGTCAAGAAGCGGATTTCTCCAATTGCCCCACTTGCCACCTCATTGCCTTCTCTGGTAGCAAAAAGGGACATGAATAAAATTGATGCAGAGTGGAAGCTGCTCCGCAATACAGAAATGGACCTGCCGGCAGATGTCAGCATTCAACGCGTTTGGGACTCCAGGCAAGGAGATGGAAGCTCGATTTTCCCTATGTTGAGTGACTGTTTTCAAGCTTCTCTGTTTGCCGCACTCCAGTGCAACAGTGGAAAGAGTTTTCTTTCAGATCAACCTTATGAAAATAAAGACCCGGAACAGCTTGGTGACGCAAACCCTGGTAGCTAGCCTTCATGCCAAGCGGGTTTTAGGAGGAGCCAACTGTTACAACTTTGTAGTGAAGGAACGCTTAATTGGTATTATGAAAAAAGCATGTATATGCATGTGTGACTTGCAACATGACTGCCAACCTAATGATGTGTCCTGTTTTTAGTGTTGGTTGGTCCACGCCCACATATAGTACAAAGCGGATTTGCCTCGCACTTTGATATGCCATGGACTGTGTTCCAGTCAGTCATTAGCGTAAGTATTCACTGCAAGATCTTAATTACTTTCAATGCTGAGTCTAGAACTTCTTATGTTCTTGATAATTCGATTGTTTTTCTTGCCATGATCCAGTTATGTGAGTTTGACTGGAGCATGTGTTATTGTATTTCTTTAAACTCCCTTATAACTGTTTAAGTTTGATGTAGAATTCGAACTGTCAGTGCATGTTGTTTCCCTTATTTTGATATACAAGCTTCAAATTATTAATTGTTGCTTTCTGTATAGTGAACTAGATACTTTTTGCTTGCAGCTTCGCGTTGCTCCCGTAGAGTGGTATGACATTTCGTGCGTCGCCTGCGTGCCAGTGTTCGACTGTCGAAGGAATGCACGGAGCGATACAGTGCTGTTTGACTTTTGCTCCTGCCTGGCTCCATGTAGTGGTGGCTGGCTTGCAATCTCACATCTCGTCCCACGGGCGAAACGCAGAGCTCGGTGCAGAACAGCTTCACACGCGCAACAAGACGCCGCTGACAGCCGCTTCAAACTTTCACTATGACCATTTTTTCAACCAAACCGTGTCCTTCTGTCACCCAGTTTTCTGAGTGCCCCAGTAAATGTATTTATTAAATTATTACGTAACGACACAGTCTACGCTTTATCTTGTATTGTCATTTAAAAGCTCTCCTTTCTATTTGTATGTACTGTTTTGTTGCAATATTCAATTATTATTTGACGACCATCACTTGTATACCCAGTGTACAATAAAACGTTCTCTTGAAAAATGAATTGTTTCAAATTTACAGCTTTCAAAGTTGCTACAACATGTGGCAAAATGGTCTCTGGGAAATAACAAAGCTTGCGATTCAACTACGCATCTTTGTTTTCCATGCCAGAATATTTTTAACTATCTAGAGAAATCTAGGGAATTTTGACTTACATTTTGGGGGAGAGGTGGCTTTCGAGGTTGGCAGTACTGGATGCACGCTGCAACAGCCGCCGTCCACTACCGAAGCGATGGCAGGTGCAATGATGGTCGACAACAGATAAAAAAATCAGTGGCAGGCTAGCCCCCCCGCCGCAAGCAGCGGTGACCTACCTGTCCCAGCCCCATCAGGGACAGGAGCAGCCACCCTTCCTTCTCCCGCCCCTTTTATAGATGCATGGACCATTACATTAAATGCATGGCATAAATACCTGCACGAGGCGCGATGTCGGATGTTATGCCGCTGTTTTGAGCCGTCTGCCGGCCACCAACCGGGGTCGGGAAGCAACCGGCATATACGGCCTGTCGTCAGCAAAATAGCTTGGGTAGATGAGCAGCCAAACATTCAGTAAAGCTGTCAAGTGACTGGCCTACGTGCGGCAGGTGGTTGGGCTGTAGTAGATTGCCGAAAATCAACTGACGTTAGGTCAGTGTCAATCCCTGATGCCGGCCCTCATCGGGTGTCGAGGTCAGTCCGGGCAATCCTTGGTCGGTGATGTCAGCTCTACCTTTAACCAGGCAATTTTTTTTTGCTTCGTTAAAGGTCGACCTTGCTAAGTAGTTCGAGGGATGAACTGCAAATAACGATTGATGACCTAGACAGGAAAAGTAGAAAGATAGGCTTGAAAATCAATATGCAGAAAAATATGTCTACTTAGGACAGGTAGTAACCACAGATTCGCACCATGAAAAGAAAATAAGATTGGGATAGAGCGCATTTGGCAAGCACTCAGATTATGACTAGCGGCTTACCGGTATCGCTCAAGAAGAAAGTATACAACAGTTGCATATTATCTGTACTCACCTATGGGGCTGAAACGTGGAGGCTAACCAAGATGGTTCTACTTAATTTGAGGACAACGCAGAGGGCTATGGAACGAAAAATGGTAGGGGTAACATTAAGAGATAGGAAGCGTGCAGATTGGGTCAGAGAAATAACGCAAGTTACTGACATTCTAGTGGAAATCAAGAAGAAATGGGTAGGACATGTAGTGCGAAGAGAGGGTAACTGATGGTCGCTTAGGGTAACAAACTGGATTCCAAGGGAAGGAAGGCGTAGCAGGGGTCGGCGGAAAGTTAGGTAGGCGGATGAGGTTAAAAAGTTTTGCAGGGGTCAAGTGGATGCAGCTAGCACAGAACCGGGTTAATTGGAGAAATATGGGAGGGGCCTTCGCCCTGCAGTGGGTATAGTCAGGCTGCTGATGATAATGACGAAAGGTCGACCAGGTGGTCCAAATTTCCGGAGCCCTCCACAACGGTGTTTCTTATATTCCGAGACGCTTTGGGACGTTGAACTCAATCAATCAGATATTAGAGAGATTTAGCTTACCGTGACCCGCGATCCGCCACCGCGACTCTCTACCGCGCGTGGGCGGGGCCAAGCTGATTGGTCCCGACGAGGAAACACTACCGACATCCAGTATATGGCGCCATCTGTCGGCGTAAAGGGGGGTCTGGGCATGCGCAGTAGAATGCGCGGTGGCGAATCACGGTAGCGGATCGCGGATCACGGTAAGCTAAAACTCTATTAATATTGGTACGAAGACGAAGCGGGCAGTGGCGCGGAACGCTCGCGCTACGCCTGCTTCCCATTAAAACATTTCATGGTCGTCATCTGCTCTGTTGTGTCACCGTGTTCCATTGCTAGCCATATGCCACCACATAAAATTTTGTGGAGGTGCGGTTCATCCCCATCCTCGCCCTGGAGCGTCGATGCCAACCTTACGCGGAAACAATCTGCGCAAGCCTGTGGAGATTGCCGCACAGCTCCGCTCTAGCCCCTCCTGCTCAGACCCGACCAGCTGCTCCCCAGCCCTGACCACAACATGACTGCCAGAAAGAACTCAAACCTGAACCGGCCGACCCCACGACGAAGCGATCTCTCGACCACTCGAGCGAAGACAGCCGCCGCCCGAGCCCTCCGGCGTGTCCCATGGGCCTTGGCCTTCGGCACATGGTGAACACTGGATCTGATGCTCCGGGGGCAAGCATTCGTCCCATCTTCGCAATCATTGTCATGGCAAGCGCTTCATCTAATCTTCCGCCTGTACACGTGTTCGTTACATCATGCATTCGATTTTAAGGAGTCGATCGGGACGATCGCTCGGTGGCCCCGGGCCATGCTACAAAGACAAAGCAGGCAGTGGCGCGGGGCTGAGCGCTTGCGTTAGGCTGTCCATTAAAGCATATTTTTCATCGTCATGTACCATCACTTTGTTCTTTTTCTGTTCGCCGAGTTCCATCGCTGCCATATGCAACCACGTAACAATGTGTTCCTATAGATCAAAGTTTGTGTTGCAGGTAACAACAGCTCCAAAAATAGCACGTGGTGCAGTGGGTAATTGCTTACTTGCATTGCAAATGAAAATTGACCTGTCATTTATCAGGATATGCTATATGGGTTATTTTACCCTCACTGAAGTCATGTACGAGGGAAGTGGGCATAAAGGTAAATCAAATAGTTTAAAAATGCGAGTACATAAATTACTGAGGTTACATGTAATTTTAGAAAAGAAATAGAGAATAAAATCATTAGTGAAAACAAAAGAGCACAAGTCAAAATATTGCAACCCCTAAATATTTTTACAACAAAAGTCCGCACCACTGATGCTATGTATTAAGTACAATACTGTATCAACTAGTCCGCGAAAGTTTCGCAAAGAGAAAAAATGTTCACCTGCACATTGGCCGAGAGGTAGTCTTTCCTGTTGCAGTAGAAACATACACTAAATCATAGCAATTACGTGAAATGTTCCACTTCTCCAAAATTAAAGGGCGATGACCAGCTCCAGCATGGGTGGCAGCAGGTGCCTGCGATCGGTGCACGCTCTCGAGTGGTCAGGCACCAGGTCGCGCACGGTCTCCTTTGAGAAGCGGTAGCGCGATAAAAACTTCCCATCACTGAAGTGTTCCAAAGGGTTTATCCTGACTGGCGTATAGAATGGCCGTTGCCTACTGTGCCACCCGAAGTCATCGGTTACGGCCGACAGCGCAGCGACTGCGTATTGAAGCTCCGTCCTGTCTCTGCAGAATCGTTTGCGGGGCTTGTCGCTGAGCGGAGTATTGTATATATATATATATATATATATATATATATATATATATATATATATATATATATATATATATATATATATATATATATATGTGCGGCCTTAGCTGTATCTTGCGAGTGCACTAGAAGCATTGGATGCTGCGAGCAGGCCGAGCTTAGTTTTACCCAACGTTTTTAGATTAGCCTAATCTAAAAACGTTGGTTTTACCGCGGCGACGACGGCGCCGTGCGTAACCCCCTAGTCGTCGCTAGGCCTAATTTGTTTCGCTTCGAAGCCGCGGCGGTCGGCGCTTTGAAAAGGGTCGACGCTTTCGTAAATGGTCTACTCATGAAACTACCTTTTTGTGAATCATATTCTGCATTAGTAAAAGAACGATATGATTAACTTTGGCGAAGCATTAATTGCAAAGCTAGCACAAGCATAGCGGTTGAGCCCAATGCACCGGCGGCAGCTATAGCTTGAGCAGAAGCATGCTTGGGTCGCGGTTATCGTTCTTACCAGCAATTTGCCGCTGGTCAGCCATTATCAAGAGTGATTCTTTCTTGATATTCTGCGCAGTATTACAGACATCAACAAATTTTAGCTCGCTTTATTTCTGACATCGGCGCTAGCGATACGCCGTGTCGTTCGCGTACGGTTTGCGGGAGGAGGGGCCACCTATGGTATAGTGCTCTAGAATATTCTAGAGCACTATACCTATGGGGCCATTGCCGCGGCGGTGTTTATGGCGGTCGAGGAGGTGCTGCCATCGTGCGGTGCTTGATCGCGCTGTTGACGCCTGGTCGGACGACACTCCGGTTAACTCCGGGAACTACATATAAACAGGATGTTTGTAAATGCAGCTTCATTCCACCGATCACCGTAATGGGCAATGTCATATAACCGAGAACGGCGGCGAGCTGTGTAAAGCCGGAACCGCATGGCGCGATTTAGGGCGCGATTGCCGCGCGGATGGTGGGACGCGCGCGTCATTCTGATGCCTTCCCACTAGTTCCCACTACGAAATCGCGCCGCCGCGCGGTTCTACGCTTCGTAGAAAAAAACGCCTCGCGTGGCGCGTCCACTGACGTCATGGCCGGCGTCCACCAATCAGCGTGCAGTCACGTGTCATTTTGGTTTTTTGGTTTGCCAACAGATTGCTCTCCGCGCATCTCGGCGGAACTTTGTTTCCTCAGTCATGGCCGGTCTCGAGGGAGAGAGCGCTTTTCTTCTCGCGCACTCTCTCCCTCGAGACCGGCCGTGCCTCGGTAAAGCTGGTGCGCGCGTCCAAGGAGCCACGTGCTTCACGTATCGTGTTCGTTCGCGCGTAGTGTTTCGCACGCAATGTTGCTGTTCGAAATTAAGTTTGATAAATACACTTTGGAGGAAATGTCGCTGTATAATTACATGATGATTGTTTTTATTGTAGTGTCCTGTAATTTAAAGGGCATATTATATATGCGGTAACAGAGATAACTCATCTCGTTGGGAGTTATGTGGTCTGGCAACCCGGAAAACGCGGCGCGACACCGCCGCTCAATTTTTCTCGTGCGGGTGCTCGCGCGTCGGCGGCAACGCGGCCGTATGCCGCGCGTCACGTTTTTCGCTCGCGAAAAACGCTCCATGCTGTTCCGGCTTAACAGCAGCGAACCGCGATTGGAACAGGTGCTCTTCTCCTGGAAACAACGATTCGCTTTTAAAGCTACCTCTCTTTAGGGGATATTTAACAGTAGGTTTTCTGTGCGCATACTGCAGGCAACCAAGAACGACGATGGCAGCAGACAAGTGAGAATCAAGTGGTTCCCGGCGCACGCGGGCGAGGCGTCAGACCGCAACGCCAACCACAACGAGACGGCACACGCCGAGGCGCGCGCGCTAACGGACCGCGCCTCGGTGGACTGGCCGCTGTGGTTCAGCACCAAAGACCGAATGACCGACTACAACGAAATAACCAAGGTGTTCCGCCTAGCTCTCAGAACTCTTCCACCCCCTTGCTCGGGGCTCAGTCGAGAGCAAGCCGTTTTATTCAGACAGCTACAGACGGGCTCACTCCCCAGCCTGTCGCTGATGCATAGAATGTATCCCGAGACGCACCCGACAGACAAATGCAGAGTCTGCCGAATGGAGACGGCCGGCTTCGCACACATGCTGTGGAATTGTAGCAAGTACCAGGAAGAAGCTAAGTCTGGGAGGATCCCGCCGCGACTGGAAGCAGCCGCAGGGAGCGACAATCAAGAGGAACAACTCTGGGCCGCCCAGCAGGTCATCAAGGCGCTGGCCCGGCAGGGAACCAGCAAGCCGGCCACGGCGAGCGGGGACCCAGGCCGCGCGGCCGGCGCCCAGAGGACCACATATGCCTCGTCCGGAGCGCGCGCGTGCGAGCACGCGTTCTACTGCAGGCCCCGAATAAACGTTTTACCAATCCAATACAGTACATTCTGTCCTTTGGAACAGGTGCTTTTCCCCTGGAAACAACGATTCGCTTTTAAAACTACCTCTCTTTAGGGGATATTTAACAGTAGGTTTTACAGTACATTCTGTCCTTTGGAACAGGTGCTTTTCTCCTGGAAACAACTATTCGCTTTTAAAGCTACCTCTCTTTAGGGGATATTTAACAGTAGGTTTTACAGTACATTCTGTCCTTTGGAACAGATGCTTTTCTCCTGGAAACGATTCACTTTTAAAAGTGCCTCTCTTTGGGGGAACAGTAGGTTTTACAGTACATTCTGTCCTTTGGAACAGGTGCTTTTCTCTTGGAAACAACGATTCGCTTTTAAAACTACCTCTCTTTAAGGGGTATTTAACAGTAGGTTTAGGAGTACATTCTGTCCTTTGGAACAGGTGCTTTTCTCCTGGAAACAACGATTCGCTTTTAAAATGCCTCTCTTTAGAGGATATTTAACAGTAGGTTTTACAGTATATTCTGTCCTTTGCAACAGATGCTTTTCTCCTGGAAACGATTCACTTTTAAAAGTGCTTCTCTTTTGGGGAACAGTAGGTTTTACAGTAGATTCTGTCCTTTGGAACAGGTGCTTTTCTCTTGGAAACAGCGATTCACATCTAAAAGTGCCTCTCTTTAGGGGAACAGTAGGTTTTACAGTACATTCTGTCCTTTGGAACAGGTGGTTTTCTCCTGGAAACAACGATTCGCTTTTAAAACTACCTCTCTTTAGGGGATATTTAACAGTAAGTTTTACAAGTACATTCTGTCCTTTGGAACAGGTGCTTTTCTCCTGGAAACAATGATTCGCTTTTAAAACTACCTCTCTTTAGGGGATATTTAACAGTAGGTATTACAGTACATTCTGTCCTTTGGATCAGGTGCTTTTCTCCTGGAAACAACGATTCACTTTTAAAAGTGCCTCTCTTTGGGGGAACAGTAGGTTTTACAGTACATTCTGTCCTTTGGAACAGGTGCTTTTCTCTTGGAAACAACGATTCGCTTTTAAAACTACCTCTCTTTAAGGAGTATTTAACAGTAGGTTTTAGAGTACATTCTGTCCTTTGGAACAGGTGCTTTTCTCTTGGAAACAACGATTCACTTTTAAAAGTGCCTCTCTTTAGGGGAACAGTAGGTTTTACAGTACAATCTGTCCTTTGGAACAGGTGCTTTTCTCCTGGAAACAACGATTCGCTTTTAAAACTACCTCTCTTTAGGGGATATTTAACAGTAAGTTTTACAGTACATTCTGTCTTTGGAACAGGTGCTTTTCTCCTGGAAACAACGATTCGCTTTTAAAACTGCCTCTCTTTAGGGGATATTTAACAGTAGGTTTTACAGTACATTCTGTCCTTTGCTTCAGATGCTTTTCTCCCGGAAACAATGATTCACTTTTGAAAGTGCTTCTCTTTTGGGGAACAGTAGGTTTTACAGTACATTCTGTCCTTTGGAACAGGTGGTTTTCTCCTGGAAACAACGATTCACTTTTAAAAGTGCCTCTCTTTGGGGGAACAGTAGGTTTTACAGTACATTCTGTCCTTTGGAACAGGTGCTTTTCTCTTGGAAACGACGATTCGCTTTTAAAACTACCTCTCTTTAAGGGGTATTTAACAGTAGGTTTTAGAGTCCTTCTTCTGTCCTTTGCAACAGGTGCTTTTCTCCTGGAAACAACGATTCACTTTTAAAAGTGCCTCTCTTTGGGGGAACAGTAGGTTTTACAGTACATTCTGTTCTTTGGAACAGGTGCTTTTCTCCTGGAAACAACGATTCGCTTTTAAAACTGCCTCTCTTTAGGGGATATTTAACAGTAGGTTTTACAGTACATTCTCTCCTTTGCAACAGATGCTTTTCTCCTGGAAACAACGATTCACTTTTAAAAGTGCTTCTCTTTTGGGGAACAGTAGGTTTTACAGTAGATTCTGTCCTTTGGAACAGGTGCTTTTCTCTTGGAAACAGCGATTCACATCTAAAAGTGCCTCTCTTTAGGGGAACAGTAGGTTTTACAGTACATTCTGTCCTTTGGAACAGGTGGTTTTCTCCTGGAAACAACGATTCGCTTTTAAAACTACCTCTCTTTAGGGGATATTTAACAGTAAGTTTTACAAGTACATTCTGTCCTTTGGAACAGGTGCTTTTCTCCTGGAAACAATGATTCGCTTTTAAAACTACCTCTCTTTAGGGGATATTTAACAGTAGGTATTACAGTACATTCTGTCCTTTGGATCAGGTGCTTTTCTCCTGGAAACAACGATTCACTTTTAAAAGTGCCTCTCTTTGGGGGAACAGTAGGTTTTACAGTACATTCTGTCCTTTGGAACAGGTGCTTTTCTCTTGGAAACAACGATTCGCTTTTAAAACTACCTCTCTTTAAGGAGTATTTAACAGTAGGTTTTAGAGTACATTCTGTCCTTTGGAACAGGTGCTTTTCTCTTGGAAACAACGATTCACTTTTAAAAGTGCCTCTCTTTAGGGGAACAGTAGGTTTTACAGTACAATCTGTCCTTTGGAACAGGTGCTTTTCTCCTGGAAACAACGATTCGCTTTTAAAACTACCTCTCTTTAGGGGATATTTAACAGTAAGTTTTACAGTACATTCTGTCTTTGGAACAGGTGCTTTTCTCCTGGAAACAACGATTCGCTTTTAAAACTGCCTCTCTTTAGGGGATATTTAACAGTAGGTTTTACAGTACATTCTGTCCTTTGCTTCAGATGCTTTTCTCCCGGAAACAATGATTCACTTTTGAAAGTGCTTCTCTTTTGGGGAACAGTAGGTTTTACAGTACATTCTGTCCTTTGGAACAGGTGGTTTTCTCCTGGAAACAACGATTCACTTTTAAAAGTGCCTCTCTTTGGGGGAACAGTAGGTTTTACAGTACATTCTGTCCTTTGGAACAGGTGCTTTTCTCTTGGAAACGACGATTCGCTTTTAAAACTACCTCTCTTTAAGGGGTATTTAACAGTAGGTTTTAGAGTCCTTCTTCTGTCCTTTGCAACAGGTGCTTTTCTCCTGGAAACAACGATTCACTTTTAAAAGTGCCTCTCTTTGGGGGAACAGTAGGTTTTACAGTACATTCTGTTCTTTGGAACAGGTGCTTTTCTCCTGGAAACAACGATTCGCTTTTAAAACTGCCTCTCTTTAGGGGATATTTAACAGTAGGTTTTACAGTACATTCTCTCCTTTGCAACAGATGCTTTTCTCCTGGAAACAACGATTCACTTTTAAAAGTGCTTCTCTTTTGGGGAACAGTAGGTTTTACAGTAGATTCTGTCCTTTGGAACAGGTGCTTTTCTCTTGGAAACAGCGATTCACATCTAAAAGTGCCTCTCTTTAGGGGAACAGTAGGTTTTACAGTACATTCTGTCCTTTGGAACAGGTGGTTTTCTCCTGGAAACAACGATTCGCTTTTAAAGCTACCTCTCTTTAGGGGATATTTAACAGTAAGTTTTACAAGTACATTCTGTCCTTTGGAACAGGTGCTTTTCTCCTGGAAACAATGATTCGCTTTTAAAACTACCTCTCTTTAGGGGATATTTAACAGTAGGTATTACAGTACATTCTGTCCTTTGGATCAGGTGCTTTTCTCCTGGAAACAACGATTCACTTTTAAAAGTGCCTCTCTTTGGGGGAACAGTAGGTTTTACAGTACATTCTGTCCTTTGGAACAGGTGCTTTTCTCTTGGAAACAACGATTCGCTTTTAAAACTACCTCTCTTTAAGGAGTATTTAACAGTAGGTTTTAGAGTACATTCTGTCCTTTGGAACAGGTGCTTTTCTCTTGGAAACAACGATTCACTTTTAAAAGTGCCTCTCTTTAGGGGAACAGTAGGTTTTACAGTACAATCTGTCTTTGGAACAGGTGCTTTTCTCCTGGAAACAACGATTCGCTTTTAAAACTACCTCTCTTTAGGGGATATTTAACAGTAAGTTTTACAGTACATTCTGTCTTTGGAACAGGTGCTTTTCTCCTGGAAACAACGATTCGCTTTTAAAACTGCCTCTCTTTAGGGGATATTTAACAGTAGGTTTTACAGTACATTCTGTCCTTTGCTTCAGATGCTTTTCTCCCGGAAACAATGATTCACTTTTGAAAGTGCTTCTCTTTTGGGGAACAGTAGGTTTTACAGTACATTCTGTCCTTTGGAACAGGTGGTTTTCTCCTGGAAACAACGATTCACTTTTAAAAGTGCCTCTCTTTGGGGGAACAGTAGGTTTTACAGTACATTCTGTCCTTTGGAACAGGTGCTTTTCTCTTGGAAACGACGATTCGCTTTTAAAACTACCTCTCTTTAAGGGGTATTTAACAGTAGGTTTTAGAGTCCTTCTGTCCTTTGCAACAGGTGCTTTTCTCCTGGAAACAACGATTCACTTTTAAAAGTGCCTCTCTTTGGGGGAACAGTAGGTTTTACAGTACATTCTGTTCTTTGGAACAGGTGCTTTTCTCTTGGAAACAACGATTCGCTTTTAAAACTACCTCTCTTTAGGGGATATTTAACAGTAGGTTTTACAGTACATTCTGTCCTTTGGAACAGGTGCTTTTCTCCTGGAAACAACGATTCACTTTTAAAAGTGCCTCTCTTTAGGTGAACAGTAGGTTTTACAGTACATTCTGTCCTTTGGAACAGGTGCTTTTCTCCTGGAAACAACGATTCGCTTTTAAAACTGCCTCTCTTTAGGGGATATCTAACAGTAGGTTTTACAGTACATTCTGTCCTTTGCAACAGGTGCTTTTCTCCTGGAAACAACGATTCACTTTTAAAAGTGCCTCTCTTTGGGGGAACAGTAGGTTTTACAGTACATTCTGTCCTTTGGAACAGGTGCTTTTCTCCTGGAAACAACGATTCACTTTTAAAAGTGCCTCTCTTTAGGTGAACAGTAGGTTTTACAGTACATTCTGTCCTTTGGAACAGGTGCTTTTCTCCTGGAAACAACGATTCGCTTTTAAAACTGCCTCTCTTTAGGGGATATCTAACAGTAGGTTTTACAGTACATTCTGTCCTTTGCAACAGGTGCTTTTCTCCTGGAAACAACGATTCACTTTTAAAAGTGCCTCTCTTTGGGGGAACAGTAGGTTTTACAGTACATTCTGTTCTTTGGAACAGGTGCTTTTCTCTTGGAAACAACGATTCACTTCTAAAAGTGCCTCTCTTTAGGGGAACAGTAGGTTTTACAGTAGATTCTGTCCTTTGGAACAGGTGCTTTTCTCCTGGAAACAATGATTCGCTTTTAAAACTACCTCTCTTTAAGGGATATTTAACAGTAGGTTTTACAGTACATTCTGTCCTTTGGAACAGGTGCTTTTCTCCTGGAAACAACAATTCGCTTTTAAAACTACCTCTCTTTAGGGGATATTTAACAGTAGGTTTTACAGTAAATTCTGTCCTTTGGAACAGGTGCTTTACTCCTGGAAACAACTATTTGCTTTTAAAACTACCATTCTTTAGGGGATATCTAACAGTAGGTTTTACAGTACATTCTGTCCTTTGCAACGGGTGCTTTTCTCCTGGAAACAACGATTCACTTTTAAAAGTGCCTCTCTTTGGGGGAACAGTAGGTTTTACAGTACATTCTGTTCTTTGGAACAGGTGCTTTTCTCCTGGAAACAATGATTCGCTTTTAAAACTACCTCTCTTTAGGGGATACTTAACAGTAGGTTTTACAGTACATTCTGTCCTTTGGAACAGGTGCTTTTCTCCTGGAAACAACTATTCGCTTTTAAAACTACCTCTCTTTAGGGGATATTTAACAATAGGTTTTACAGTACATTCTGTCCTTTGAACAGGTGCTTTTCTCCTGGAAACAACGATTCGCTTTTAAAACTACCTCTCTTTAGGGGATATTTAACAGTAGGTTTTACAGTACATTCTGTCCTTTGGAACAGGTTCTTTTCTTTTGGAAATGACGATTTGCTTTTAAAACTACCTCTCTTTAAGGGGTATTTAACAATAGGTTTTAGAGTACATTCTCTCCTTTGGAACAGGTGCTTTTCTCCTGGAAACAACGATTCACTTTTAAAAGTGCCTCTCTTTAGGGGAACAGTAGGTTTTACAGTACATTCTGTCCTTTGGAACAGGTGCTTTTCTCCTGGAAACAACGATTCGCTTTTAAAACTACCTCTCTTTGGGGGAACAGTAGGTTTTACAGTACATTCTGTTCTTTGGAACAGGTGCTTTTCTCTTGGAAACAACGATTCGCTTTTGAAGCTACCTCTATTTAGGGGATATTTAACAGTAGGTTTTACAGTACATTCTGTCCTTTGGAACAGGTGCTTTTCTCCTGGAAACGATTCGCTTTTAAAACTACCTCTTCTTTAGGGGATATTTAACAGTAGGTTTTACAGTACATTCTGTCCTTTGGAACAGGTGTTTTTCTCCTGGAAACGATTCGCTTTTAAAACTACCTCTCTTTAGGGGATATTTAACAGTAGGTTTTACAGTACATTCTGTCCTTTGAAACAGGTGCTTTTCTCCTGGAAACAACGATTCGCTTTTAAAAGTGCCTCTCTTTAGGGGAACAGTAGGTTTTACAGTACATTCTGTCCTTTGGAACAGGTGCTTTTCTCCTGGAAACAACGATTCGCTTTTAAAACTACCTCTCTTTAGGGGATATTTAACAGTATTTGCTGAAACACATGGTATTTACGTTGTCCATAATCACACATAGGAACTGGGAGAAAAATTTTATTTGGAACTTAACAAAATTATTGTAGAGAAGAGTACAGTTATAATGTAGAGGTGCACAATCCATAAGGTTTGGCGTGATTTATTTAAACACTGTAATCACCGATCACTTGGATTCTGACTCCAGGATGCAGTGGCTCCCATCCTGACGGCACAGTTTTGATGTCTGAAAAGCACGCTGCTGCGTTGCCTTGAGTTTTATGGCGATAACAACTGCAGCCAGCAGTGCATTCAATTCCGAGCCCATCTGTCGAGCACTGCGTGCGGAAAACAAAGGAAATCACTCGTCAATTCCGAAAAGTTCAGTTCATCTCCAGAGGGCGTAGGTAGAAAACGCTGGCGCGCTGCATGTAAATTTTCTTATGGTACAATATCCAAGTGGCACATCTTGCAAATTCAAAATTTCTGTTCACTTTTCAAGCGTTAAAAAAGGAAGCAGCTTTATCTGGGGGAGTCGCTTGTGCATGCCTAGATGGACCTCATAGTTCACTTGTAATACCAGCGCGGGTACATTCTACGTATCTGTAAACTGCAATTTTTGACACAGTGTAGGCATGCGCTGTTCTGTGAACAAATTAGGCGCAGTGCAATTATTTGCGCTAGATCTGGCTACTAAGCCTCGATGGAGCTGGATAACTCTAAACAATTACAGGAGTGCCTTAAGAGCTTAATGACGAAAGCCTTCCCTCCTTTTCGTCTACCTCTTCATTACTTACTTGCTTCATTACTTTCTTTTTTTTTGTTTCGTTGTCTGCGATATCGACTTCTCAGGACTCCTCCCCTCAGCATGCAATACTTAACTTGCATGCACATGTCCCTAAGGGGCTTTTTATAGGTAGTAAGTTAGTTATATGGGGTTTTATGGCGCATAAGAAACTATGGCTATGATGCGCCAAACACAAGGTTAGGTGGTTTGTTATATGTTCACAGTAACCTTTCTGTAGAAGCCGTATGTAGGTGACCCTGGCTATTCAAGGGGTAAGAGGTTCTACGGGGATTCGATTTCAAGCGCACAATAATTGATAGTTACCGGTTTCATGCATTGATTATGCGTGATGATTTGCCGATGACGCCGGTTTCGGCGAACTGCTCTGGAAGAAAATGAAATAACTTTCATGAGACAATTGTCTTTTATGCACTTGACGCTGTATCAACCCAACAGGTTCCCAGTCGGGAAAAAACTACGGAACTCTGTCAAAATGCCACAAAATATTTTGTAGTTCTGTCGTAAACATCTGTTTTTTCTGTACTGCTGTAGTACTTTTCTGTCGTAACTATAGAAAATTCTGATGTTACTACAGAAAGTCTGTTTCACAACGGATGTTCTGTCAAAAACTGCACAGAAATTTTGTCGCGACAAAAAACGTTTTATTGTTTTTTTGTCCGACCAGAATATCTCTCTCTTAATGCAATATGAAAAGTATGAGAGAGTTTTACTGACTAAAGTCGTCCAAGGTCGTTCTATGAGAAAGGAGCACAGCGCATGCACCAGGTAAGTTTCCGTTTTACGAGGGCTTCCACAATTTATCAGAGGCAGTCACAGCGTTTATGACGTCAGCGCTAGTGCCGCCGGTGTCCTAATTCTATTAAATGAAGAGGATTCGTCGTGGTTACAGGGATAAGGCAGAAGCCGAACAGGACGTCCAATAAGCCTAAAGGTTTTGATAAATATTTTGTAGGGCTTTCGGCCATCACTGTTCCCTTGGTTACTACTGTTGTCCGAACTAGCTTCGTTATTTGGGGGTTATGAGTGCATATTACAGCAACTCATTTGCAACTTACTACTTGTGTTAGTAGTTACAATTGGGCGCTCAGTAAACACCTAGATGCAATTGCGCTTAGCGTGGTGAATAATTAGGCTGATATGTAGCGTCTGTAGGGGTGTGTTTATTCAGTCGACGCAGTGATCCAGCTGATCGGGATGAACTCGCAGGAGTGTCAAGCGTAGCGAATCACAAAGGCACCAACTTTGCGCCAGCACGCGGCACGTGTCAGTGGCTATGACGATGAAGATTACCACACTACACTTGTTTTATTTCGAGTGTCTCAGTTGCCAGTCATTTCCTATAAGCATAGTCTTCTCGTGAAGTCCCCGGAGTCGTATGTCTTCGTACAGCAAAAACGTGTAAGTCTGAAACCGTCCATTTAATAACAGATATTTTGATGTGAAAAACGCTCACATGAATGAGCAAGAGCCCTTGCGACCTAGTCTCTGAGAAATTATTTTTCTGATATTCTTATTACAACTTAAGCTAGGTGTGATAAATTGTATTTACTCTCCCAAGATACCGGATGCATCCGCAAAGAGCCAGTATTGCTTCGTGTTTGCATAAAATAAAGGCAGAAGCAGCACCATCAGTTTAAAACACTTCCCAACAAGTAGTAATAAAGTCACTATGGACAGAAATTAGGTTGCCATGCGTCTCAACAGCTGCGTAGTTCTCAAATAGAAAAGATGATGGATCACGTTTTTGGTACTTTTTCTTTGTTCCACATGAATGCTAGTCAGTAGATAGAACTTTGGTAGAACTTGATCAGAAAGCGTTTGACCGAAATAAGTGTAACCTACCTGCTAGTGCGAAACGTTATGTATTATCGCAACGAGGCGGCCTTCCAATGACTGCGATCAGTTCAAGTTATCGTGCTTATTCAGGTTTTGGTACTTACTCGGCAGTTCCGACAATATCAGCGCAAGAAGCACACAGAGCGAAGTTCTCATTTTTTTCAAGCACGTTCAATTGCAATCGATGCTGGCCTCAGCTTGCCTCCATTAGAGCGGCTCCTCTTTGTTTATATGGGACAGAACTCTTAATAGATGCAATTTCACAAGCAGAACATAGAAGCTTTCGTACATTTTCTCATTGCCCTGGCCTCCTATTAGATTATTATGTTTATTGAGTCGCATATATTCCACACTTGCGTTCGCTCGCATGTATTGCACACGTATGGTAGATGTAATGACGGTGTGATCGATTACATGAATGTGAACTTTCAAGTGCGCTGATAAATGGCTATATTCTTCAAATAGCACTTTTACAGGGCAACAGCGTTGGCAATCAAGTTGAAATCGTTCACGAGAGGGAGTTCTATGCTTATGGCGGCCAAAACAATCCAGCAACTGCAGTGTCTCGTATCAACAGAGTCAAGTTTCTACGTCCGTATATTCGTGAAAGAAATAGCACGACAACATTGTTGGTAAGTGTACACTCACTGATGGTTTTGGAATGCATTAAGATACTCACTGTGCTTTGTGCTTTTCAATTTCCGATAGTCTATTGCACTAGTGTCAACTACTGTTGGCACAATAATTTGTACATAGGACTCTTCTGATAGCACAACTGCCAACGGGAAATCCGCGCGGACATAACGTGTTGGTCCACATGACATTGCGCATATTGATATCATATTGACTCAGTGCAGTGACAAGAGTGAAGCTTCCAAAAACTTCCACATTCAGGCACTATAAAGAATTAGGGCAGCCCAGTCTAGACCAAAGCTACCGCTAGCTTGGCAATAGGCACTCCGTGTTCACCGAAGCACTCATTTGGAATGCAAGCCTGGCAATATTTTGTCTAAACGATCAGCTGCATGGTAAGGATATCTCCTGTAGATATCCAGCCACATTTCCTTGAAAAAGGACGAAAAATGATCTCATTTAATTCGAACGGCGGCAGTGACAAATCGGCAGGCTCCCCGCAGTGGTGCCACCTAATGACACCTGGCGGCAATATTATACCGGACCGGCGGGCCGGCCCAGAGAAATCTAGACAAGGACGCAAAAGACCCGGAGAAGCACAACCGCCAGCGGCGATTATTTTCGTTATCTACCACGCGCTCGCTCTCCGCACCTCTTTTTTGCCGGCGAAGGGCACTAGACCGGCGTAGGCCATACGCCACGCCCAATATCGTCATTGTGTAGAAAGACTAAAGTGCTTAACTGGATCAAACTAAACCAAATAAAACCAAGCTAAACAAAGCCTCACTCGGCAAGTCAGTGAAACCATGTTAAACATCCGCCATTCGCAGAAGTCGCAGGAGTCAAGTGGATGCAGCTAGCACAGAACCGGGTTAAGTGGAGAAATATGGGAGAGGCCTTTGCCCTGCAGTGGGTATAGTCAGGCTGGTGGTGATGATGATGATTTTTTTCTCTTTTAATAAGGGCAGTCTGCGTGCCTAGCCACCTCGACCGCTTTTTCCGTTTTCTGCTCAAATTATAGGCATATTTTGGCAGCCGATTTGCGTCACAATAGGACAAACTTTCATCAATAACTGTACACAGAAATAGGACACTCTCATATTGCTTACATAAATGTTTTCACAAATGCAAATACCTCACCAGCTGTTGCAGAATCTCGCGTTGTACAATCAAAAGCGTCTTTTGAACTCTAATATTTTTCACATTGATAGCGTGTCGTACGGGAAAGTGATGTGATAGTGCATCTCATTACAGGCAAACACCAGCCTCCTCTAATGTTGTATCGCATTGTCGCGTCAACATGAACCGACAACAACCTGTTACTGCATTTTTGTGGGTCATGCCGGTAAATTCACTTTCACCTGTCAAAAGTTCAAAGCGAATATGCTATTCACAGTAGAAAGCAATGACCACAAATACTTTAAAAACTGCGGAACCGTATATTAGCAGCAATGCTCAAAGTCAGGCAGCCAATGTGGGCATTCTTTGTCAATGTCGGAAACTATAGCCGGAAATTAAAAATCTTGAGCAAAGTTCGTTTATTGCGACTTTAAAGTATAAAAAGTTCTTAAACAACGGGATTTTAACGCTCACAGAAAAATGCTCAGCACCATCATTCAGCATCTGCACTAATGTTCTGGTTTGACCTTTTACTTTAGCTATAGGACGTGACAAAATAGCTGCAGTTAGAAACAGGATTGGTTTAACGACAAAAAGCAAGAGAGTTCCAGAAACCCATCTACTTCTGCTTTATTGATTATGCAAAAGCGTTTGACTGCGTAGATCACAGCAGATTGTGGCAAGCTCTCCAAGAGATGGGAGTTCCAATTCACCTCATCTGTCTCCTCAGGAACCTGTATGAAGGGCAAGAGGCCACAGTCAGAACTGGGAATGGTCTTACTGATTGGTTTCCGATTGAAAGGAGTGAGGCAAGGCTGCATACTGTCGCCCTGCCTATTTAACCTATATGCAGAGTGCATCATGAGGAAGGCCGGTCTGGACGAGTCCTCAGCTGGAGTGAAGATTGCTGGAAAACGTATCAACAACCTTAGGTATGCGGATGATACCAATTTAATGGCAGAAAGTGAAGTGGAACTCAAGAGACTTCTGATGCGCGTACAAGAAGAGAGTGAGAAGTTTGAGCTTAAACTGAACATTAAAAAGACAAATTTGATAATGACGTCTTGCCCTATCAAGTCCTGGAGCATCAAGGGACAAGAAGTGGGAGCTATGACAAATTTTCTCTTCTTGGGCTCCAAGATTACCCCGGAAAGAGACTGCAGCCATGAAATTAGGAGACGCCTGCTTCTGGGAAAGAGAGCCATATGGTTAGCCTTGACCGCCTAGTAAAGAGCAGAGACATTAGTCTGTCAACCAAGATCCGTATAACTCGTGCTATGGTGTTTCCAGTTGTGATGTATGGCTGCGAGAGTTGGACTATGAAGAAGGCTGACCGCCGAAGAATTGACGCGTTTGAATTGTGGTGCTGGCGGAGACTCTTGAGAGTTCCTTGGACTGCCAGAAGATCAAATCAGTCGATACAGTCGACCATAAACCCTGACTGCTCATTGGAGGTCGCCGGAGAAAGGGTAGGCAGCGAACGCGATGGTTAGATGGCACCCTCGAGGCGCTGCAGATGAAGTTATGTGATGTTAGGAAGATAGTGAGAGACCGGAAAGCGTGGCGTGACATGGTCTATAGGGTCACGAAGAGTCGGACACGACTGAACAACTGAACTGAACTGAACGTTATAATTGCATAATCTTACCTTATGAGCTCACCTCACACAGTTTTATTTTGCGGTCCCTCCGCGGTAGCTCATGATTAGGACACTCGACCAGCTCGACTGCTGAATCCAAAGACGCGGGGTCGAATCTCGGCTACGGCGACCGCTTTTCGATGGAGGCGCCTAAGTGCTGTGCGATGTCAGTGCACGTTGAAAAACTCCAGGTAGTCGAAATTTTCTGAGCCCTCCTCAACGGCGTCTCAATTCGAGCCTGGGACTTCAAACCCCATAAACGAAACTAAACCTTTTTATAACGCAGGCACTTGTTGCACAGACGATGAATACATACTGAGAATTCATCATTTAGCCCCGCCGTTGTGGTGCTGTGGTTAAGGAGTTTGACTACTGTGGACAAGGACACGGGATCGATTCCCGGCCGCGGCGACCGCGTTTCGATGGAGGCGAAAAGAAGGGCGCCTGTGTGTGATGCGATGCCAGTGCACGTTAAAGAATCCCAGGCGGTCTAAATTTCCGGAGCCCTCCACTAGGGCATCTCTCGCTTTGAAACGGTAAACCGAATAAACCAAGCTAAATAAATTCTATCTTTGCTTCTCTTACAAAAGAAAAATGAATACCAAGAAAATAATTTCCGGCGACGACAGGCCAGCTTAGTGAAAAATGTAGTTGCCAAGGATGCAATGAAATTTTAAACACAAATTATTCATAACCAAGATGATTGGGCACATTCGGGATAGGATCGCTTTTGCAGTCACGTCAATGCTCAATCACTGGCAAACCAGCCCTCTTCTGTACGGTCTACCCCGCAACGTACTACAAGGCCACGGGTTCAAAAGCTCTTTAGTATCCTTACTAGCACCGTAATTGTAATTCTCTTGTTAATTCCACTCAGCTTTTTCTATTGTGCCTGAATGTGGGAAATAGTTTTTTCTTTGTATTATTCACTTACATTTTAGACAGTAAGAAAAAAGATGTGCTGTCATGAAAAAGTGTTTGTGGGGTGTCTTCTCGTAGAAAAGTATTTTTCGAGACCGAACAACGGAAGGGAACAACACGCTTTGGAGTGTAAAGTGATAAGCGGACTGTACACTTCAAAAATGCAAGCTGGCTGGCGAGCAAGACGATACTGAAATCTATTTTTCCTCAAGTTCAAATCCTGATAGCTATTGCCCAAAACTGTACGTGTAACATGCAATTCTGTCTTTCACAATCGCCTGTAGTCTCTACAAAACAAACGATAATTCTTCGTTTCCACTACGGTGCTGAGCCCCTTCGAGACGTTAAGACTCTACAAACCAAACCAAACTATGAGTGGCACCAACAGGAAGGCACAGTAAGTTATAAAGACAATTTTTCTCTACTTATTTAATTGGTTTTTCATCACGGTCGGAAAAGGTTACTTCAGGACACGACTTTTTTCACTCCTCAGATGAGAATATTCCAATTTAGGTTGCTTGCAAATCTTACTGAAGCCTCCGTTCCCGTAATACAAATTAGTTTCTACATCAGCCATCTGCATACGACATCAGCGCTGCTTGACAAGATAAGCTAGGTTCACAATTATGTGCACAAAATACGTGTCCAATCGTGATTGCATGCCACCAGAGTAACAGCTCGCCAGGATGCGATGCTGTGCATCTTAGGTGGATCGGTCTATCGGAAAAGTTTGAGTAATACCTCCTTTTTATCGTCATTTTCCTCCCCTTCCTTGCGTGCTTCCAGCGTTTTAGAGTTTTGCCATAGCGCACACAGCGCTAGAGCAAGGTGGCCCCTTACTGTACTTACGAAGCGCGGCATAATCGCTACAGGAGAGATCGTTGATTGTGTCCCGCTGCTCAAAGCTACCTACTGGAGGCCTGTGTCTGATCTAACACTCCGCATGTATGCATGTGTGCATCGCATTAACGGGCGAACAGTCGCTAATTAGCCTACGATGTTAGACGCGGCGTGCACATCGAAGCGCGAGACGTAGTCTGCAGCCATTGTGAACAAAATGTCAGGGTGCTAAAATGTACCGCAGTTGGCGCATATGAGCGTTAAGGCCCTCCGTAAGAGCCGTCGCCTTGCTCTCGGTATTCAAGAAGTGGTGAAAATGCATTTTCTTTGAATATAATTGTGCTTATTTATTATAATTGACTATAATTAAAATTTCATTACTATTTTTTATTCCCGCTCAGAAAAATTCGAGGTGTGCACTCAGGCGGAAGAAACATGCATATCCTATCTATGTAGCGTAGATTCTACATATTCTTCTACATAATCTACGTATCATACTATGATCTTTTGCTGGCGGCCAACAACACTGATAACGATATTTCGATTTGGCAGCTGTGCAATGCCATTTGAGTTCGTTCCAGCGCATGCATATATTGGACGTTTTTAAAGCGTCTTATTTCTGACTTCCCCTTCATGGATCACTGCCTTGTCGTGGCGGAGGGGCTTGCGAAACTCGATGAAGTCGTGAGCTCTGCTGTGTAGGGCCACCCAAGATAGACAGGTCACGGCAGAGAGTTCTGACAAAATGTGATTCACTGGAGAAGGTAATGGCAACCCACTCCAGTATTTCCTGCCAAGAAAACCCTATGGCCAGTCACAATACCATTATCGATATGGCGCCGGAAGATGAGCCCCCCAGGTTGGAAGGCGTCCCACATGTTACTGGGGATGAACAAAGGGCGATTCCTAGTAGCTCCAGGACGAATGAAGCGGCTGGGCTAAAGCCAAAAGGACGCTCAGTTGTGGATGTGTCGGGAAGCGACCGGAAAGTCCGATGTTGCAAGGAGATATATCACATAGCAACATGGAATGTAAGATCTATGACGCAAGGTAAACTGGATATCGTCAAGCGAGAAATGGACAGATTGAACATTGATATCTTGGGTATCAGCGAGCTCAAGTGGACCGGAATGGGAGAATTTAACTCCGGCGACCATTATGTCTTTTATTGTGGGCACGAATCCAAGAGAAGGAATGGGGTCGCTCTCATAGTAAACAGAAGAATGGGCAAAGCAGTGCTAGGGTACAACCCCAAAAACGACCGAATGATTTCACTTCGGATCCAAGGTCACCCTTTCAACATAGCAGTTATCCAAGTCTATGCACCGACCACTACTGCTGAAGAAGCTGACGTTGAGAGATTTTATGCGGACCTACAATGCCTTTTAAACCGCACCCCATCATCAGACGTCGTTTTTCTCATAGGAGACTGGAATGCTGAGGTCGGGAGTGAAGAAATATCCGGAATTACAGGCCAGTTCGGTCTTGGTGAGCCAAATGAAGCTGGGCAGAGGCTAGTAGAGTTCTGTCAAGAAAACAACCTGACCATAGCGAATACTCATGTTCAACAGCACAAGAGGCGCCTGTACACATGGATTTCACCGGACGGTCTGTACAGGAATCAGATCGATTATATTATTTGCCGGCAGAGATGGAGAAGCGCTATACAAGCAGTAAAAACAAGGCCTGGGGCCGATTGTGGCACCGATCATCAGCTTCTTGTTGCCAAAATTAAGCTTCGATTGAGGAAAACGCAGAAAACTAGAAGGCCTTTCAGGTATGATCTGGATCAGATTCCATTAGAATATGCTGTGGAAGTGAGGAATCGATTTCAAGAATTAGATCTAGAAGACAAAGAGCCCGAAGAGATGTGGACTGATGTTCGTGATATAATACAAGAAGTTGCTACTAAGGTAGTTCCAAAGCAAAAGAAATGCAAAAAAGCAAACTGGTTATCTGAAGAGGCTTTGCAAATAGCTGAGGAAAGAAGGATGGCAAAAGGTATGGGGGAAAGAGAAAGATACAAGGTTCTCAATGCGGATTTTCAGAAAATAGCAAGGAGAGATAAGAATGCCTTCCTGAACATACAGTGTCAAGCAGTTGAAGACAACAGCCAATTAAGGAACACAAGAGCTCTGTATAAGACAATCAAAGATATCAAAGGAAGCTTCTGTGCTAAGCTGGGCGTGATAAAGGACAAACAAGGCAAGGACCTCACTGAAGCCTCAGAGATAAAGAAGAGGTGGCAGGAATACACAGAAGAACTGTACAAGAAGGACCCGGATGTGCAAACCCAACATAGGACGGTTGTGATTACTGATCTCGAGCCGGGTATCCTGAAGAGTGAAGTTGAATGGGCCTTAGCCAGCCTTGCTAAAAACAAAGCTAGCGGAATTGATAGCATTCCAGCTGAGTTGCTTCAAAACCTCAACCATGACGCTGTTAACATTCTGCATACATTATGTCAGAAGATTTGGACAACCCTGCAGTGGCCACAGGATTGGAGGAGGTCAGTTTACATCCCCATTCCAAAGAAAGGCAGTGCCAAGGATTGTTCCAACTACCGCACGATCGCGCTTATTTCGCATGCTAGCAAGGTGATGTTGAAAATCCTCCAAGGTAGGCTGCAGCAGTATGTGGATCGGGAGCTTCCGGACGTGCAAGCTGGGTTTCGCAAGGGCAGAGGAACTAGAGACCAAATTGCCAACCTTCGCTGGATCATGGAAAAAGCAAGAGAGTTCCAGAAACCCATTTACTTCTGCTTTATTGATTATGCGAAAGCGTTTGACTGCGTAGATCACAGCAGATTGTGGCAAGCTCTCCAAGAGATGGGAGTTCCAATTTACCTCATCTGTCTCCTCAGGAACCTTTATGAAGGGCAAGAGGCCACAGTCAGAACTGGGCATGGTCTTACTGATTGGTTTCCGATTGAGAAAGGGGTGAGGCAAGGCTGCATACTGTCGCCCTGCCTATTTAACCTATATGCAGAGTGCATCATGAGGAAGGCCGGTCTGGGCGAGTCTTCAGCTGGAGTCAAGATTGCTGGAAAACGTATCAACAACCTTAGATATGCGGATGATACCACTTTAATGGCAGAAAGTGAAGTGGAACTCAAGAGACTTCTGATGCGCGTACAAGAAGAGAGTGAGAAGTTTGGGCTTAAACTGAACATTAAAAAGACGAAGATCATGGCGTCTTGCCCTATCAAGTCCTGGAGCATCAATGGACAAGAAGTGGAAGCTGTGACAGATTTTCTGTTCTTGGGCGCCAAGATTACCTCGGAAGGAGACTGCAGCCATGAAATTAGGAGACGCCTGCTTCTGGGAAAGAGAGCAATGGTTAGCCTTGACCGCCTAGTAAAGAGCAGATACATTAGTCTGCCAACCAAGATCCGTATAACCCGTGCTATGGTCTTTCCAGTTGTGATGTATGGATGCGAGAGTTGGACTGAGAAAAAGGCTGACCGCCGAAGAATTGACGCGTTTGAATTGTGTTGCTGGCGAAGACTCTTAAGAGTTCCTTGGACTGCCAGAAGATCAAATCAGTCATATTGTCGACCATAAACCCTGAGTGCTCATTGGAGGGTCAAATTCTAAAGTTAAAGCTCAGTTACTTTGGTCATCTGATGAGAAGAGAGGAGTCGCTGGAGAAAGATTTGATGTTGGGAAAGGTTGAGGGTCGCCGGAGAAGGGGTAGGCAGCGAACGCGATGGTTAGATGGCATTCTCGAGGCATTGCAGATGAAGCTATGTGATGTTAAGAAGATAGTGAGAGACCGGAAAGCGTGGCGTGACATGGTCCATAGGGTCACGAAGAGTCGGACACGACTGAACGCCTGAACTGAACTGATTTCTGACTTAAGAAAATGGGGGATCATATTAGTAGGAGGCACATAATTCGGTTTGAGCTGAATGTTAACGGTCAACCTATGCGTAGAAAATATTGCTGTTCAAACAAAGCAGGTGGTACTGCCCGGTAATGATGATCGGAGTGTCACGTGGTGTGTTAAAGCTAGGTATGCTTACCGTGAAAACGGCTTCCGCCGGGTGAGAGATAACTTATATAAAGGCGATGGAGCGATTCTATAGGTTGAAGGGAAGCAGAGAGGCACTGGAAGGAGGCTCCTACGCGGCACTCCAAGAAATAAAACTGCAGGTTTAACATGGTTAAACCGAGCTTAACGTACGGATGCGTTAATTTGGCGCAGTTTATCTTGATGCGATTAAGGTTGTCGCTGTCTTCCCGCCATCAGGTGCCATAGGCAGTTTCGAGAAAAGGACCACGTGATGTATGTTTCCTAACTGCCACGAGCGAGATGGACACAAAGCGTCGCTTCAACTACGCCGTCCGAAAGTACAGAGTCGTCCACCCTTAGTGTGAACACGCAAGGTGGTGGTCGCTCTGTCCGAAGCGCCGCTTCGCGCGACACGATCGCACATCACATCACAGTAAAGCAGCGCATGTACAACGGACCTGGAGGTGGTGTTTCGAATAAGCTGCACTTTAGCTTCGAAGCGCAGTTGGGTCGGACGCGCTGACGCTCTGATGATATCGGCTATGTGCTTGCGTGTTCACCCTAAACGTGGACGACCCTGTACCTACTTGAGGCAACATGTCTAAATTGGAATACAGGTCAAAAATTAGGCTGTAATGTCATTGGTCATACCGACCATGGTAGACAGTGGTCACAAAATATTAGACCAGCAGCGGTCATGGTACACTAGGGTATACCATAGATTAGCTTGATACGCTGTTGCTAAGCTTGAAGAGGGGCGAATATGGACTCATTGGTACATGTTGAAGAATCAAGTAAAGCAGCGTTAGGCAAGGCGGGACACGCGAACGACAGACATGTGCGCTGACCAGCAGCCAAATAGTTTATTGCTACAAGTGAGGCAGCAATATAAAGGAAACAACATGAGAAAAACACGAAAAGGAAAGCGTACAACCACATTAAAGCTTGGAATGATGCAAAGTCGCTAGTTAAAATAGTCATGCTTCTTAGGGAGCAAAGTTATCGACGGGCTGCTGATGCAGGTGTCTCCAAGAATGTCTATATTAGAAGCCTGAGAAATGAGCCTCGAGGTTTCATCTTTATATCTGGCGATGATAGTGGTATCCTCGAGATGCGCTTCGCAGCCTTTACATTCTGCGCAATGGATAGGAAGATGGTTTCGCGGTGACTTGTTTTCTACATATTGTGCATGTTCTCGTAGTCTATCGTTGAAGCAGCGTCCTGTCTCACTGATGTAAAAATTGCTACATGACGTCGGAATCTTGTAGACAACATCAACGCAACAGTCCACTAATTTCTTCTCTTTGCTGTTGCTTGGTAACTTTTTACATGGCAGGCTTCAGAATGTGTCGATTTCAGGGTTCCATAACGATTTCACTTAATAAAATCCGGTGTCCCACAAGGTTCTATATTGAGTAATTTTTATTTAATTATGTTAATTATCTTGCCTAGGCAGTGCCTGTTTCACTGTGTCTGTATGCTGGTGACACTGTTATTGTTTCAAATTCAAAATCGTATATAGATGGAACAAAAAATTAATAGAGAGCACTTATTAAGGCCATGGACTGGTTTAAGTTTAACCTTATCAATGTTAATACGTCTAAAACGCTACTGATATGCTTTCATAATCCCCTAAAGAGAATTGAATTGAATCACCCTCTTTATCTGCATACGTTCATATGTTCAGTGCAACTGTGAGTCAGTGAATTAATGTACCAGCGGTGAAACATGTCGTTCAAGCGCACAGCTTCACTCGACGCTCAGGAAGGTCTGAGATTTTTAAAAATATAGCGGCAAAATGTTTAAAGTAGAAAAAAATGCACTTAGCTGTCTCTGGCAATCTCTATTAAACAGTACCTTAGCAAGCAGCTTATAACATTATTTACAATAATAATCAGCATTGGAAGCACAAAGGTACACACCGATTCCAGCAAGATGGGCAGTATAAACCTATTTCCTTCGGGCTCATGTGACAAATTCTTGTCCCTGTGTCAATGTGCTCTATAGACTAAAATTGACCGTCGACTTCCAGAGTTGCTATTGTTTGCTCTTTGAAACTTACTTATTGGAGTCCTTCGCGTGAAATGACCTCAGCCCAATAGGAAACAGATCACATGTCACAGCGATAACTTTATAAATGTTCCGCGCAGAATATTGCATGCTACGACAAATAAATTGTCCATGATAATTATGCTTTCTCTTGAACTCATGACATAAGCGATAATTCTGGGGACTTCAATGCAACGCTCTAAATCAATGTGAGTGCCCATGTGGTGAGCGCAGTGAGCTTGTGCTGAACGGCCTTACTGTGGCACATCTCTGGGGTTTCAAGCGCCGTGCTTACAACCGAGTCTAAACGGTAATTTATGAAACTTCTGCAACTGCGCGTGTATCTGTAATGATAAAGTTAAGCCTGATTTGCCTATTATCAGATGGATGCAACGTCTGCACGTGATTAAGTGCTCCTAAGTCTTATTGTCAAGCACCCGGAGATTATCATAGGTCATGTCAGACGCCGTGACATTTGAATACTCTACAGACTAGAATCATATGTTTTTTAGGGGTTGAACCGTTGTTTGTTTAACCTTCATGCTCGAGTGTTCTCGCCAACGTTGACTGCACCCTTTTCAGACTGTTGTTAATGGTTATATTGCAAAATAAACGTCTTTCAAATATGATGATTGGTGTCTGCTTCTCCTGAAATTCACCCTTCGTTGCTGGTGTTCATGGTGTGCCATTCAAGTTATTCGACCAATTTCAGAGCAAGTACTGTGACATATATTGCTTGCAGTTTTAGTCATTGCGACGCTGGAGCTTTGACGGGATAACTGCGGCCTACGAAATTAACTTCTTGTGGGTATTTGGCTACAATTCGCAAGCGCTATATTTCACAAGTAGGAAAACATCAACGATGGGCAGTTGATCGTTTATCTTCAAGAATTTTAGAACAGCTTGAACAAGGACAAAAAGAGTAATAACTAAGCAGACAACTGTGGTAATGGTTATACATATACAGTAAATTCGTAACTGCAAATATGCTCAGAATGATTCGAAAGGGTCATCACCTTTTAATTCTGAAATAGCAGGTTAGGTATTATAGACAAATTAATAGAGAAATGGCGAACAGTATGCGCTATCTTGTGTTCTGGAAGCATTTGCGGGCGCTGCGCAGTTACTAGTATTTACCATTTATCCTGAACACAAGCTGCACTTATTCTTGCTCAAGTGAATGTCTTGAAATATGTAAAGTAATCAAACCGTTATATGTTGGCAATAAACAACAGGTCGAACAACAAAGTTCGACCAGTTTCAGAGCTGGTACTGTGGCCTATATTTCTTGAAGTTTATACGTTGCGACACTGGAACTTTGATTGGCTATCTGCTCCTACAAATGAACGTCTTGTGGGTATTTGACTACATATAGCAGTCGCCAAATATGTGCAAACCCAACATAAGACGATTGTGATTACTGATCTCGAGCCGGGCATCCTGAAGAGTGAAGTTGAATGGGCCTTAGCCAGCCTTGTTAAGAACAAAGCTAGCGGAATTGATGGCATTCCAGCTAAGTTGCTTCAAAACCTCAACCATGACGCTGTTAACATTATTATGTCAGAAGATTTGGACAACCCTGCAGTGGCCACAGGATTGGAGGAGGTCAGTTTACATCCCCATTCCAAAGAAAGGCAGTGCCAAAGATTGTTCCAACTACCGCACGATCGCGCTTATTTCGCATGCTAGCAAGGTGATGTTGAAAATCCTCCAAGGTAGGCTGCAGCAGTATGTGTATCGGGAGCTTCCGGACGTGCAAGCTGGGTTTCGCAAGGGCAGAGGAACTAGATACCAAATTGCCAACCTTCGCTGGATCATGGAAAAAGCAAGAGAGTTCCACAAACCCATCTACTTCTGCTTTATTGATTATGCGAAAGCGTTTGACTGCGTAGATCACAGCAGATTGTGGCAAGCTCTCCAAGAGATGGGAGTTCCAATTCACCTCATCTGTCTCCTCAGGAACCTGTATAATGGGCAAGAGGCCACAGTCAGAACTGGGCATGGTCTTACTGATTGGTTTCCGATTGAGAAAGGAGTGAGGCAAGGCTGCATACTGTCGCCCTGCCTATTTAACCTATATGCAGAGTGCATCATGGAGAAGGCCGGACTGGACGAGTCTTCAGCTGGAGTGAAGATTGCTGGAAAACGTATCAACAACCTTATATATGCGGATGATATCACTTTAATGCAAGAAAGTGAAGCGAAACTCGAGACTTCTGATGCGCGTACAAGAAGAGAGTGAGAAGTTTGGGCTTAAACTGAACATTAAAAAGACAAAGATCATGGCGTCTTGCCCTATCAAGTCCTGGAGCATCAAGGGACAAGAAGTGGAAGCTGTGACAGATTTTCTTTTCTTGGGCTCCAAGATTACCTCGGAAGGAGACTGCAGCCATGAAATTAGGAGACGCCTGCTTCTGGGAAAGAGAGCAAAGGTTAGCCTTGACCGCCTAGTAAAGAGCAGAGACATTAGTCTACCAACCAAGATCCGTATAACTCGTGCTATGGTCTTTCCAGTTGTGATGTATGGATGCGAGAGTTGGACTGTGAGAAAGGCTGACCGCCGAAGAATTGACGCGTTTGAATTGTGGTGCTGGCGAAGACTCTTGAGAGTTCCGTGGACTGCCAGAAGATCAAATAAGTCGATATTGTCGACCATAAACCCTGACTGCTCGTTGGAGGGTCAAATTCTAAAGTTAAAGCTCAGCTACTTTGGTCATCTGATGAGAAGAGAGGAGTCGCTGGAAAAAGATTTGATGTTGGGAAAGGTTGAGGCTCGCCGGAGAAGGGGTAGGCAGCGAACGCGATGGTTAGATGGCATTCTCGAGGCACTGCAGATGAAGTTATGTGATGTTAGGAAAATAGTGAGAGACCGGAAAGCGTGGCGTGACATGGTCCATAGGGTCACGAAGAGTCGGACACGACTGAATGACTAAATAAAATACAAATTCCACAAGCAGAAAAACATCAACGGTGAGCAGTTTTCACTGACCGTCATGTATTAGTAATATTAGAAAAGCTTTAACAATGATAAAAAACATTAATTAGTCAACTATGGTAGTGGTCGTATATATACAATAAATTCATAACTGCAAATATTATCACAATGATACGAAAGTGTCATCTTTTAATACGAAAAAATTAGGTCAGGTATGAGAGAGAAATCCCGAGGGGAATGAGAGAGAGGAATCCCGAACCGTATGCGCTATCTCCCATTCTGAAATAATTTGCGGGTGCTGCGCAGTTGCTAGTGAACCCAAGCTATACTTATTCTTAGTCACGTGAATGTCTCGAAATACATGAAGTAAAGAACCATTCTATACATTCACAATAAACATGCTTCCATACGTAAAACAGTAAATAAGCCATTGGGAAAAAATAACAGTCGCTGACTAACGTTTGTAAACGTTGAAGTAATGACAAGAGCTTAACTACATGACATGGAGTTACTAGGCAGCACGAGAGTGGCGCAAACAGAGACATAGTCCTAAACAGTGCACAACGTTTTGGGGCGCATGTCCGAGCCTCGCGGGCAGTCGAAGGCCTCGGCGAACTGCTCGAGATTCCTCAGGGGCCCGTTGACGGAGAAGGGGGCCGGCGACCGCGTTCCGTGGTGCATTCTCTGGTGCAGGTACGCGTCGTCGTACGCCTCGCAGCGACTCCGAGCGAACTCGTAGAAAAACAGCTTGTCCGCGGAGGCCGAGTCTGGTAGTATGATTCCACCCAGTGAGGAGCTGCCATAAAATGTGCACAAGGAGTTCCAGTCTAGTTTATGCAAAATGGAAAGCAAGAACCACAATGATAACTATAGAACAGGCCCACAATCAGTCATACGTCACAAAGTTGTATGGTTCGCTTTGTAACCCTCACGTTGGAAGTCTCTGCATGCTAAGGGCAACCTTTGTCCTTGGCTCTTCGTATCTTATAGTGTTTAGGGGTGCCTTAAGGAATTGGATGTTGACCTCAAAAGCAAACCACATGGCTCGAAGACATTTAACGGATGTTTAAGTAATGTGATGAGGCGGTGTAAACGGGGAAAGACTAAAGTGACTTGAAACCGAACCCGATACCGAACTCACGCGCCTACAAGTGATAAGAAAGCTAGGTGGCAGCTATAACACAGCCGTGCGTGTCCCTCGTCGATGAAGAGAATTGCCACTGATATGGGAAGGTTTCACTTGAAGCTGGCGAAGAGCTTTTGAGATAAGGCGCGGTAATCACTTACAGTAGTTTGGAATAACGTAGAACGCGACACATTTTTCAGCTTCACAAGCATGATATGCAGCTAATGTGCCGTATTCATGAGAAAATAGTATTTAATTAAATCATGCTTTCAGCAGCCTGACCATGTTATTCACAGTGTAGACATTGCCTTCCTTCTCGGCAGTTCCAATATGGCACGACGGGATGGCGTTTGACTTTCTAAGATGTACCTGGTCTATGAGGAACGCTGTAGTGCAAGGCTCTATATTATTTTGTTTCCGAACAACAACGCGACAAAAAGTCACGTAATGAGTGCATTCGGAATTGGAGAAAAACAGTTGGATTCCCCCACAGGTCACTGGCAAGCTCTGAGTAAATATATAACCGGCGAGAGATCGCAAGAACCTGAAAGGTTCGGGGCGACGGCTTCATATGATGCGTAATTGTCTACAGGCACCTGTTGTCGAAATGAGTACAGCCGGCGCCATTCTTGTGTAGAGCGCTTGAGCAAACACATCGGGCTAAAAAAGCCGAAGTCAGACCCCAGTCCCCGATAGCTGGGCACGGTGTTCGTGCCTATCTTGCTCGTGAGTCTCTGTTGCACTACTTCCACTCAAGTGTTGCCTGTACAACCTAAAGGCACCGCTTCATGGATTTTTCTTAGGCGTACGCACTACGTCCCTGCTCGCACAAGCATACGCTAGAACTAATCTACGCATGCGCCAGACGCGAAGCGAGCCATTGTGCACGTATCTACATAACAGATATTGACATCCGCGGGCGCGTCGGAAGCGGGGTCTAGTTTGCAGCAACAGGACTTCGCGGCTTTCCCCCACTGTTTTCTTCGAGCTCCTCCTGCGCCTATTGATCATGGCTGGAAATCTTCTCAACTATCCCCTGTCTATTTCCTTGCGTCCTGAAAAGTTTTTCAGTCGGGGCGAGAGGGTGAACGAGCCAGATGGATGGACATAGAGGTGCATGCTACTTTTAGACGTCTAGCGAGAGGTGGTGCTGTACGCTCAGGTGCGTGCGCGCGCGCGACTGGGAACTGTCCATGGAGGCGGCTCTTAGCAGCTGTGGCAAGATCTGGCTTCGTTTGCGGAGACGTGCGCCCCTCGATCACTCTACACAAGTGTGACGCCGACGGTACAGAGCATACGCAGCAGGAATACAGCAAATCGGTTCAGTACAGTACATTTTCATATGCATTTGCCAGGAATGGAAAGTACTCTCTAACGCATTATGCACCTTCTCTCAGCTCCATGCTATGTTGGACAAATAAACGACTAGTGTGAGACGTGATACACAGAAACAGGAAGGGATAGAATGTAGAACTTAACTATAAGTTCGCTAGTTAGGGTTGAAAGAGTGAAAGACCTCTAACTTCAGTGCCTGACTAGATGAGACTGGACAGTAACGTTAATGTAAACTCCAATAGAGAAAAGCAAGGCATCGCACTTGTGTTGCGCATGAGTCGGTGTCCTCTTTCTGAAGACACGCAGAGCCGCGGGAAGGGCGAGCACGTCCGTGACGTCATGGCGTATGGACACCTCGCTGACGGTAAGGCCACGGTAGAACTGCCTCCGAAGACAGTCCCCCAGAAGCTCCAGCTTCAAATGTACAGTGGGGTACCTGGAGACATGGCCATCAAAACTCGTCTGTTCATGTGCTTTGTCGTATTTCCGAGGATAAGTCGTGCTGAAGGATGCGCAGCGGACTTGCAGCAATTCTAGCTTGTTTTCAGTTGATTCACAGCGCGCTACGACACACTAAGAATTGAACGAACGTAAAACAGACAGGACGAATAGAGCGCGAACTCACAACTGTTTATTGAAAATGAAATTTATTTTTTATATTTTTTACGCATGTTTGTCGTAGGATTTTCACTTATAATGCACACGTCGGCGTGTTTCTATCTTTTCTTGATGAAATCCATCTCGACTTTCGTCAATGTGATGGAAGCGTCCCGAACACACTTCTCTGTATCTGCCCCGAAAATTTCGTATTGTAAGGCAGCACTTGCTTGAACGTGTTCTTTTCTAGAGCCAGCTGGCACACAGCGCGCGACGCTCCGAGCAGCAGTCAGCGATGATGATGATGATGATGGATCTATACAGCGCACTGCCCTCAAAATATGCCTATCAAATCTATGTTTCAATCCTCTCGCCTGCATGCCCGATTAAGCTTGTCCCAGTTAAGTTCAGATCATACCCATGCCTTGCTCAATGCGTAACCAGGTTCCCGGGGTGCGAAATCAGCCTACAATTTCTGAAGTGTTCACTTATTCTTTTGTTAATACATCTTCCGGAGTGTCTAGTATAATGTTTGCCGCAAGATAATGCAGGATCTGGTAAATTATGCGGATGTCGAATTATATGTACCTCTTTGTGGCGCGATGTTGCATTTGCATTTCTTTTCTTTTTCCTTTTCATTCGTGCACGCACAAGGCTATTCGCTTCTATGAGGCCGTGAATGCAACATGAATTCCATACCTCGCGCCAATCTTTTTCAACCCGTGGGATACTTTATGCATATATGGTAAAGGAATGGGACTTTATTTCTCTTTGTTGTGTATTGCGGCCTCAGCTCAGTTATTGTTTTTAGTGTTTTTTCAGCTATTGACGCAAGCAGGACGTTTGGATAATCACTCTTCTTTAGTCCGTCTACCTGCGCAAACATGGTGGGACAATTTTTTTTTTGCTCTGGATCTTGCTGGCTAACGCTAAGCTCTTTTTAACAAGTTTTGAATGACCTGAGTCGTAGCTCAAAAAGCCTTGTTCACCTTTTGTCGTGCACGACCAGCATGTGTGCTCTTGCGCGTATTTGAATGCCTAAAAATCTCATCTTGGCCTGCTGTGGAACTTTGTACGTAAAATCTAGTCCCTTGAACGATTTTTCGGAAAGTTTAATTACTTCAAGGATCTTTAATGCACTGCCTTTCTCAACCGGAAAACAGGAAAATATCCACGTAGCGAAAGCATGCTAAAACACCCAGTTTCTCTAATTTTTTTGTCAAAGCACAACTTCCTTTAGCCATGTAAATATTAGACACTACGAATGCTATACAGTAGCTAATGCAAATACCATCATACTGTACGAACACTTTTTTCATCAAGCTTCAAATACTGGGATTTTAGGTACGTATTGTTACGGGGCGGCAAACAGAGAGATAAAATGCGATGGCCGTGCGATGACTTTTGTGAAACGTGACGGGCCTAGGGCGAGCGCTCCTGCCCGCGCCACTGTCGGCTTCATCCTCGTCCGTAACATTGCCCGGGGCCACCGAGCGATCGTCCTGATCGTGGATGACGAGGTTTGTCGAGATCGATCAGATCCATGAAATGACGATGGGCGTGACTGGATGGCTTGTCGACACGACAATTCTTGGATGAAGCCTGCTCCAGTACGCTTTCGAGACAGGTCCCATAACAGAAGCCCAGGCACGCACCGCATGACATGGGCGGGGAGATGTCCTCATATGTGATGTCTTCTTCGGTCGGTGAGGATTTCCGGTCAGCGTCTCGGCAGTAGGGTCATCAGGACAGTCGGGTCTCTCGTAGTGTCCTGTGGTCGAGCGGGCGGCGTCTCGGGTCGATGGGATCATTTGGTCTCTCCATCGTATTGTTTTTTTGTCGAGGTGGGGCGTGGGGCGGAGAAACTTAAGGCCACGTCTGGTCCTGCAGGCTGGGGGACAGCCAGGCGATGCGCTACATGGAACCCGATGCCGACGGCGCAAGTAGACACAGGGTGCCGAAGCTCCGCACAAGGATGATGAGTGATGATAACGTACTTCGCACATTCAACCAAAATATTACGTGGCGGCAAGCCGATAAACACAAAGCATAGAACAGAGAGATGATGTCCAATGACCGCGAGATGATTTTAATGAATCGTGACGGGACTAGCACGAGTGCTCCTACCCACGCAGCTGCCGGCTTCCCGGAAGAAGCCGGTTTCTTCCTCGTCTCTAACTATATTAACCAAATTCATATAGTTTTTTACATTTGTTCCGCACTCATTCTGAAAGTTTGTTATCGAATTGATCAATGCACACCTCTAACTCTACCAGAATGGCTGCCTGCGGGATATTGAAATACGTCCTTTACACCAATTGAAAAGCAAGTCAACAGCACTTTTTTTTTTCAAAAACAAGACGACGTCGTCGGAGTCTTGGAGAAGGTACAGGTCCTCAGTCCTCAGTCTTGATAAATGTAACTGTATGTATCTTTCAACCGGGCTTTGCTGTGTTTGCTTGTTCTCTATTATCGTTCGAAGGGGGTTATCCGCTTGATGCGTTTTAATCGAGAAAAACAGTCTCAATGTGAATCACTGCCTTCTCTGACTTCATTTGCAAGTTTTTCCAAGCCCATGTCTTTCACACGAAAGTGCTTTTCTTAAGCTCTTTTTCTTGCTTAAGAAAAGCAAGAAAATTAATTATTAATTTTTAATTAAGAAGATTAATTACTTTTAAGTTTTTTTTTCCACAGCGTCCAGCGCTTTTCTTCAAGGCTTTTCTTCATTTATCACGACGAATCTTCCATTTTTGCCCGAGACATGTACAGTTAAATAATTCTTTCTGAGAAATTCGGTTATTCCTTTCATGTCACAAAAACTTCCTTTTCGGTTCCACATATTTCTTTATGCACTCTACTGCTTCCGTTACGCATGTAGCCTTGTTCTTTTCAGGCACCCTCTTTGCGAGACTATAACCATCCCCGACAATTGAACTGGTGAGCCGCGAGTCTGTAGTCCTAACTTGGGACCTTTGTCTAGGGTGTACTGTATCCTTGGTGACAACTGAAGTCCAGATAGATTGATGCGGTCTCTGCAGTCAGTCGTCCTTCTCTTATTCCTTGGTACACGCGCAAATGCTGCTTTCGACATATGCTCTCCAATCGCTTCAGCCATGTCGAACAAGTACCTTATCATGATCCAGGATGCCGCCTCATCCAGAATCGTAGCAAAGATTACTTGTATGTGTTGCTGGGAAAAACGAATAAGCCGGCAGTTCTCTGTCTCAAAATCTTGCACGACCGTCTCGATGCCTTCTCAGTTGGGGCCAAACTTCCCAGCATGGCGTCCAGCACCGGTTTTGCCAATCTTTCAGTCAATGCATACGTCAGGGTTCGTGTTTTTGTCCTTTCTTGGTCAATGCAATTCACAAAGTGCCAAATCCATGGCAGACGAGGAAGGGCCGGAAGGATAAGTCCCGATGTGCTCGAAATTATGGCAAGCAGTGCTGTGATATGATGAGTGAAGAACGAACTGAGCGCTATCATAACACTATCTGTTTTCAGTGTAATGACAGCGTAAGGGGTATCCGCGTTTGACAGTGACTTAACTGCTCCTTTGATTGGATGCGAGGTTAACGAAATTATAGGGGAAACAATAATACTTCTAAGCTGAGACTTGTGCTATATCTGGACATGGACAATGAAATGCTCCTGCTTACTAATATAATGACATTCATTAGCAGAATTACGTCAGTATAGCAAAATTCAGGCGTCTTTAATTTACGATTAGCGCTGCCTTGAGCCAGCTGTGGGCAATTGCTACCGCCAGTATACCAGAAGATGGCGAAGGATCAGCTAAGTAGCTGATGCCACAAATTTACTCAGGTAGCTGCCACAACAAATTACGTCATATCAGCTGCTTACCCGATTCTTTGCGCCTCCGTTTGTATGTTTTTCATTGCTTAATTCAACTCTGCTTTACTGATTAACCATGAATTATATATTCGGATATTCAGCATTTTGTTTTCACTAAAGACATGCATCTATCTTTCAAAAGCGTGTTTCTTTGCTGAAAATAAAGACTCATGAGATACATATCCAAACCAGTTGCTGCTTCAAAACCTAGATTACCACCTTAAGTTCGAAAATTACATGGCGAGTCCGTATCGAAGACTACGAAAACATCAAACAATTTGTTCAGTGCATATGTATAGGACCACTTCATAGATGCCTTGTTTTGCATTTTCTTTCTAAATAAGTTCGTTCTTTCATCGCCACGTGTCTCGCGTTGTCAAGTCTTTTCAATTTTATTGAACGCGGCTTAACTTTTTGGAATCCTAACACTGAGGAATCCTGTCGCTTACTTTAAACAGTACCTCTTGTAAGCATATTGTCGACAATTTTTTTGCAATAAATAGTTCCAAAACGTAATACTACCGTTAAAAGTATAAATTTTTCATCCTCACGCAATGCCGCTAAAGCGCTCCTATGCTCACTGGAATTAATAAACACCAATGCATGGGTACTATACGAGATTCTTGGTAAAAACGCGCAAAAGAGTTCAGAGGAGCCTGAATTCACTAGCCGTCGTTCCGACAAGGGGATTCGTCTTCGTCGCATTTAAAAATACGTTTCCTTGTCGGGAAACTGGCCAACCGCGACAAAGGCTTGCCTCCCAATTCTAGTGTATTCAGGGCAGTCTGGCGGTAAGTATATTAATCACAAGCTCCATTCTCTCCTTACCTTCGCTTGAGACGGAATGTAATCTGTAGGAAGTGTTCCACTACAGCTTTGGCCAAGTCGAGTCCAATCCTGGGTAAGTGGTGAACGGAGAAGGCGGGCTCCATGAAGATCCTCTTAACCGCCGCTGGAGGCACAGCCAGGTAGCCTTCATCCTCGTCCAGCCATGGCTCGAATCCCAGCGCAGGTCCACGCCAGAACGTCTCGAAACCGCGCTCCACTTGTTTGAGCAGCGAGTTTCGCCAAAGTGCGCGCAGGGCGCCGTTCCAGGTGACCATAGGGGATGCCTCGGCATCGGAGAACGCGAACTTGCTGAACTTCATGCGCAGACTCGGTGTCCGCATCCAAGCAGGTACCAGCAACTGAGAATGAGGAGATCGCGCTATCATTTAATTGTTATCACGCCAAAAAATTACGAAGGATTTCAGCGACTAAAGTAGTTAAAGGCAAAAGCCTGAGTGCCGCATTCTGCTACGCAACTGGCACTAATTAATAATAAATAAATAATTAATTATTGATTAGGCTGGTATGAAAATAATTAGTCATTAATTCGTTAATTAGTGAGTTACTTTACTGGCCATCAATTAGTGCTTAATTAGTTACTGATTGCCATGCGGCCATTAAGGCACACATTTGGCATACCGCGGCGGTGCTCTGTGATTGGTTGAGACCTCTATGGCGTCATCTTGCCTCGGCCAATCAGAGCCGCCGCAAAAGCTGGACACATTTTGTGCGCGACAGCATGAGCCATTAAAGGCTTTCGCCTTCAAATCTGAGTTTTATAGCTTTATCAAAAATGTCTGTCGGACGACCACACATCCCATGGGAACATTCTACGAGAGCAGTTCGATTTACCCTCGATGATTGCTGTGACAGTTTTGCACTACTAAACGCTTTCATCATAGGCCGCTCTAGGTTTGAAGCATGCTACTTGGCACAAATTGTCTTAGAGGGTAAAGCAGTCGGAGGTACGCGATGAGTGGCGGTGAACAGCTCTTTAGCAAGGAGAGTGGGGTGGGAAGTTTGCTTGGACGGTAGTGCTTGACCGCGGCCGCTGATTTTCCCGCTTATTGCATTCGATTTCACTGTCACTTTTAAAGAGTGAATGTTAGTACTTCCCTGTCAAAAGAAATCACCGAAGGTGTTGGCGTTGACTGTTAAATGCCTCACTCCCTCAAACGTCACAAGCAAGCGGTTGTTAACAAGTGAATTGACCGAACAGTGTTCGGAGGGCGCGGGTGCGATCATCTTATGGCATAGTTTAGAAACATTACGCCACGCGTATATTTCTCGTGAATGTCGCTGATGGGCTTTGAATTTTAACGCGTTAGCAGCTTGCTTATTTGCATTGAGAACGTGGAATAAGGATCAACCTTCGAGTGCACTTGGATGCCGAGTCAAGAAGCTACTCCTAGGCCACTCAGGCACGTTCATACGGGTTGGTTAAAGCGGGCGTTATATTTGGGGTGGATAGCCTACGCTACCGCGTCTTACCATTAAAGGCGGAACTTAAGTGTCCCCCATAATTTTGTAGTGCTGCTGCTTGGACATATGTTTGGAAACACTGTGGATGTCACAGATAGATGGTGGCCATTTTGGAGGTTATATATTATGGATGGTTGTACTGGAGAGCATAGGTGGGTTGGCTTAGGTGGGGTACATAATCGACAATGACTGAGGTTAGGTCGGGTTTGGTTGAACATATTAGTTTTTAGCCGTACTCTACAAGCGCAAGGAGATAAAGAACGCGAAAAAGAAAACCCTTCACAGCGCTTTCTAAACGGTTGCTTCAAGACACTAAGTTCAGAGGGAGTAAAGAACAAGAATACCAATGTGCCACTACACTGCATTATTACAATTTTGTACTCGTCTTTAATATCTTGCTATCCTAATCCAAGGTTGATAGCCTGACACCGGTTGTGTCACTATATAGAAAAATTATTGAAATTAAGGCAGGGGCAAATAATAACTTTTACATTCTTAAAAGTTCAAATTGCGTACAGTTTAAGAAAATATCCGGTTTCAGAGCACCTCAGTGCAAACCTCTGGATCCTTTTAAACATCCTGACCCCAACAACTGCGAGTGAGATGTGACAGTTTTATTCTTCTGTGAGATAAATTTTAGTCAATTGATTTCTCGCTTCGAGAAATTTATCCTGTGGTTTTGCCAATTGTCAAATGGTTAAAAGCTATCGCCCGGCCTAGCGCTTGTTTCCTCGGTACACATGGTTGAAAAAGGGGCCTAAGCCTTGAAATAAATTCTCTGCAGTCATGAACGGCACTGAAAAGAGCGTCCCAGTGGGCTTTATTGCACAAGGCAGATTTAGTTTTTTGAAAGCCGAAGAAATCGATAAACTGCCAGATTTGACCGAAACTGAGCACATCGCGGCAGAACACCGAGTTCATAGCCTCTCCCCGAATGAGGCCAGAATGCCCTTCAATGAAGTCACGTCTTCGGTAATAAGATGGCTGTCACTATTAATGGGTCAGTTGTCCGGAGCTGGCAGGGGCAACTCGCAGATTTAATTCCGGAACCTTTCACGTTATGGTGCATGCTTACAAACACACGCTGCTATTTGCAAATTCAAGCACCGATCTCAGATGTGCATCCAGCAGTTCCAGCAACAATAGTCTCGTTCTCGTACCCAAGATGCCTGACTTAGTTTGTGAAACGCACTCGGCTTGCTGTTTTGAGGACTGCACGCGCAGAGTTTGGGCATTTGGATGTAACACACTAGCTTTTGATTCAGAGATATGCTTCGTGTAAGGCTGGAGCTCTTTGCCCTAAAGCTGCAGAAGTCGGGTGGGGTGCCTTTGACAGTTTGTAGCTCGCAAGGAAAATGGACAAACACTGGTTGGTTGTCGGTTTCATTAACGTCCCAAAACAATGCCATGCCCGAAATGGCACGTGCCGCCGACTCGAGCTTCATACTGAGGTTGGAGTTTGAGATCAGAATGCAGCCTTCCAAAGCCGCTAAATCCCAAGTTAGCCACTCTAACCATGGACCACACAAGTATGCTCGTATGGCTTCCATCAAGCTGGGCTTAATGTCTATGTCTTAATATCTCATGCCAACTTTGGCAGCCGGCATCATGGTACTGCTCTGGCAGGTGGTAGTTGGCAGATCACATGGAGACGCACTGATTGTTCCGTGGTTTATGATGTCGCCTATGTTAAAATTAGTTGTTTGTGCTTGCTTGAGTTGACCCTGTATGCGACACCAGTACTGACGTCTTTCAGCAGTTTTCAAAGGGCTATATGTGTCACACTGAACTGCTTGAACAGCGGGTGAGGAGAAAGTAACAATGTTATCTACATCTATCATATATCAATACAACTATCCGAAATACGACAGTCAAGACTGGGATACGAAATCGTCTACAATCAGCGAAAACTCGAAGAACATTTTGCAATCGCTTCGTCTCCGACTGCGTACACTTTATGCGCACATAACAAACATTATTGTTGAGGCGGACTACTATTGAGCTAAATCAAGCAAAATGAAGTAAAACCAAAGTAAACCAAACTTTTGCTCGATGATTCGCTTTAACTGTGTCAACACTGTCATTTTTGTGGATCAGTTCCGACCACGACCATGCAAAGGGATGAACTAGTTCGTTTTGCATACTTGAGAACATAAAAGTGCACAAATACAGGAAAGAAGGTCAAGTATAAAAATAAGAAAATAGAAAATAAAACGACCGTTCTTACTCTGTCTATTCTATTTCCACCCTTATCTGGTGGACACTCAAATTCTTAATAGTCCGTCAAACCATTGACTTCACCCAATAAAGCACCACAACATACCTGCTTCCTAAGGCCAAAAACGGCATCTCTGAAGAAACTGGTCAGTCGGGGCGTAATATTGAGCGCCCTCACACTCCCGACCGTGTCGTCGACCACGTGTTCAGTCATGGCTCCCAGTGCTTCTTCAAGGTGATGCAGACTCCTGGAGCATGATAGTATAGAGAGCTCCAGCATTCTGATGATCAGTGAAGAAAATGTCTAAATATTTTCTGCCGACAGGCCAAAAATTTTCAAATCTGCAGAAGACTAGAAGTCACCTAGCAAAATGTAATTAACTTATAGGCTTTGCCTTCCACAGGCATGTAGACAAAAAAAGCAGAGCACGAGCACCCCTACTGCCCCAAATACGACTTGATTTTTATGTATCATATTCATCCTGACTGCACAAGTTGCAGGGAAAGGGCCGCTCTAATATCCATAAATTAACCCGGTTCTGTGCCATGAGAACACATTTCATCCTGCAAAATTCTTAATCTCTTAAGCGCACGTAAATTTCTGCAACTTCCCGCTACGCTTGCCTTCACTTGAAATACAGTATTGTCCTTAGCGGCCATCGTGTATCTTGTCTTTGCATTACACGTCCTGCCAATGCGCATTTCTTCATTTTGACTGGAATATTATGGACTTGCGTTTGTCCTCTAACTCACTCTGTACGCTTCATATCAGAGTTATGCTTACCATTTTCCTTTGACTAACTCTCTGCGTTGTTACCAGTTTAAGTGGAGCCGTTTTTTGTTAGCGGGAACGCAAAATGGCGACAAGGTAGAAAACCATGGAACGTATAATGTTATAAAAAAGCTGTATTGGCAAGTTAGGAGTGATTCATATCATGGACTGGCAAAAAAGATGCAAAGACCGAGGAAATAGAAGACAAAATTTCTCTTTCATCGGTCTTTTGTCTCTTTTTCACTTGTCGAAGATCAGATAGTGGTACATGCAAGGAGGAAGCTAGCGTGAATAATTTGATAGGGAAAAAGGATGCAACAAGACCGATGGTCACTAAGCATGACAGGCCGGATGGCAATGGAACGCAAGCGTAGCAGGGTGCGGAAGAAAGGTGGATGGGCGGATGATATAGAAAGTTTTCCGGTGAATAAATGGATGCATCTGGCAGAGGCCTGATTGATTTGGAAGAATATGGGAGAAGCTTTTGCCCTGCAGTGGGAATAGTCAGGAGATGGTGATGTAGCGTCAGAACAAATGGGTCATTCATACGATTTTCGAATTTTTCAATATTGATCCGAACGCAAAAATACGAGTACCCTACGTTTAGAACTAGACAATGCGAAAACGTCGACACCGATGAAGGTTTTCAATTCGAAGGGCAAAATAATTGCGGCATTATTTCAATAGCCTTTTCGCAAAAGTATCGAATGTTAAAGGGTAGCACAAGTCGCATGCTTTAGACCACCTGCTTAGCTCGCAAACATGACTGCTGGACACATTTGTGTGATTCATGTCTAGAAAGAAAAGTGATCAAGGAAAATAGTCAAATTACTCGAATACATAATGTGATCGTGCCAAAGCGACAGCGACCATTTTCACCGCTCAAACCTACACCTGCCACGTGGGTAGGAATGGCTGACAGACATAACGCGGGAGCTCTAGCAGTTCCTAGTCCTGCGCAAGTTTCGATGATCTTTGCTTTGGAAATGCAGGACTGACTACTCCATCTAATATATCGGTTAATGGTAGTCCATCAATAATTGCATTTACGTCCCTCTCTCTCTCTCTCTGCGTACCCACGAGATCTCAGGCATGTTTGCAAAACACGTGACTGCCATTTATGTCTGGAATGAAAAGCATCTTGAGCAATCTGTAACATGCTCGAAGACTCGCCCAACGAATGGCTGACCTCACGTGCACCTGCCGGTATACCCGTGGTTTCTCGCGTGGGCGTCTGTGAGCGTCTGTGGCCCACCTGAGATGTGCGTTCCAGTGGACGTACACGAAGGGCTCGGGCATCAGGCGTGACAGGAACCGTAGGCATCGAAGTTCGGCCGCGTACTCTGGAGGCTCACGGTCCTCCCATCCCGGAAACCGAGCAGCAGCCACGTCAACCACCTCGCGGTAGTGCTTCCAGTCCAAGAATACGGCGTAGCGTACGTACATACTGTAGTAGGAACACATATGAAGATAATGACCTGTACACCAACGGAGCATATTCTGCTCCGTGTGTCGTTGGTGCGCATTTTATACACCAAATGAGTTTACATGCATACACATGAGCCAAGCTGATCATTTTATAGAGATAGCTTTTTTAAGATATGGCACAGTATGGCAAGGTATTTTATCACTCGAAATTACATCTAATAGTGTTGTATGCAGGTTTAAAACTCCTGAAGGGAGTTTGGGTGTAGATACGCTTAAGTGAATGGGGTTGGAAGACGGTTCTAAGTTAGTCTGCCGGAGATCATTTAGTATGTACTGATGTGGCACATATAAAGGCTGATTCAGAAGTTGCCTACATGAGAATGCTCCACATGGAAATCACCAACTAGCCCAATTTGAAACCGCTCTAATAAAAATGCTGCCAGTTGTACCGATATTTCATCCGGTGGGGTAAATACATCTTCCGAAAGAAATACCCATTAAGCCAATTATTGCAGATAATCTGGAAAGAAAGATCAACGAGAGGTGTTCCCAATAACGCCTAACACCGCTCTGATTAACATCTGTGCCTTCACGCTAAGAACCTTTTTTACGCTATGCGGATGTTTTCAAGCCCTTAGCTACAGTGTTTTAGTGAAGTCACATTGCGTGTGACAAAAGCTGCTCAAGGCAAAAATTACAATCTCTTTTAAAACTAGAAAACAGTGCTTCCTTTTTACTCAGATGCGTCTAGCTGCCATCTATGCGAGAGCGTGTCTGTAATGTCAAGGAGCAAAGTAAAGGATCTCTGATGGAGAGGGCATTACCTTAATCCCTGTAATTTAATTACCGCTTCATAATCCGTAATGCAATGAATGACCGTAAAATTAACAGTGCCTCTGTTGCAAGTCTTCTTCAGTCAGATATAAACAATGTTCTTGACATGGGTTAACACGTGGAACATGGAATTAAACACTAATAAATGCAAGCACATGCGTGTTTCTCATCGTAACACTACATTGCCTTCAGATCACCTTAACACTAGTAACCTGCAATATTTGCTCTCATATAGTATCTAGGAGTATTTATTTCTTCAGATCTTTCCTGGAAGATGCACGTAGACCATATAACCAACAACGCTAATCACATGTTGGGCTACGTACGCAGCAACTTCCATCTTTCTTCTAATCCCAAAAAATACTACTTTACAAATCTTTAGTTCGTACTAAATTGAAATTGCTGCATCTATTTGGAACCCCAGTAAAAGACGCTGATCAGACAACTTGAATCTGTGCAGGACAGGGAAGCTCGCTTCACTCTTACAAATTATCATCGCAACTCCAGCATCCCTCCTATGCAAGCAAGCTTATCATTACCAATGCTTTCACAGTGCCTAAAATATTTTTCGTGTTTGTCTGTTTCACTTGATATATCAAGACAACCCCATCCTCAAGAATAAATTGATAACCCCGTCATGTTAAATATCAGCTCGCACCGACCTTCGTAATAAGATTGGCGTTCCTTCATTTCGCACCAATAATTTCACAGTTCATTCATCCCCAGCACGTCTGCGAGTTAGAATTACCTTCCAATATCTGCTGTCGAAATATCTGATAATTCAAAGTTCAAAGCTACTTTAACTAAGCTGCTGTTGCCATAAAAAGATTAAATTTAGCATTGTCGATGTTTCTTATTTATTTACTTATTTATTATTTTTAGCCATTTTTATTTGTCGCAACCATCTTTCAAGGCGACTTTTACTGGTATATTACCGCGTTGAGTGTTATGTTTCGCACATTCTTTCTTTTCTTGCAAATGTTACGCTCATGTTTTGTGTCTTTGCTTGTTGTTTTTCCTTTCCTAGTAAAATATCTCATTATATTTTTAACTGCTTTATTGAAATGACGTAACCTATTTGCATTTTCTCCCATGAATCGCACTTATATTTCGTTATATAAGTTTGTTTTGTTTTCGACTACCTTCTGCAATGACCTGTGGTGCTTAGGGTAATGAAATAAATAGATAAATAAATATTTTAGCGTTCTGATGAATAACAATGTAGAATTATTTGACAGCAAAAGTACTTATTTTCTTTCAAATTTATTTTGATTAAAATCCACCTTTGCTCTCGTTTAAAATGAAGGCACAAGGGTGCCGCGTGCACTCGTGCATATTTGAAGGAATAGGGTCCGTTTATTCTATCTCAGATGAGCATCGACGTCTATTGTTGCCTAGGTCAGCTGTGTAATCCAAACGAAGAACCTCTGCTGCGATAGTCAGTCGTAAGAGCAATGGAATGCGCTTGCGCATGGAAATGGACATTAATGACACCTCCGCCTAATTTATTTCTCAGTGGGAAATTGCAGTTCTGCCCACCTCAGCTTTTTAATGCTCATTCCAATGATAAGGATGCAATCTTTCAGGTGGATTTTGTTTTAAGCATATTTCCCGCCTCTGCAACTAACATCTCCGTCAGGACGCACCGCAGGGCGAGGTAGTTGTGCAGGCTGGGCGATCCAAACTTCTCGACCATCTCGGTGAAGCGCCGCTGAAACGGCCGCCCCCTCACCAGCACCGGCGTGCGGATTCCGACGCCCACGACGCCTCGAAGGGCGATGCGTAGAAATGTCGTCCAATTCCAGTGGCGCGAGTTTCGCAGCTGCCCCACCGTCGTCGGCACGTAGTCATCCACACTGGCACGCTCACCTGCCAAGTCAACGAGCGCCTGTTCGATCTGCGTTGAGGAATTTAACATGAGCAATATGACGTCCTCTTAACTCTTCACTGTGCAAGTCGCGGTTGCGATTGCAGCTGCTCATTTTTCAATCCCATCTGTCCCACCTTTCTACGACATCCTTTGATAGGTTAGCACGTTACACCGGGTTCAACTTCGGCCGCTGCGACCGCGTTCAGTCGACGGCAGAACACAGGGTGCCTCGGTAGTGTACGATGTCAGCGCATAGTAAAGATTTTAGGGTTGTCCTAATTATTCGTGATCCCTTGAATACAGCTTCTCCACCAGACTTAGTCGTTTTGAAACGTTAAAGGGTCTATTAAAAGCTATTTACTAAAAGTAATAAACGCGCACAAGCAATAGGTATCACATCATTCCCCTCCGCGACGGCGATCGAAAATGATGCTCCTCCTCTCCCCCCTCAACTCGGCGCAGGCTGGCCCGCAAGAAAAAGCAAAGGAAACAATTCACGAAGGCGCCCACCGCCCCCGGTCCCGCCGCTTCACTTTCGAGCCTTCAATGAGTGGGCGCACCCAGAAAGACCTGATGACGTCATCGGGAAAGGGGCACACGGGGAGGTGCCGCCACATTCGGTTACGAACGGTGGGTAGGAGCAAGTTTTAAAAATTAGCCGTAAATTATAAGTTTCACGCGAAATGCAGTACAATATTACCGCAAGAGGCCGTTTCAGGAGCCCTTTGCGCCTTATAAACTAAGCAAGACCAACTATTTCCCTCTCTTTGATTTTGGAAATCTCCAGTTTAGGAATTCCTGCTTGGGAAAAAATAAATCCCATGAATTTCCACCGAACGTAAAGCGATGCCCCTCATATTTCATCTTGTTCCAAGGAAATCGCGGACCCACTTTGGCGCAGAAGTTTGAGAGAACGCTCTCCCAAAAAATGTTGCAGTGTACTCCAGGCTAGTATATGTTGCCCTATATACCGCGCCGCATTACACATTTCTCTGGGAGTAAACAAGGATAGCTCAACTCATTATGATCCCTACAACCGAATGCCGGTATAGCGCTTAGCTGTGCCATTTATTTTAAGTTACCATAGGTCTTGAAAACGTCGCATCCCAGAACTGTTGATACACTGCCAACCAGCAGTTTCCGTGCAATATTTTCTTCACATTTCTTCCTTTTCGAAAAGAGCAATTTGTCCGGTTCGATACTCAAGACACGGTCACCGCATTTGTTCTGTCATCCTTTAGCTTACACTTCGATTGTGTTTTTGTCAAATTTATGCGCGTCCTTCTCGCGAAACTGGTATGACGCATAAGAATGAGCAACCGGACAAAATGCCTAACATTTACATTTTGCTCAATTAAGCATACGCTGAACGTTAATGTTACTTAACTGACAGCAGAGCTGCCAGAATGCAGAACTGTTCTTTCGAAACCCCATGAATGGTCTTTACTACACCGAGAAAGGTTTGGTTTGGTTTGTGGGGTTTAACGTCCCAAAGCGACTCAGGCTATGAGAGACGCCGTAGTGGAGGGCTCCGGAAATTTAGACCACCTGGGGTTCTTTAACGTGCACAGAGAAAGAGCACTGTAAATAGAATGCTTTCTTATTACGGTGGAGATGCCGCGGTTTTATTTGCTATGCCGCTCAGGACTCAGGCTCTTAGCAAAGGCAAGCATCCCCACTAAAGAACTGCACAGGCTTGGGCTATCCCTCATTCCACGTTTAAAGGCTGGCCTGGGCCGGAATATGAGATTTATCGCCTGGAACAGGCCAAGTCTTGCTTTGGAGCTCTTAGTCCACGCTGAATTTAGGTCCCATATACAAGTCAAAAAGGTTTACAGTGCAGACGGTGAAGAAACATTACTCAAAACTACATACTAATCTGTGCATGCCTGTTATAGGATGCATTTTTCTCACGAGAGAAACAATACACTATCCTTCATTGTAACTGCTTTCCTGAAGATCCAGAAAACTTAAGAATTTCCACTAGTAAATTTTTTCCAGTGAGTGATTTATTGCCCTGAAGTGGGAGAAAGCTTAACTACGTCATTTGAAGACCGAATTTATGCAGCGTCATTCCAAGGGCATTGTTAGAGAAACTTCGGGCGCTCAAGCGCGGTCGCGTGGAAGTTCTGGGGATACAGATGAAACCCCTGTTCCAATGCAACAGCCGTGAGTGATTATCACGCGATGTTACGCTAGCGCCGTTCGAGAAGATTGGGAGAGGAAGGCACACCTGCCGACAGCACTGCCTACCACTGTCCCGTGGCGACACCTCCACGGAGGTCTTCCCTCTTTTTCTTTGCATACCTCCTCTCCACAGCACGGCACGAACTCGCTCCTCCCGATTGCCCATAGCCTTCCGGTGGGCTGACGGCAGACATGGCAGTAATTGAATTAGTGTAATGATATACTCTAAGCTAAATAGTTTTCCTGTAATTTTTAATGTAACAAATTAATTTCCTGATCTGGTAATTTAGTAATGTAATTATTCACAGAGCAGTTTTTCAGATTAAAAAATTCCTTTTGAAACTATTTTTATTAAAGCGAATCAATGCTTCTTCTATAGAAAATACTACGTAGTCCAGGTAGGATGCCGTGAAAGTAAGAACGTTGCGAGGGAAGCATGGGCCAGTGTAACCGACCGACCGGCAAAAAGAGACGGAATTGAGTAGAACTCTGAGTCTCAGACCTGCAGTGTTCTGCGTCGCTGGTTCGCAACCGTTCCTGAAGCAGCAAGATTTAAGGCGTCCAGGGGCCACCGAAGGTACACAAGATTCAAGATGGTCGGAGATCAAAATATAGTTGGGAGCGCGTAGGGACGCTCGCTGTTTCGTCGACTTGGGCACAGTGGGGCGCAGTTACACTCGCCGGCACGAGGTGAGGGAGGGGTGAGAGGGAGGAAGGAAAAGAGGCCGGCGAAAATGTCCATAGCGTCAGCATTATAGAGCGCAAGGTGCGGCGGTCGATTCCTGCGTCCACGAGAGCAATAAATATACCCCTTAAGGGGTTCGAAACGATGGGGACAGCGCCGGCCGAGCAATGCTCTGGGTTCTTCGTTTCCGTCTTGAGCGCAATGAAAGTGGCTAGAGTTAAATGGTCCTGTTTTGTTGTCGCTGCCTTATCTTTGTGCTGAAGGAAAAGGGTAGGGAATAGTTTTCAGGGGCAGAATTTGGCGGGACAAAAGAAGAATCTGCTCATCGCGTCTGGATAGAGGTGTTTTTACTAGCTCTTCCTCAGCTGTTGTGTTGTGAAATGCAATTACAGGAAGACATATTGTGTTATGCACCTCAAGTATATTAACATACACAACAGCAAACAGACGAATTCACTATTCATTATTCAGACGTGGCCTGTGCAACCATAAATATTGTCCGCGAAATTTTGCTCATTCAGAAAATGCTCATCATAAGGCTGCGAGGTCATCTTATTATTTCTACCATGATTGCATATATAAATGAGCCTGTGAACCGCAGAGGGAAGAACCTTTTTATTCGGCGGGCAGAACATTATCGTTACTTACGCACGAGCCAACTGTTCAAAACGCCAATTGGGCGTTTTGAACAAAAACAACTATTGAATGCGTTATATCTATTTGAAACACACTGCCGCAGGCTTGCTTGTTTTGTTGGAGTGTATGCGTGAATTCAGTCAGCAGTTTGCCTTTTGAAAATCTGCTGGAACGGGCCGGGGACAGGCACGAGGCCGATTGTCACATACAATTTGGATCGCTGATTCAGGACTGGTAATGTAGTATCACAACCAGTCCGAGGCTGGGCTGGGAAGCTCATAAAGCGCGCTCACCCTCGCATTACTGTTCCGATGCTTAATCAGTGTATTTCAGTTTGTTATTTCCTGTCAAGTCAGATTTTGCACGCAACTTAAACAAGATAAACGCACATCCCGGCGATCCAGTTCAGTGCTCCGCAAGCATATGTGAACCACTAAATAAAAATCGTCACGTTTGATTTCATTTTCTGCCCTCGAAAAGGGCAGAATCACCCGATACAGACGTCGTAGGAGCTCTAGCCTGATTTGTGTTTTTTTTTTTTTCATTCAGATCACGGTATTGTTTTCAGTCAACTTTGTCCAGGATTAGTACTCAAAACACATATATGATGATTTAACTTCATAACAGGTTTATCTTATATTGTCACACAAATATCACAGAAATGTATACAAGTTCATGCATTGCAACAGTTTTCTACATCTTGTGTGATTTTATGGCTTTTCTATGATATTTGTAAATGACATGACAAATCCGGTATGACGTCATTGCATTCTATAATTGTTTTCAATAGGGAAGTCCAAAAGTCTGCTATTCGCATTTTGGTGAAGTGTGACCATGGCTGCAAACAGCCCAGAGGCGAACGCTGCAGGAGAACACTTTTTCACCTTAATCAGTTCACGCATGTCTCGCGATCCAGAGATCTTCTCAACGGCAGCCATGAACCACTCGTCGTGCACGTCCCTCATTTTTACGAAACCCCGGAAGAGAGGCTCTGGCGGCCCCACGCGGATGATCCAACGGTCGGAACCAGGACGCCGCAGTGATCCCACCTTAGATCCTTCTTCGTACGCGCCGAGACCAGGCGTCGGGACGACGTCAAGGGGCCTCCTCACGACCTTCACGTCGACGAGCGCAGGTATGGCCGAGTATGCCAGGACCCTTTTGAATACGTCAAAATGGACACAATGTGAAATTAAAAATCAGTTTCCTTCATTACTCCAGCAATCAGTCTTTTTCACAAGGCAGCTCTGCGCATGCGTGCCTCTCTTCTGGTTGAACACGAACCACCGACTCCAGCTTCGCATGCGCAGTTCTTGGCCTCCGCAATTGACTGCCCAGCTCGCTCGGAGAATAAGGAGTTAATGCGCACGCACGTCTCCGGTGCCTCATCCTGTCTTGGGGATAACACCTGCGTGCCCCGAACTCATCTGTTTAAATAAATGTTTTTACTTCTACTACTACAGCGCCCTACAAAATCATTTTATATAGATATCATTACTTGTTTCTTTTTTTGTCAGGGCGTAGAGGATTATTAGTGCAATGATTGCGACTCCCCCGGAGCCAAAATTGTTATCGTGATACCGTACCTGGTCTAAATTTGAAGATTGATCTTAACTATAAGCAACCAATAACATATTTTGTTTTAAAGAGGCGACGTTTCTACGCACACTTCACCGAATATCAATAAAAAAAAATTGTGCGCTTGCATAATTATCTGAAAGCATAAATCTGGAACTCCGTTCTCAATATAACAGTGAATGCATGTCTCAAGAGTGATCGCCGCAAGGCCGAACAGAAGAAGGATAAAAAAAAAAAAAACGCAGTGCTATATAACAAGAACCAATAATATGATACTAAGAAATTAATTATTATTATTGCACTGTTTTACTTTTTCACCTTTTTTTTCCCTTTTTCTTGTGGTTCGTAGTGCTTTGCGTAAATCTGCCTTTTGTATATATCAAAGACAAAGCAAATATTCTTAGGCGTGCACCGGCGCGCATGTTTTAATGTGCGCTCTTACTTCTGTCACTTTATATGTTTCCCAGCCTCACTGTGCCATCTGTATTCTTTTTTATTTACTTGTGTGCAAACATTCATATAGTAGTTAGCACCACTTCAGTGAGTTTTATGAGTTCCTCGCATTTACATTGAAACATATGCAGCATCAGAGAAGAAGCCGATTATGATGGTAGCTATCGATGAACTCCAGCCATGAGTTTTTTAGCCCTGTTCGGTTCCTATATCATGTTCTGCGCCTGTTGTGAACACCGGTCCATCCTTTCTGATAAAAGTCCAAGCCGTAAGGCGTACTTGGCTGCCGTGGAGGCCACGTCCTTGGCGTGGTACGCGGCTCCGAAGGGGAAGTCGGCCAACCCGTGCTTGGCGAGGATGGTGCGGAACACGTCGTGCGAGTGAGGCTCCCCCGTAGTGGCGGTGCAAGATCGCCAAAGACGCAGCGGCCACCGCAACGAGCCGTCGTCCGAGCCCGAGCGAAGCTCCACTAGCAGCTCCCGCTCCAGTCGGCGCTGGCGGAGTGTCTGCTCCGACACTAGCGCTTCGCCTGCGAAAGGGTTACTACCAGTGTTCGTAGGCAGAGGAAAACTGACCAGACTACTGCGTGAACAAAACCCTATGAGTCACAATATTTTAATAGACATTTCTCATACTAAGCTTACTAAACTCGTACAAATCTCATATCTTCTCATATAAGTATCATTCAACGTATGAGAAATATACGAGATTGAATGGCATTTGTAGGAATTTGGTATGAGTTTAGTATAAGAAATCTGCATCAGGTTATTGTGACTCGCACAGTTTTTTTCACTAGGGTAGCCTGCCTTTCAGCGAAAACAACCGGTGAAAGTCGTGATTAGTCGTAGCTGACGACTTGCAAAATTGTGTGTCATCTTGACAGAGCCGATGTTGTCCACCAAAACAATCTCTGGGTGAGACTCCTTTGTGCTCCCTGCTGTACCTACAAGGAGCTCAGGGCGAGGAGAACTGCCCTAGTCAGCTGTACCACTGTCCTTTTCCGTAATGAAACTACTATACTAGCTATGTTACAAAATCTACAAAAATGGCATATTTTGCTTTCGCCATTAAAGTATCATTCCAACTCTATATTAGACCGTGAGCTGTAAGCAACTTCCAACCGCAGTAGTGGAGGGCTCCACAAATTTTCACCGCCTGTGGTTCTTTAACATTGGCCCCATGACTCGTCGGGACTATAAAAACTGTTTCACCGGTGCTCGGTAGCACAGTCTCGCCATGGTTGAGGTGCATACCAGTCCGACTGCGTAAACGCTTCGGCGCATGCGTCAAGCTGATGTGTAGCATTGATAAACGGAACATACTAGGTGTGACAAAAAAAAACGAGACTGGCCCAATAAATTCTTGTACTTGCTGCATCAGTTCTCTGTGACATTATGACCTTCAAAGTAGTCGCCTTCAGCATTCACACGCTTCTGCACTCGGTGCTGGTACTGCTGGTAACAGTTCTGGAACGAGGTTTGAGATTCTGCGTTTTTGCCTGAACGTCTTCAAATGAGGTAAAATGGGTTCCCTTTGAGCAAGATTTAACTTTAGGAAATAAAAAAAAGGTCGCATGGAGTCAAATCAGGTGAAAAAGGGGGATGCTACATCACTGTATTGTTTTTTGCTGGTCAAAACCTGCTTGACAAATACGCGTAGGGCTGCGTGAGCAGGTGCACTGTCCTGGTGCAACAGCCATCCATCACTCCACAACTTTTTCTTTTGCCTAATGTTTTCACGAAGTCTGTTTAGTACTTCAATGTCGTAGTATTGATTAACAGTCTCACCACTAGGAACCCACTCAATCATTATAATTTCACTCTTTTTTGAAGCTGCGCACTTAGTCTCGTTTCTTTCTAGCCATACACTCGAGACTTATATGACATTACATCATTGATTATTTAAGTTAAGGTTTAGGAAGCTAACCATTCGGTGAGATTTGGATGCAGCTTACTCACCATGCTTTGTCCACGTGAAGGTTAGATGAGTGGTAAACCGTACGATTCTTATACTGATTGTTTGCACATCAACTATGTTCAATTTAACAGGGAAAAATGCCATATATAAGTGTTGTAGTACATTTGACATTTATAACACGTACGCTAAATTCAATTGAAGTTCCAGTGAAGGTTTACCAGACAATTATTTGTAATGACTTGATAAATAACTCAATTGTTGAGAAATACATCGCTTTACAAGCTGTTTCAAGTACTGCAAAGGTTAAAGGCGACCCGAGCAAGTCAGTGTGGCGCCCATTATGTGATTGGGCTCCTACTTTTGACAAAATCAGTTATAGGAGCCTATAGGAGCACAATCATGCAGAGTCTGTGCCCCCGTCACTGTCCCAGGTTACCCCCACCATAAAATCATGAACATTTCCGATTTCGTTTTTTTTCGATAAACTCATTACGCAACTTCTATTTTACTTTTACCATGCATTCACGATAAGGTCTCACTGCAGTATTGTATTCCAGCCCCATTGATGCATTACCTGTGCAAGTCTCTGTAGAACCGTTGTTGATGATAAACCTCAAAGCTTGTGGAACGGAGTGTATATATATATATATATATATATATATATATATATCTGTGTGTGTGTGTGTGTGTGTGTGTGTGTGTGTGTGTGTGTGTGTGTGTGTGTGTGTGTGTGTGTGTGTGTGTGTGTGTGTGTGTGTGTGTGTGTGTGTGTGTGTGTGTGTGTGTGTGTGTGTGTGTGTGTGTGTGTGTGTGTGTGTGTGTGGAGAGAGAGAGAACGAGAGCCTAACATTGCAGGCAATATTTAGAGCAATCCCTTTGATATAAATTAAGGCAAGACGACCTCCAGGAAGTGACCTTTCTAGTACATTAGGGGATGCAATAACATAATCGGAGAGGCAACCACCCATCAAGGCGCTCTGCTTGCGGCCATCGAAATAGCATTCAAATCCAAGCAACTCGATCTATGGAATCAAGACCAAGATAGGATAATTTATGTAGGTGTATTGTACGTAGGTACAGAGCAGCAGGCCCCCCATTGAAGCGTAAATACATTCCATTCCATGATAATGGTGAAATAAGAAACAAGGTCATTGCTAATCTTAAACAGCTGATTTCATCAAGGGAAACAAAGTCAGAAGCCGTGCTTAACTTCATTAGTAATGATTATGGCCAAGGTTATTTAGAACTGCAGTGCCAGTAACGCATTCAAGCTTTTTCTACCTTACACGTGCCAAAACAGATTGGTTAGTAATGAGCAGAATATCCCTCACAACTGGCAAGGTTGGTGAATTTCTTTCACATTTAAATGCTTTCAATCTGCGGGTAGCCACGAAAACCATCAATAAATAAGGGTAGTCGTGAAGGTTTGACAGCAGAAGGGGAAGGGCGAGGAGTATGGCGGTGAGACAGCCGTAATTTCACTGGTGTGATAGTAAACATTTTATTGGAATAACTTTTGTATACAATGAAAATAAAAATGTATTCGAAAAATTAAACGAGATTATTCAAGAGGTAGCGTCAATGGTCAAAGCTTTTGATTGAACGAACAATCTTCCAACCTTCTTTCCAGGGATTTTATTCTGGAAAGCTGATTCATCGCCTAGTGATTGCTGTTGCTGGAAGTGTCTCGATGCGATATTACCATGCATGCAAACATTCAAAAATTCAATCGCAGTTTCTCACCAAGTTCTGGCACGTGAGTCCTGAGCCACTTGCCACAGACGTGCTGGTAGAAGTCACTGCACGGGCTCACGTTATGGTCCAGGGATGAACGTAACTCGTCGGCCATCTCCTGGCAACCAGGCCCGTCGCAAACGGTGAACGCAGTGGTGTCCCGGATAGTCCGGGTCGTCTGGGGAGCCATGACAGTCATGGGCACATCGGTGAAATCGGCCGTGATCAGATGCTCGGCAGCTGCGAACGTTTTTCAGTTTTTTAAGAAAATGACCGCTGAGCCAGTTCGCTACAAAAAAAAAAAAATATAGACTTAGAGAGGCCGCTGAAAGAAACGAGGAGCGGGAGGATAAAAGAACTTGTCTTGTACTTGTCTCGTTCAGTGCTATTGTCCCTTCTCTTCGGCTTTGGCAACCTGTGACATCCCTCTCTGGCGAAGACGTTTGCTTGCTGCTAATGGACATCTAATAGCATATCAAAGGTTTTCTATTAATCGCTATTGTATCTCAGCAGAATCATTAAGCGTTAGGAAATTATCTGATATACACAAAAGAACGTACACATTTTGAACTAAATAAATAGAGAATATTAATTGAAGGTTTTCAGTATATATTGATGAGAAACCAGCGATTCACGAAGGCAGAATTAATAAGATGCAACTATGTACAATACAAGAAGTTTCAAGAATTCAGGCAATCATGAATTGCATCTCGCAATTTACAAGTTTGTTTAAACTAGCTTACAAACGCAAAGCATACGACGTTAAAACGGAAAAAAAAAATTCCAAGAGCGTTCCTCTTGTCGCCGTGTCTCTTACTGATACAATTCTAAATTGCATTTTAATTTGGCTTCAGCGAAATGATGAAATATAATGCATATCGGAAAGCCGCACATTATGGGGCAAGAAAAGCATACGAGAGATATTCGCTCTCTAAGCTACATAACAAAAAATGTGGTCTAGGTCACGTTCTTTCACTAGGGCCACTGGGCTTAGTCACACTTCACCTCATTCAAAGTGTGCATCACCCAATTGAATATGTTACAAAGCAGGCCCAATGGGCTTGGGAATTCGTGTTTTTATGCAACTTGGCATTTATGCGATCTTGCGGAAGATTGGAATGGGGCGTGTTTAGCATCTACTTGCAGATTATGACTGGCAGCTTGCCGGTATCGCTCAAGGGGAAAGTACACAACAGATGCATCTTACCTGTGCTCACCTTCGGGACCGAAACGTGGAGGCCGACGAAAAAATTTCTATTTAAGGTGAGGACAACCCAGAGGGCCATGGAATGGAAAATGGTACGTGTGACGTTAAGAGATAGGAAGCGTGCAGAGTGTGTAAGCGAAAAAAAATCGAGTTAATCACATTCTAGGGGATATCAAGATGACGAAATTGGCATAGGTATGACACGTAGTGTGAGGCGAGGATAACCAATTGTCATGAAGTGTAAACAATTGAATTCCTGGAAGCATAGCTGGAAGCGGCAGAAAATTAGGTGGCCGGATGAGATTGCAAAGTTTGCAGGGGTCAGGTGGAGGCATATAGCATAGAACCGGGAAATTGGAAGAGTGCGGGAGATGCCTTTACCCTGCAGTTGTATGGTTAGGCTGGTGATAAAGTTGATAATGGAGACACACAGTGAGCGTTGGTATTCATTTTTGCGCGTTTACTCCCTCAGAATGTCGTCGTAAGCGGTTTTGAAAGCCCGCGACAGCTGTTGGCTGCCCGTCTCAACCGGATATAGTCTGTTTGTTCCGATTATGGTACTCTGATCTTCACGTGGCTAGCAGAGCGGGCGCAGAAGTGCTGAAACGCTGCATACGCCTGTCCAAGTGGCGAGGAAGAGCCCTCCAGTCCGGCATCAAATATGGAGAGGTATAAGAGGCTTCTCCTTGACTCTTTTTCACCTCCATGCTCACTTCAAAGGCACGCCATTTTGCCTTCCTCCCCGCTGCCCAGTGTTGCCAGTGCACGTCCCCGTTTCCGCTAAGTGTCGAATGGTAAGCTTCAAAGAAAAGAACTTATTTCTGAACGAAGTTCAGGACACATGGAATTTTATTCCGTGACCTTGGTTAATGCGTGAGACTTGTGCAGGCAAGCTTCTTCGTGCCGTGGGCTGTAAGCATAAGGTTCAAACTACTTGTAAGCAAACGTCATGGATCCTCCGGTCATTAATCGACTCAATTACGCAATACCCAAATTACACGCTGTCTGCTCGAAGTTGAACAGGCAGGCTATCACTAATCCCAATTTGACATAAAAGTTGTTATATAATAATGTAATTGAACTCACCAAAGCTGAACTCTTGATTACGCCATGTGTCACAGTAAAGTGGTTGATATTAAAAGTGTCTAGGTGACTCGTCATGTCCCCGTTCTTTTTCTTTTCGACTCCCTCTGTCACGCTCCTTATTATATTTTCCCAATGTACGCCGGAAGAGTGTCAGTTCCTGTGCCTTCGTTGTTATCTCAACACGCTTTTATTTAAATGTTTGGTGTAGCCTACTGTCTCAAGATCTTCTGTTAACCTAATGAAAGCGCAGGACGTCGCCCCTATTGTAGTTGGACACTGTAGCCAGACACAATTTGGGTTTACGTGATACGTCGCTTATATTCATCACTCACACTGTGTTTTTCCCCATAAAAGTAGTAACCTTTTAAATTTATTTTCTTAAAGCAAAGGTTAAATCACTACATAAAGTTATAAGCACCGGTCTACCGAAGCGTTTTAACCGAATAAAGCAACACAATGTTAATATCACTAAGCACTGTGGCTTTTTGTGGAGTAAAATAGCAACCTGTGGAGCACTGACCCGCAACACATCACAACCTATTGACAATTTTACTTTCAGTGCCACCGGAAGCTTGCTCCATAATTTTGAGTTTAAATTATGGCATCCTTAACGCGCTTAATATTGCCAGAACCAACACGACACCTTGAACAACCTAGAAGTTAAAGTTAGGCAAGTTTTAATTAACGATAAATCTGTGAACAAGGCTCCAAGAGATGCGGTGCTGACTCACCGGCTGCTTCTTCGACAGGGTGGACCGCGGCAGAACTGGCGAGGTTCCTCGGGGCCTCGCGGTTCCTGCGGAGGTTCTGGTCGTTATCTGTACTGGCGATAGAAGAGGAGGACGTCCATGGCGAGGGGCGAAACCTGTGGCCGAAGTCGTACTGGAAGAAGAGCACGAACACCACGATTACGGCTGCCAGGAAGCCAATCAGGATTAGGAAGTCGTAATCGCCCGAACGGTACATGTTCCGGGAAGCGCAGGCCGGCCGCCGGTCCACAAGCCGGTTGAATAACTCGTCTTGCTCGTCGTACAGACCCATGGCAACGTTGTAACTACGGCCTTCTTATTGTTCTTCTTCTTCTGCCTTGATATATGGCACATACCCACGAAGGGGGTTGGCCAGGGTATAGTGTGGACTGCCAAATGTCTTACATAAACTGAATTAGGGCATTAAAGTAATTGTCAAATAAACAAAAACATAAGATTTAAGATCACTAAACTGATTGAAAGGAAAAAATATGAAGCAAAAATTTGGAAGTTTGTAAATTTGGAATATAATTACCAAGGGAACCACGGCCGTCTGAGCTCTATACTCTGCCTCCGTCTTCTTTATCTTCTTCTCGTCTGGTAGCTCAATTTACCGACAAGAACTCACTGTCCGCCAGGCCGACTAACCAACTTCAGGCGCTCGTTGCGGTCTACAAATGTTCGTTCTCGGATAGTTAAGCGCTGTCCTCTTGCAAGGAACTACATTACCAATCAGACAGGCAGCAAGATAGTCAAAGACGCAACTGAGAAGGAATCCCAACCTCGCGACATTTGAGGACTACCACTGACTCCTGCATGCAGGACTGGAGCAAAAGGTGTTTCCGCAACAAGCAATGCGAATCAATGACCAGATCAGGCTAGTGAGCCATGCGCAAACATATTGATGCTACCGAACACGATGAAGTCAAATAGTTCGAAGACAAGCCCCAGCGAATGTTTCTAGCAAATGTTGCCCTTTTTCACGTTTGAAGCATGCAAATAACTTGGATTCTAATAAATTTGCTAATCTCATTGACCATGAACGTCATTGCGAATCTATATTTCTCTGCTTTCACTATTGTGATAAAGCTCTCGACTCGCTTAACACGCCAGAATGTAGAAGCCTACCAGTGAAGAAAAAACGTGTGTTAGCAAATGTACTTCAGGATAGTGCGGTTGAATGTCTTAATTCCCTGTAGGCTGGAACGGGAGAAAGAAGATCACTTCATAGTATGAACGCACACTGAACAAGGGTTGAGGGAGAGCCTCAGTTTGAAAGCTGAGCCAACGTTTCGAAAAGAAGACTCGTCGGCCTTGACGAAGACAAGTCTTGGCGAAACGGGGGCACGCTCTGCAAACTGAGGCTGGCCCTCAACCCTTGTTCAAGGTTTTTTTATTATTTCAAATAGCAACAAGTGCTTTTGGTTGCGGCGCTATGAAGGGGCGGCCCTCCGCCCCGCCACCACTCCGGCTCACTTAACCAACCAATACAAACGTCTTTCTAAAACACTGTCGGGTCGCCGCCTCCTTGCCCGGCTATACATCCAACATACCACTCTTATGGAAAATCGTGTACGCCTCCCTTTCGAGTGGAGATGCGCCCTCCACGTACGCCCTCTTCCTAAAAAACATGACACGTGAAGACCACAATGGCCGGCGCCTGGCGCGGGCGGAAGCCCTGGGCCGCCATTATGGGTCGAAACCCGGCATTTACTACGTGGACGCCTCCGCCCTCCCCCCCCCCCATGGGGATGGTACACGGCCGCAGTGGTCCACCAGTCCAAAACTGTTAACGGGCTTACACTTCGCGCCCGTGACATAACCCACGCGGAGGAGGTCGCCATTGCGCTGGCAGCTACTCACATTGATTCTAAAACAATTATCTCCGACTCGCGAGGGGCCTGTCGGAACGTCGAGCAAGGCTGGGCGCCATACTTAGCCTACCGACTATTTCAAAATTGCACCTATACCGGGGAACCCGCTTACCGGAAAATAGTCTGGGCTCCTGCTCATATGGGTCTCGAAGGGAATGAGGCAGCCGACGCCGCCGCCCGCGCGCTCTCTTTCCGGACTTCCCATCTCGACCCCCTAGATCAGGATCTCGAATTCGAACCCGCGTATTCTTTTAAAGACATTGTTCTTTATTATCATTCTTGTCATAGCCTTTACCCTCGCCCGAGTAAAGGTCTATCTAAGACGGAGGAGCGGCTTCTACTCCGTCTGTATACCAACACTCTGCTGTGCCCGGCAGCACTAAAACATTTTAATCCCTCCTTCACGGGCAGTTGTCCGCACTGTGCGGAGAAGTCTTCGGACATCTACCACATGGTGTGGGCTTGCCCATCCAACCCAGCTATTCCTCTTCACCCCAACCCCACTCGGGAGGACTGAGAAGCGACCCTGCTCGGCTGCTATGACCTGCAAGCCCAAAAGGCCTTGGTCGAGCGCGCCCGGGCAGCGGCCGACGCCACTGGGGTCCCGTACTAGGGACCCCACCCAGTATCTGTAAGGGCTGATAGTCAAAGATCCGACCCATGCGTACATCCACCCCTTTTAAATGAATAAACGTTTGTCACCACCACCACCACCACTACCACCACTCCGCGCGTGCAGTCTCCTTGAAAAAAAAAAATTAATTGATTTATAGCAAGGGAAAGGCGCGGTAACTGTCTCACTTGCTTTCTGTGGACACCTCAACCGGGCCGTAGGGGAAGGGAGGAAGGTGGGAGTGGGAAAGAGAGAAACAGGAGACGTAGTGGAGGTCTACGGAGTAATTTCGACCACCTGGGGATCCTTAACGTGCGCTGACATCGTACAGCACACGGACGCCTCTTCGTTTCGCCTCCATCGTAACGCAGGTGCCGTTGCCCCGCCGGGGTGGCGCAGTGGTAAGACGCCCGACTACTGTGCCGGAGTTCCCGGGTTCGAACCCGACCTCGGCGGCTGCGTTTCGATGGAAGCGAAACGAAGTGGCGTCCGTGTGCTGTGCGATGTAAGCGCACGTTAAAGATCCCCAGGTGGTCGAAATTACTCCGTAGCCCTCCACTACGGCTCCCCTTTCTCTCTTTCCAAATTCTCTTCCACCTTCCTCCCTTCCCTTACGGCGCGGTTCAGCTGTCCACAGAGCAAGTGTGACAGATACTGCGCCTTTCCCTTCCTGTGAACCAACCAACCGAGGTCGGGTTCGAACCCGGGTACTCCGGCACGGTAGTCGGGCATCTTACAATTCACCACCCCGGCGGGGTCCCTCGGACTCCTGAACGGAGCCGCGAGGAAGAGGAGAAAGGTGGGAGTGAAAGAAGAGGTGCCGTAGTGGAGGGCTACAGATAACCGCGCTCACATTGATTGATTGATTTATAAGAAGGTAAAGGCGCGGTAACTGTCTCATGAGTTTTCTGTGGACACCTCAACCGCGCCGTAATGGAAGGGAGGAGGGTGGGAGTGAAAGTGGAAAGAGAGAAAGAGGAGCCGTAGTGGAGGGCTCACATTTGAGCCTCATACATATAATGTGGGTACCAGACCACAGGAACGTGACAGCCAATGAGGTTGCTGATAGACTAGCTGAAGAGTCTCGTAATGGCCCCGTGTTGCCTATCTTCCCAGCAACAGCGTACATAACAGCGGGACACCTTCGTAGGCGCTCCTTACTAAGCATGCAGTCTGGATCTATTTAACATCGGACAACTACCTACATCTGAAGTATTCCTGGAGTAGGAAATCATGCCAATCAAGGCAGACTGAAGTCTCTCTGACCAGGCAGCGCTGCCGTATTCTGCCACTAAATTTCTATATGCACAGGTCTGGTTTGGCGCTTACTCACGTCTGCACATTCTGCGAGGAACCGGAAACAATAGAACATTTATTGCTTTTTTGCCGCCGTTTAACCATGATGAGAAAACGGTATTTGGAGAAGCCGTTGCAACAGCTGGGTCTTCATTTGAGCAGCCAGATTTTTTTTTTATTATTCGGTGCCACCATGCTTGGGTACAGCCACAGGTCCATTTTTAATGCCATTCAAATTTTTTTAATAGAAACAAAACGGTCTTCCTTTGCTAATACGCTTTGAATTTTTTAATCTGTAAATACAGATCTCAGTGTTCTCCTACTGCGTCCGTTATTGATTACCCTTTTTATTTTGCTGTTTCATATTTCACTTTCCTTCTTTATTTCTGAGCAATCATTTCTTTCTTTTTTTGCGATGTAATTATACAGCTCAAGATCTAACATCTGCACCCCAATTCTTGGCCGATCCCCCTGTGTGGGTGTGTGCCACAAAATTAGAGAAGAGCAACAACAACAATAACCGCGCTATAAAGGCTTTCGCCTCATCGAAGTTTAGTGGTTTGCAGTTCCCCCTAGAATTTTCCTGGAGCGGTTGTGGACCAGGGGTATTATGCGAAGCAGGCGCAGTCAGTCCGGCGTAGGTGGGACGAAGGCGGTGAGTACTGAGAAAAGCAGGCGGTGGCAAAGAGGCAGGGGTGGTTGAAGACGCTGGGCTTCGAGCAAGGAAGGTGGCCGAAGCGAAACTTCAAAGGCGAAGAAGGAACGCCGATCTGCTTGCCCGATAAAGCGGTCGCGTTCAACCCTTACAGGGGGAGCTTAGGCGTTCTCTCAACTTTTTGTAACAGGCTCTCAATAAAGCAGTTACGAATATTAATTACTGTTAACAGTCTACGCGCTTAGGTCCTTTGGCGGCGCACTGGAGGGTTTAATAACACTTTTAATTACATATACACTTGTTATTTTTCACTTCTCGGTTTGGTATGCTATTCACGATAACCGCTACTAGCAATCGTTGGAACACAATGATATGGATATATAGAAGCCGCATAAAATTGCATAGTTTTTTCTCGCCACATAAGAGGTTCAAAACTACTTTGCGCAACTGTGCAACTTTTTTAGCTTCGGATTCAGATGAAGGGCGAGGCTGAAGCGATTGTTTCTTACACTGTGCCATCACTCGATATTTCTCCATGTGGTTGAGCGTTGCCCGCTGACCGCAATGTGGGCAGTCAGGGTAATAAAGGGAGGGGTACCAGAGGTGTAGGAGAAATGGTGCAATAATGGTATTATTTTGCAGGCGGCGGTAAGTTGCTGCTTCTTGAGTAGAGAAGGGGGAGGTAATGTAGTCCTATTTGTCTGTGGGTAATGTGAGTTTTCTGTATGAAGGTACACAATAAATTCTCTGTGCAATCGGTCGACGTTTTACCGATCACTATCCGGTGTTGGAAAAGTTTTCGACGAGCCTGCCCTCTCGCGGAAAGATTGAAACATCGACACCACTTTAATGCATGCAGCACCGTGCAGCTGGGAAACTCTGTACGCCAGCTCGCGAGCAGAATTCTGGCAGTCCGTTAGAGAAAGGTGCGTCTGACAACCGAAATAAGCCATGCCGGGGTGGTGCAGTGGTAAGACGCTCGACTACTGTCCGGAGTACCCGGGCTCAATCCCGACCACGGCTGCTGCGTTTCGATGGAGGCGAACAAAGAGGCGTCCGTGTGCTGTGCGATGTCGTTAAAGATCCTCAGGTGGTCTAAATTACTCCTGAGCCCTCCACTACGGCTCCTCTTTCTCTCTTTCCACTTTAACTCCCACTTTCCTCCCTTCCCTTACTGCGCGGTTCAGGTGTCCACAGACACAAGTGTGATAGACACTGCGCCTTTCCCTTCCTGGGAACCAATTATTATTATTATTATAACCGAAATAAACGATATCATCCGAAAGACATACATTGTGCGGCGCGGTGTACCTCTTTCATAGTTAACATGCAGGCCTACCTGAAGCAGTTGAAGGCACGTCAAACGTTTCTATCCTCATTGAACTCGATCTGCATTGAGGTTTTCAAAGAGAACGAAGCATGCGCTGCTGCATGGGCGTTTTAAATGACCATTGCGAAGTTTCCTTCGTGTGGTTTAGGTGACGTTGAGAATGGCGACGCCCGCTCTTGAATGTGCTTGAAAATTCAAGACCGCTTGAGGAAGCGGCTTCGTTCCAAGCAGGATCGGGCTAGATTTCATTTAAAAGTTGCGGTGTGACATCCTCGATCTGCATCGAGTTAAATGCAGATCAAGTCAATGAGGATCGATTTGATTGATTAAAAAAACTTTTTTTTTCCACCGGATGAAGCCGATTCCCCCCACCCCCGGCACGCAGGTCTTGGAGACGGGGGCCGCCGCGTTAAATGCTGGCTGGCCGGTCTCGGCCAATGGCAGCGTTCTCCGCCAGGTGGACGATGTTCTGTTGGAGCTCAGGGTCCGAGCTTTGTATCAGGGTCTCCCAGTTCTCTCTACTAATTATATTTTGCCCCAGCCCGGGACAGTATGGGCATTCCCATATTATGTGGTCGAGAGTCCTTCTCGCCTCTATCATGATCTCTCGTCTCGGGGTACACATGGCACGCCAAGACCGGATTCATGTACGTATTAGTTTGCAAGCGCCTCCTTGCAGCAGCTTCTTTGTTATTCAATTTTGGCTATGGCAGGGGCCCCTCCGAGGTGGTGCAGTAGTAAGACGCCCGACTACTGTGCCGGAGTTCCCACGGCGGTTGCGTTTCGATGGAGGCGAAACAAAGTGGCGTCCGTGTGCTGTGCGATGTCAGCGCACGTTAAAGATCCCAAGGGGGTAGAAATTTCTTCGTAGCCCTCCACTAAACGACTCCCCTTTCTCTCTTTCTACTTTCACTCCCAGCTTCTTCCCTTCCCTTACGGCGCGGTCAGGTGTCCACAGAGGAAGTGTGACAGATAATGCGCCTTTCCCTTCCTGTGAACCAATTATTAGTATTACTATGGCGGGGTACCAGCCTACGCGCCAATGGATAATGGTTGATAATTTTCTCATTGAGGCGGCCTCCAGAGAATCGGGAACACTCAACCCACCAAGACATCTGCGTTGCGTAGTAGAAGCATGACGTTATCTGAGTGAAGTATGAGCTTGGCCTGCGCCGAGCCCCGCATCGGAAAACCGTGAACCGCACTCGCACCTTCCACGCGCTGAAAAAAAACTGATTGCTTTATAGGAAGGGAAAGGCGCGGTAACTGTCTCACTTGCTTTCTGTGGACATCTTAACCGCGCCGTAAGGGAAGGGAGGAAGGTGGGAGTGAAAGTGTAAAGAGAGAAAGAGGAGCCGTATTGGAGGGCTACGGAGTAATTTCGACCACCTGGGGATCTTGACGTGCGCTGACATCGCACAGCACACGACGCCTCTTCGTTTCGCCTCCATCGAAACGCAGCCGCCGAGGTCGGGTTCGAACCCGGGTACTCCGGCACAGTAGTCGTGCGTCTTACCACTGCACCACCCCGGCGGGGCGTCCACGCGTTGAAGCAACGGATCAAGGGCCAGCGCAGAGGAGGAGGAGGAGGAAAAACATTTATTATATAAACTTCCTTTTCGTCCTGAGTGGAGCCCTCAGTCCATGTCTCCATGTGCCGCCTCAATCCTGCAGGCCCTCCAGAACAGCTGTCGCTGGTCTTGCGGGTTGTTGCGAATAAAACGGTTTCAGAAAGAATAAATACAAATCAGTCCATAAGCCCATGGTCCACGGCAATCCTCTCGGCCCGCTCGATTAGCCGGCGTTGTTCGGCCAGCTCCGTGCGGGACAAGGCATTTTCCCAAAAGGAGAGGGTAGGGTGAAGTACTCTCGCCAGCGCAGAGTACTGGCGAGAGTGCGCAGCCCTGCCGCACACCCGGGTCACTGCACTTAGAGAAGTTTATTTTAAATCCAACCTGAGGATACATATACACATTGTCCAACACTATTTCATACAGTGCAATACAAGCTGCAGGCCTTTCCTGCATAACTATTACTGCATTTGTGCCAAGTTGAGAAGTGAACAAAAAGAACGTGTTAATGTGCCCAAGAATGTGGGATCGAATCAGGGTCGCTTTTCTATAGAGGCGCAAAGCAAGGCTCCCGTGTGCTGTGTGAGGACAGTGCACGTTGCAGATGGTCTACAACCTCCTTAATACTTCTTCGCGTGAATAAGGAAACATCCCCTCTCCTTTTTTTCCTTCATGTGTCTAAGGATGCTGAAGGGTTAACCGATCGCCCTCCCTTCTGCACAACCGTGGCGGAATACAATGGGAGCTTACATGTGTGCCTTGTCCCAAAGCATTCATTCCAACCTTCATCACTATCAAGGGGCGGCCTTAATGTGTGTGAATGGGAGGCGTACACGTCAATTCTAGATAAAGCTTTTAGTGAAACAATGCAGCGTGGAATAACGGCAGTGCACAAACGCGTAGCTTTATTCTTATTTTAATCTCAAACACATTTTAAAACCGAGGTTCTGTTAGCGAAAATTTTGTTGAAACCTGAACGCTCTTCTATGAATGGCTCACTATACCGATTAATTTGTTAATTACTTTCTTGTGTGGAGAGAGACGGAAAATTGGTAATAATTCGCTGAAGGAATTTTTTCGTTCAAGAGGTGTTTTATTAAGGGCTATTGTGACACCGCGAATAGTACCGTTTAGAGTGGAATATCATTGACGGCAATGCCATGAGAATAAAGGGATATTTTTTACACTTAAAATATTAGCCAGTTATCCCACCACTTTTCCACTAGCTATATGTCGCATTGCGAATAGTAAGCGTCTCTGCTGATAGTGATACTCCGGCAAATGAAACAGTTGTCTGGGAATACACGACCACTAGAAGAGAGATTATTTAGGAGATGGTCACTGTGGGTTAAGAATAATCTAGGCTTTAAAAAGGTATCTTGAGGTATGCCTGGTGTAACCGGGAACATTGAGTTAAGCGTGGTTGCTGGCCAATGCAGACTGTTGGCGATTATTCCGAACAGTTCGGAAGCAATTAAATGACAATAGGTTCAATTTAAGGGGTGGAAGGTTAACCTGAATAAGAGGCGTTGGTAGAAACCTTTCTGCAAAGTATTTAAATTCTGAGAAAAATACGTGCATGGGTATGTTAGTATCCACACTAGAAGTTATGTCGTTAATAAAAAGAGCCAGTTGTATATAACCAGAGTTGATTCTTCAGCAATCCATATTGATAGGGGTAAAAAAAAACGTTGACAGACTTCAAAAGTTCATGATGACTCCGCAAATTATTTACTCCATTAGCCCCGCCGGGGTGGCGCAGTGGTTACGGCGCTTGACTACTGTTCCCAAGGATGCGGGATCGAATCCCGGCCTCGGCGGCTGCTTTTCGATGGAGGCGAAAAGAAAGGCGCCCGTGTGCTGTGCGATGTTAGTGCACGTTAAAGAACCCCAGGTGGTCGAAATTTCCGGAGTCCTCCACTACGGCGTCTCTCATAGCCTTAGTTGCTTTGGGACGTTAAACCCCACAAACCAAACCAAACCTATTTACTCCATTAATTTAGAAAAAGCGCTTGGGATTAATGTGGGACAATAGCTCCATCCTAGATGAGCGAAGGGGAAGGAAGTGATCTTTTCTGTGCGCGGATATGATTTCCCCCACTTTCGGTTGTGAGGTACAGTGCCTACTTGGAGAGACTGCTGAAAGCTAGGGCAAAAAAGAATGGATACAATGGTTTTGGTATCTTTGAGAAGTCTTGAATGAATTTTATCTATGGAAGCCGGAGACGTTAGTTTCAGAGAATCAATTAAAACCTATATTCCCTTAGAATCGAATCTTATGTCCAGCATATGAAGATAACAAAACTTCGTTAGAGGCACTGGGATCTCTTTTAAGTTCGGAAAGGCGGAAGCTTTTTCTGCGAGTCTTTGCTTTCGTTTGCCGCTTTTCCACCCATTTTCTTCTTTTTGCTGTTTTTTTTCTTCTTTTTTCCTCCTTTGTCTCTTTTCGTGCTGTATTTGTTTTGTTTTTATTCCTTCTCGTTTTTTCTTTTAGTTGTTTTTTACTGTAATTTTTGCTCTTTTTACTTTTTTCTTTCACTCCTTTTTTTTCCTCTTTTACTCTTGACTATTTTCGAAGTTGTAACGCAATAACGAGACCTGACATTAAACCTCTGCTACGTTTTTGAACGCTTGTTGCACAATCTTGACATATTTTGCACAATTTCGACGTCCGTGTCTGTTTTAACATAAAATTGACTTTTTTTGGCGCTAATTAACTGATTACTCCATATCAACGAACATTTGCACGTAGACATTTTTGTCACCCTCTACCTCACAAAACCACTTTTTTACTCATAAGTTACGTCATCCTTCGACAGGAGCGGTGTGACACCTTCTGCGGACAGACACTTTCTAGGCACAGCCATGAGCCTACGAAGGCTTTCGCCTTAATGAGGATGGTAAGACGTATTGCCTTCAGGTGCTTAAAACTGGGTGGAAATCCATAATACAGTGTTTCGGTCGTGTCGTTGTGCGGAATCCGCTTTTTTCACAAGATGTGGCGCCCTCTGGGTAGTGGTTGAAATTTCGTCTGCTACTGTTTGAAATCTTCCTTAGGAGAAGCAGCCGCCTGTGAAGCGACGATGACAGCTACCGCCATCTGTCGCAAACGGTTGTAGCCAATATGAACTGCGCATGGCCTCCGCGATTGGCTCCGGCTGCGCCGATCATGGAGGCCAAGAACTGCGCATGCGCATCTGGGCTGGAGGTTCGCGAAGCGATACTCGCGCGATTGCTCTGAAAATTAGGGAACGCAAAATTGCCTGGGGTTATTGCTACGCATAAAAGCTATTGTACAAAATGTTTTCTTTGCTTGCGCTGCGTGCGAAAAGAAAAGATTTTTCCCACAGCATGGTATTTTCATCATGCATTCACGTCATTACAGTGCTTTGGAGACCATTATAGGCTTATCTTTTTATTAATCGGCCTTGTTATTGTTAGCCGTAATCGCGGCTGTGATCACCGTGTTTCTTCAGTTTTACTGTGGATATACGGGCTGATGCGATCGAACATTTTAACACTGAACAGAGACCAGTTAGCTTCTGCTGAGCGATTTGAGTACTTTGCAAGAGCAACAAAGTATCTTCATATTTATATTCAGAGCATCGTAGTCAACTTTGTCGTACAGTAATGTTCTCGTGATGACTTCCGCGAACGCCAAGCCTAAAATTCATTTTGCATGTGTTTGCAGGGATAATAAAAAACTAAGTAAACAATTAATTCGCTGAAATGCTCTCTTGAGGAAACGCAAAAGAGTGAACTGGGTGCTTTACTTCACGCAAACAATCCAACACCGTAATAATGTTGCAATAATATTTCAATTCTATATTAATTTGATATTTCGCATTAGCATAGACCTCACATTATCACCCAGATCAGCTATGCCTACAGTGAGAGGGAGGCGGGGGGAATAATGTTATCTGAATAAAGAAGGATCACGAGGCATGAGGGTGCCCTAAGGGCGTTATATTGTATGTATGGATGCTCAAGGAAACTTATTCCTATATCTCGTATTTTCCTATATGACCTGAGGAAGCAAATGATACGTAAAGATAAACAGATAAAAATAATTTATTTATTAAGAGCACTGCATGAGACACATACGTGGTGCCGCAAGAATGAAGCAGCGTTTACACTGCGCGTATGTCAGTGAGGCAAGCCTCTAAGCGTCAGCTTTCTTCACGTAAGGGTCCAACAGTCGTTCGGGTAGTGCTGATTCTCGGTCTGCTTGACGTAATCGACCAGCTTGCGGGCCAGGGTCATCCGAAGCCAGTTTCTCTCCTCTCCGCAGGGGTTGTTTTCCAAAACATCGTAGTCTCCGTCAAAAATAGCGATGCCGTATGCAACGCCGTTCAGGATCTGGCGCAGGTCGCAGTACTGCACGTGGCAAAGGCCAGATATTCTTTGTAATATATTTATAGTTCCGAAGTGGCAATGCTCGAGCTCATAAGAGTTGACTAGGGGCCACTTACGAGTCTGCCTCCAAACCCTCCCTTAGAGCTTCCTAGCCTGTTCGCGTGCCTCTATTAAATCGTTATCTATCACGCTTGCCCATCTTCTCCAGTGATAACAAAGGCATCGTGGTGTTCAGACAATCAAGACGGTCTAACAGTAATCCCATGGGTGTACGATCGTAGCCCTGTTCTGACCGTCCAAGAACCTGGTCGCTTTTAATGGGGCACTTTTCTCAACATTGTGGTTGCTGTCAGTGGTCCTTCGTCAGAAGCTTGCCGCACATTTCTTAATATCATCCCTCTCAACCCGCCTACTGGACACGGACCTCATGCAATCATTCACCGTTAAAAACATGAGGCAAATATAGCGGCAGAAAAAAAAAACAAAATAAAGACGCCGTGTGATCTCAAACACAAAATAAAAACCAACAAACCAAATTCGGGAAAGACAAAACAGAAAAAAATACAAATATAGAGAATAACGATTAAGCTCGAATCGCCACACTTCATCAGTTCAGCCTGTTCCATACCTATTAGAGGACCATCTCTGATTCGGGATCTAAGGATCGGGTGGGTTTGCTGTCTATCTCAAAAGTGCTGCCCACATTGGCAGCTCCTGGCATTAGCTTCAGATAGACACACGTAGGCGGAATTGGGTATTGGATGTCGTATTTCTAGGCCATTAAATATCGTATATTTGTCTTCCTCATTGCCAATATCCAGGCCCGCTCTATCCTCACCAAACCTGCAAAACGTAATAAAGCACTCGTGGTTTTTATTGCACTTGAAACAGTATTTAAATGCTTACTCAGAACACATAATTAAGTTTTAATAAGTTAGAGTACGTTTAAGCGACACAAAACCGGAGTAAATAGCGTATCGAATGTGGTAAACGCGGGGGGCTGAAAGAGGAATCTTTGGGCTCCTGACGATGCTTTTAAGCCGCTCACCTTCTTTCTGATGGTGTACTGACTGTCGTACAGCAAAGACAGGCCCTCTCGCTCGCTGAAGGTGAACATGACCTGCTGTCCCTCTTTGACTTGCTCCAGGCGCTTCTGGTACGCTCTGTCCCCCGAACAAAGCTGCACAGTTCAGATGAACGCTACATCTCTACTACACCACTTAGCGCTGCGAGGGCTCAGTTCAAGATTCCGACTCAGTTATGGCTGGCGAAGATCCTTATTCGAAGTGAAATTCCAGAAAATAACAGACCACATAGTTTGGTAGGGGCGAACGCGAATTAGTCGCCTTATCAACGAGACACAATCAAGCATCAAAACAAATGAGGTCTATAACACTTTGGTTTCAGTTTCCGGTCACGCATGCTCGTTACTACACTGTCGTAATTCATCGCGCATAGATATACAGCCTTGCTTCAACAAACCCATTTGAGCGTGCCCGCATGACCTGGGAGATTCAAGGGTCTCGATGAGTTAAAGTCCCATCTCTTGAGCACTACCCATATTAGCTACCGGATTGCCTCGTTCCCTTTGGGCAACACCTCTTGTTCGTAGGCTTCATCATCACTCAAGACGGCTTTACTTTAGCGACGTACAGTGTCGTCCACTCTTAGTGCGAACACGTGAGCAGGCGGACGCTCTTTTCAAGCGTTATTGCGTCCAATGCGGCCGCATGTGGTGCCTAACGTGCCAGTGCATGGCCGTATGATGTGCAGTGACGACTTGAAGACAGCGACCACTTCTTCGCGTGTTCGCACTAGGAGTTTACTGCCCTGTACGTAATAATAACTCACTAAAAAAGCCCGAGGGGCGGAAAGTAATATGAAGCTCATCACATCGAGTGTCGTTATAGCACTGCCTTCAACGTTTTTACACAACAAAACAGGTTGATAATCCATATGACATCCATATTTCTGGAGCAAATGTGCTGGCCGCAACATGGATTCATTAGTGGATGCTTAAACCTCTGTTTCAACACACAAACAAATAGCTAAACTTCGGAGTTAGGAAATTGTTTAAAGCCTACATGGCGTTCAAATTTATTCACTCAGCTGTAGCGTTTTCAAAAACAAATGCATCTAACATAATTACAAACAAATGGAAGTTGTCAAGTTTCCTTTTTTCAATGAATGATTCACCGCTTTCTATAGCTAGAAGCATAAAACATGAGGTGGAGCGCATTTCGCAAGTACTCTCAGATCGTGAGCGGTAGTTTCATATCATTGCTTAAAAACAGTTGTATCCTAACGGTATTCAGCTATTACATAGTCAGAAATGTGAGGCTAATAAAAGTGGTTCAACGTACACACGGAACAACCCAACGTGGTATGAAAGGAAAATTATGGGTGGCTTGTTAATACACGCTAAAAGAGCAGAGTGAGTCAAATAAAAGACACGATTTAATTATCCTTTTCAAAGGAAAGAAGGAATGGGCGTGAGCAAGGCATGTAATTCAAAAGACGAGATAAATCGCAGTAAAATAATGCTGAGAACAAACAGAGGTTGCCCAGTATCGTTGGTGAGCCGCCTTTCAATCCCATTAACAGAACGTTCATCCAAGATGACATTTTTCAGCGCTAAGAAATGTACCAAACAACTTGCGGGACAGTCAGACATCAAAGCGGTAATTATTTTAAAGCAGTTGTAATTGTAACATTGAAGATCTCTTGGAGACGTTTACTGTGGTGGATGCTCTTGATTTCAGCACACCCTTCCCACATCGGACTTAATTATACTGAAAAGTGAAGTGGGCGGAGATTTTTTGAAGCTTGCATTGGGAGGGTGGACAACCACCTAGGTAGGATGTTGGGTTGTGTGGCGAGGGAGCTGGTGGGTGGGCTTTTAAAAGGCAGCTAATTGTTCCACTGCGGCATTGAAAATGGATAGGGAGTAGCACTGGGTGGTGGCTGCCCCCCCCCCCCCCCCCCCCGCCTGGCTGCTCCCCTACATGGTCCTATGTTGCTTGAGACTGGGTACCCTCCAAGGAGAAAATTAAAGCTCATCACCTGAGCTAAAGGCTTAACGTCAACAAGAGCCAGATTATTAAGAAAGTGGTGTTCCCTGCTTCCCTGCCCTGCTTCCAGAGTAAACATCACACAGATACTTCGCCATCACAGACCAATATTCGCATGAAAATTGTTCGATTCTTCAACGCCGATACCAGTGGCTATATGGACCGCTGCTCACTTCAATGCTGGTAAGCGGCCCATATTTTCCCATCGATAAATGCCTGATTTGTTGGTGGGAAAAACGGTCAATGCGGCAAAAACGTTCCAGCAACTCAGTTTTAGGGGGAGGTTTTCATCATTGCCCCTTTGAAGTCGATGGACTCGACTCCAAGGCCAGCAGATGGTGGAAAGACTACACACCACAGCGCCTGTTACGTCTAGGCATTCTTATTTTTGTTCACTGCGCGCAATGGTTTTTCAAATTCTTGCGTCAATTACCGCAAATGTCGGTCATATTAACGCAGTGGAGAGGCGCAGTAAGTCAAGCGACCGAGTAAGGTATCGAAGTTTGAGGGGATAATGTGGTTGTCGACAGCATAGGACCGGACTTAACGCTTACGAGTGAGGTCTCTGTACAGATTATGGTGACGGTTGTCATGATGATTGCGATTATACAAAGAATGTCGGGCTTGCTATAGGTCGCTGCCGCTAGTCACATTGACAAAGGCAAACTATTCAATGGCTGCCCTACAAATGGCATAAGCTCACGCGGCAAACAACGACAATTGGAAACGCTGCTGTCATGTCTTGAGTCAGCAGAAACATGCAGCACAAAAGTGATGAAAGTGCTTCCCCACAACTGGAGGCTACGTCTCGAGGTCAATTGTTTAAAACGTTCCTGCGAATCAAAACGTCCCAAGTGCTTGTTTGGAGGAAGAAACATTCAACTTAAAAGGCCAGCTCAGGTTATCAACACATTAACACATCTAACTTGTCCTTTTGAATGCACTATCTGTAAATGTGTCACTAGCTAAAAGGCCATAATAACCGGGTGAAGCCTCGGAACGCAGACTTGAGCATGCCGCACAAGCATCAACTGTGTGTGCGTGTGTAAGGGGGAGGGGGGGGGGGGAGGGGACCAGGAGTTCCGCTTCGGTCACTTTTTGAAGCTGTTGGCGTTCAGTTTTCCCTTAAATTGCCCTGAAATGTTACTTGCGGTAATAACGTCTTGCAAGAAATCCATAGAGGTGGTCCTTGTGAGTATTCGAGCCAAATTTGAAACCTTTGCGTGGAGCCTAAAATTTACAAAAAAAAAAAAAACATTACAAGGGTTTAACACTACTGAACCAAATATTGAGCGAACGCATTAACTGCAGGTGACCGAGTGTCGTTCTCTTTACCTCTTCCTCAGCCCACATATAAAGCCCCGCTTTAACCAAGACATATTAAGGTGCCTCAGTGGCCTATAGGGGGTAACGTGAATGCCAGGGTCCTGGCAGGCTGATTCTGACATAACCGTCCCATGTGAAACGGGAGACCCAAGTTGGCAGCTCCTTCCAGCCCACGTGGGGTGTGACGTCACAGCATCCCGTGGGTAAGACGTGGCTACCGGCCGCGCTGCGCTGAAGGCTCGGAACCTAGAGTAGTATTGCTTTCGCAATAATAATCAGAAGTGCTCATCACGACCGCTAGCAACCCATTTGGGCGACACATCCCCGCGCACACCGCAAACCTCCGTTGTAACGTCAAATGGGCTTCATGGGCAAGCCGCTCATTGGACGCTTCCAAGTTAAGCGGTTGAGACGAGCGCCGTTGCGAACTGTTTATTGCTTTTTCTTGCGCGGTGTGAGCTGATTTGCTGAAAGAGAGGAGCTGCATCGGTTTCGATCGCCCATATCTTCAGTGCCAATTTTTGCGTTGCGGTGACGACTGACGGGATACGTATTGCTCTTGCACATTTTCAAGTTTTCGTAACTAGGTTTTCATGTGCCATTTAAGGTCTAACCTAAATACGCTACAACTGACCCCTGCGCAAAAGCCGTTATGGCTTGGTGAAGCCGCCGATAAACAAGTGCGGCTGAGCGGGTGGGCATGATAGAGACGACGGCTTCGCAATAGCTACAACCATGGAGGAAGGAAACAACTTAGGAGAGGCCCTTGCCATTCCCAATGCATTGGAGAAAGTGTGGCGGAAGTGACATCTCAAAATTTAGGGTTAGCAAAGTCGGGCCATTAGCAACGGCGACGCGTTGCTATGAAAACTCGGGCCACTAGCAACAGCGTTGCTAAGGGCCCTAGGTACGTGAGCGTTGCGGAGAAAGGGTAAAGGAGGAGGAGAGACGTTGCAGCGTCCGGTCGCGGCGCGGCCGCGCCGGCTTCAAAAAAGTGACGTCAGGGCTTCTAAGTTCTTTCCTTCCTCCATAGCTACAATCAACGGGATACAAGTAGGCCCCGTCAGCTGCAGTTGGAGGGAGGAGCGCCGCGTCAGCCACAGTTGATGGAGAGAGAAGTTTTTTCACGCAATCTGCAGCAGACTCGTCGAACTGTGGCTGACACTTCGTCATGCGCTAAGTGATGTGAAGTTATCGTTGAACTGTGAAGGAGAATTTCTTTTGCGCATTCCGGAGCTGAGGCTAATGCTAGGCTAAACAATGGCAAATGTGTTTACGCATCTGTAGGTCTCGTTTAGCTTACTAATATAATGCTGGAGCCAGTTTTTCTTTCCTGATGCTGTCAACGCTTGATTTTTTTTTCAATTACTTGAACAAATAAGTTTACAAGTGGCGTTTTTGCTCTGTTTAACAAGAACACTTGACTTTGGATTTGACGTTTTGAAGAGTTTATATTTCTGCTTTTTTGGTAAATGCAAGAACCGTGTAGTACTATGTAGGGTTCTACACACACCGAATATTTCACAATGCTGCGTACATAGACATTTGGTATTTGTTCTTCTTTGTTCGCTGTCGTTTGGCGACTTCAGCAAGTCTTCTTTCTTGCACATCGTACTCTCGACGTACCTCCCTTGAAAAAATCGAAGAACAATGAAATAACGTAACCCCGTCGTCTTTATACAACCACCGCCCACAAAATGGTGATTAGTCATCTGAATTAAAAAAATATTTGTTTTACCTCTGGTTAACCCTAGTTGAATTGCGATAGCAACGGCGGAAGCTTCTTTTGCCTGCTACAATATTCCCCTATCACGCCCTATCAGTGTAAGGTGCTACATTATTGGGGACACTTAAGCTCATCCTTTAAGAGTATGACGCGAGAGTGTAAGCTACCAGCCCACATAGAAATGAGAAGAGTTCAATGCTGCTGAACCGAATGTGCAGCGAAAGCATTAGCTGCGCGTGACCTTGCGTTCTTCGTCTTTTTCGTCTTCTTCTTCGTCGTGCTGTTCTTCTTCGTCGTGCTGTTCTTCTTCGTCGTGCTGTTCTTCTTCGTCTTCTTTTCCTTCGTCGTTTTCGTCTTCGTCTTCTTCTTCGTCGTCTCCTTCTTCATCTTCTTCGTCGTTCTTTCCCGCAGTCTTCTTCGTCTTCGTCTTCTTCGCGGCTGTTCGAGGTCAAACGTGGCCCTTTCCGGGACACCGCGACGGGCCGAAACCTGGCGTAGTATTGAAAGTTGAACGCAGGCGAAAACTTTTCATCCGTACCTGTGCTTGGATAAGATTGGTTCTACCTTCCGGAGCGCATCAGCATCGCCAGATTAACTCTACGCGCCAGGAACGCTCACATGAAAGGGCGTGGTGAACGGCTCCTTGGCACCGAGGTTCGTGCAGCGTTGGCCCGGCTTGTAACCCGGGTACGGATAGATGTAGGAGGGCGGCCACCACTGAACGTAGGCGTGGGAGCTGGTGTCACGCGGGTGATACCAGCGAGCCTGCATGGTGAACGACACGGTGACAGCTGGCCGGCCGAAAGAATGGCGCTTCTCGTGCAGAAACTTGACCACGTCGACCTGCGGTAGGATGGTTGCGAAAAAGTGGTTTCGAGCATCGCAAATAATCACTAACGGGCCCGTTGTTGTTTCAATGTACCATCACTAGAGCCCCATTCACAGATTTCGCCTATGTCTGCGTGAAGCCACCATGGTTGAAGCCCGCGACCGCTTCATCCCGAGTAAGGAACATCCATACCACTTTGGGTAAAGCGGGGCTTTGTAATATATATGAGATGGACTTTCTCTTTTACACACTCTAGCCGATAAAAACAGTACGCTAATCAGTATTTGCGACATGAGGCCTAAACGGAAGATCAAACCGGTGCGCTACGGATATAATTTTCATTTCGCCTGACTATGCTGAATCAGCGTGTTTTAAGACATTACACTCTAAGAAAATAGGAGCCAACAGCCACCGCAACGAGGCGAAGCGTAGGGAATCGTTCCTTTTTTTGCTGCGCTAAGCATTAGGAAATACAAATGCGTTCATTATGGCTCTGAAATATGATCGGAGTACACTTAATCACTGTCATGTTCAGCAATGTGTGCTATAATCACCTCGTCGTAAGTTACCGTGCTCAAAAACACTTGCCATGCACTTAAATGCGAGCAATGCATGACTGCATATATATACAACGCCTTACCACACCTTCTGTTGGTTAGATTCTTCCATCCGCCCTCGGCAGCCACCTTCCAGTGTCTCCCTCCTCTTTTTTCTCCCTATTTCTCTCCACTTTGGTACCTGTCAGCCGCTACAGGTCGCACAACCATACGCCCTGTTTTCGCCACAGTGGGTCCTCTATGCTGTTACTGCTACCTGTAGGCAGTGAAATCTGGACTTGCCGCGTCTGTATGTAGCATACAATGATCTAATCAACTGAGAAAATGCAACTGGGGCCGAGTCTTCAGCTTTCAGGGGTATTTGCGTTAAGAGTTGCTTATGATTCAGAATGTTCACCAGTGCCAGCCTTCTACATAGGGACGGACATATAAGGATCATACCCTAACTGACACTTGTTACGTGATCGAGCTGTTAGTGCGGAAACGGTGCGACAACCCTTTTATTCTCCCTGTTGCATCAAGCCTTCTAGAACGAAGGCCTTGGTGAGCCCTTGATCAGACGAGAGAAGGGAAATGATCGCGGAGGAACGAAGTTTATAACTTAAAACTGCCAGAAACACAGGTGCTGCTGTACAGTTCCCATTCACGTTTTAGTCTCATTCCGGACATGCTCGAACGAAGGTGACGGCATAGAGCTAGAAGGAGTTCCATATAGCCATGATTGTGGAAGATGCTCATCACTTGTGGTTTTTCCCGGCACCGAAGCCAACGAGAATTCGGCACTTGGCTGTAGCGGATGACCGGCCATTCTTTATGCATTCATTTAATACGTCCCTTTTACTGCCTATCGGTTTATGCTCTGGACAACGTTATAAACATCTCGAAGGAGTGCGGATATGTCTTGTAATATAGTTGGGTTTGGCTAATATTTGAGTTTCTTAGATTGTCTTGTGTTGCTTTTCGGGAATTGTGCATCTTAACTAACTGGTTAGTGTCATTCAACAAAATGGTTACGTTAACAATGCCCGCGTTAAATAAAGGTTATTTTTTACTACCACTCGACTAGTGAGCCTCGTATCTGTCTATGAGGGGCCCCGGGCCGGCAACCTGCACAGCTCCTCCATACGAAATGCCTGCGCACTGGCCTCAATGTCCGGCTCCGGAGCGTGATAGACGGAAACCCCACGTCATCTCTCTATGTCCTGGCCTATCCACCGCATCTCAACTCATTGGGACCGCTAGACACACACGCCTGACCAGGCGAGTGCCACCTCAACCGGAATTGCATTCCAATTTATGAGTTCTGGGTCCCGCCGTAGGCGGGATCTCAAACTGCTAGTGCGCAGTGCTTGCCTCACCTCCGGCTTTATCCAAGGAGTAGCTCCCTTCCACTCTCTATATTATCTCGTCTTCTCCCCTACAATTCCTTTTCGGACCAAGAGCCGTCTTTGTGAATTAGTATCGAATGACTCCTTGAAGCCTAAATGAATACAGAAAGGACGGCGCGTGCTACGATTGTCGAGTCGCCGAATTGTGCCAATTGAGATGCATGAATGCGAAGAATAGACTTTAAAAAGTTGGCGTCCCGGAACAGTTTTGTGCTCTCAACTGGCTTGCCTTTGCTCTGGATAGCACGAGTCACCTCACTTTATATTTGCTGCACTGAGAGGCGGTCTTCTTCTCACTTGTATATATTGTAGTGGACCGGCAGCTCAACGTGCTTTTTTCTGTGGTAGCGGTGCAGGGTTTGTTGTGCGGGAAGTTTCTGTGCGCAGACTTTTAAGACTGATACGCACTATGGAAGGAATCGCGGATTACACGATCGGGACATGCATCATGCGACTAGGTGTCATCGTTCTGTGCGCATGCGCCTCAGACTCGGAAGGTGCTGTAGGAATAGTACTACCTCCTTCTTTCTGATATTGAAGCTAAGTTTTTATACGCACAGTGCATTGAGGACATGGCAGTATCCAGTCGAAAAAAAAAACAACTACAGAACTGGGTCAAAATTACGACAAAATATCCTGTAATTCTGTCATAAAGGTCAGATTTTTGTGTAGTTTTATAATGACTTTTTGTGGTTCTGTAGGTTTTCTGCTGTGGCTTTTTTTGTTGCCTGGAGTTCTTTAGTGATATTCTGTTGTAACTGCAGAAAAGTTTGATGTGACTACAAAAAGTCCTGTTGTTACTTCAGGTTTCCTGTCAAAAAGCGCACAGCAACATTGTCGTAACAATAGAAATTTTTTATAGTATTTGTCAACTGGGTATAAGATGAAATACGCACAAAATTGTGCAGCCTAATGATAATATTTTCGAAAATAATTAACACAAAGAACACGGTAGTTGTAAATCGATTAATTAACATTTTTTTAAGGCGACAGCAGTGGCAGTGCTTTGAAGGTGAAGACTATCCAACCTTGAAATATGTGCGAAGCTGGGGACAATAATAAAATGCCAGATATTATTAAACACCGGCTATACTGAGACACCAACAAGAATGAAACACCAACTATAAAGGAAGTGCGGCTATAGCAGCTTGTAGTGATGGCTATAGCTGGTGATAGGATGGCAGTGGCTTAGAGAAGTCGAGAGTAACGGTTGTGGTCGAAGCGATTCGGAACCTGCGGTAGGCTGCTGAACGACGAAATAATTAAAGCGAGAGAGGAAAGCTATGGCATTTCCTCCACATCATTCATATTGATCACCCCTGATTTTAAGGCAAGAACACAAGTAGGGCTTAAAAAAGGGCTTAAAAATTCCACGACACTTTGACGACTAAATTGATGAAAGGCGAAAGCCTGAGTGCTGCATTCTGCTACGCGACTGTTGCATATGTAGCGATGAATGCTGCTACGAGTAAAGCGAGGACTACTCTCATATTCTGCGAGTGCATTTATTCAGTGAATTCTGCTTGGCAGCGAAGAGATCGCGCTCCTTCTATCTTCGTGTTCAAAAGCGTTGGAAATCATGGCTGTACGATTTTCACGACGAAGTCGGAAGTAGTCGCCTCATTTATATGCCAGCAGTCCACAAACAAGTAGCATTGTGCCTGTAAAGCGTTTTCTTTCGCAGGAATAGCCTTTATGCTAAAAAGCCTGCTTCACAAAACGCAGGAAAGAATTAACTGAATGTTTCTGAGTGTACACCTGCCTGCTTTTCTTCGTAGCAGTGCATTTTTCTTTGCTTTAAAACTAATTCACATTAGATTTTTTTTATGCTGCTTGTTGCAAGATTTCACAAAAATGACACAATATTGTTGCGGAAATAAAGCAATGATCTCCTAAGTTCTACGTTTAATGTTGTGTGGTTGATTTTACCGGATGCGTGGCATTAATAAGTAATTAGCTAACGCATTACGCAACTGTTACGAATTTGTAATCAATATAATTAGTAATAAGTAGGTATTATTTATACTTAATTACTTCATTATTTATCATTATTATTATTTGGTCATTGATTGGCATACGGCCATATAAGGCACGCATTTGCGCATACTGTAGTGGTGCTCTGTGATTGGTCGAGATCTCCATGACTACACCCCGTCTCGTCCAATCAGAGCCGCTGCAAAGGTGTGACACTTTTGCTGACGACAACGATCAGGCAATAAAGGCTTTCGCCCAAAATTTCTAGAAGAAAAACTATTTGTGGGTTAGTGGAACATGAATTAAGGATTTTTCGACAAAAAATTCTGACGAGTTCAGAACCCCTACAGGAGAAGTCGGCTACATGTGTCGCCTTTGATACGAGATCTGGTCCTCTAGACTTGAGCTGAGCAGCGCTTCCTCCCACTTCTCCACTGTGCAATTTTTTATAAGCTCGAGCTTGTTTTTTTTTCTTGCTCTATGGCACTTTATGATATAGACCAGACTTTGGTTTTGTCCTCGCCTACAGGCGGCTGCCGCGGTCCCGGATGGATTAATGAGATATATGAATGCCTCCTTCGCAAGAAGGTAGCGGTAGTTTCCACGATGCTCGGCTCTTGTTTCCCCTTACTTCTTAAATGTTTTTATTAATCCGTCAAGTACTTCCTCATTTCAATGACATTTTTTATTTCTAAGCTTCTTACCTTATTTCACCTTACTGCTTTTCAGTCACCATGCAATTTTCCCATCGCTTTTTGCTTACTTGTACCCTAGATTCATTCATCCGACCAGTGATATCTATAAATCTTAGAAATTCAGGGAGAATGAGTGAGCCTGCACCGGTAGCCAGATGGATATCATCACGTTCGCGTATAAAATGTTCAATTGTTTGTAAGGGTGTACCACACACTGCGCACGTGTCATCTTTTTGGTTAAACTTTCTTTTGTAGTGGCGTGTTCTAAGGCACCCTTATCTATAGCTGCATAAAGTATTGCACTGACTGTTCAGTTATGAAAGAAATATCCCTTCTTCATCTGCCTTTTCCAATGTCTATACAGTTATACATTTTGATTTTTTTCCATTGAAATATACAATATTTACACTTCGTGTTTTTTAGCGGTCGTTTGCCACTCTTTATATTATATCTCCATACGTGCGTCCTGCATGTATGCTATTTAGTTTCCTAGTTCTTTTCTTCTATTGTGAGCTAACGCTTTTTATTTATGCGTATTTTTATATTTTAGCAGCCTATCTGTTGACGTCAATTTTGCTCAGGCGTTCCCCATATAACATTTAACTCTGAGCTTCCCGTGCTTCGAAAGATTCCCAGATAATAACCCTGTGCCACAAAGTTTGGTGCTCTGCTGTGTGCACCTAATGCTTATCGTCCAACACGCTCCTAAAAAATGTGGTCGGTTGGAATCTCTTTTGCAAACTAGCTTGCAACTTGACTAGGAGATGGATCCTACTCGAAATAGTACGACACGGTTCTGAACTCCGCGTAGGGAGTCACTTGAGTGTTAACGAGTCAATTTTTGCACTACAACCGCAGTTCTGGCTCAGGCTTTTCTGCCTAACGATGTCCTTACGCTAGCATATAACATGTTCTTCTCACGATGCTTACAATCATGCGCAACAGTCGCTAACTGTGCATGACAAGCCTTTTGGGCTTGTCCTATCCCAATCGTATGCTCCATCACGCGAGCTCGCGCAGCAATAACTGAAGAAGAGGAAAAGGAATTCGGAGCTCAGTGCCGTTAGCTACGTGCTGGCAAGAAGCGCTGACTTCTTACGAATCAGGTTGTTTTAATATGCATTTGAAAAGTTCTGAGTGAAGCAAGTCCTCACCTCTTCTACCACGAAGGAATGCTTGGCTAGTGGATAGAATTCTCTGCTTTGTGTGGGTCGTGAAGGAAGAGTTGGGGTAATTCCGTACATACATGAAGTCTCGCATAACGTCAAAAAGGTAGCCATTAAGTGTGGTGTTAAGGCTGCCTTTTCAGCGCCTACAATATTTTCGTCACCTTGTTTCGGTATATTTAAAAATAACCGCATAACAAAGAAATGTAACGTCAAGAACCAGAGCCCGTTCACAAATGCACAACCAATGTTGTTATACTCGCTCGCACTGTCCTGTGTAAAGGCCTACATGGGACAAAATGGCCATTGCAGTAACCAGCGCTTAAGGCTGCACCGACCTTCACTCTAACCAGGAAACACAGCAAATCTGCCAAGCATTGCAGCACTCTAAAGACTGCACCCCCTTTTCCAGAATATCAGAATCATGGGTCGTGGGAAAAAGCATATGGAACGAGAAATCATAGAAGCTTTTAAAAGCAAGAAGTTAGGGCACTGAATGCGTCAGTGACAGCTCTGCCAGTTTCACGCCGAAACGGTACAAGTTCATGAATGGGACATAGTTTGTCATATGTTATCATCTCCGACACAGTCAATATTTTTGTTCTTGTTCTGGTGGCGTTCGCGGTTACTCTCGCGCACGTGCGCGTAGTTCTGTTCTGGGCTATTCGCATAGTAAAATTATAGTTGCGTTTCCAGCGTCATCTTTGTACTTCTCCTTGTGAATGTGCCCTATCCGCCGGTGTTTTTAAGTTTTCTCTTCTAGTGAATACTAATGAATATGAGTTAGTCGTAGTACCTTTTGCGAAGGTATATATATATATATATATATATATGAAGGAACGAAGCCAACAGTCGGCGAGGCCAAGGAAAGCGTTGGGGATGGTACTTTATGTATTTTTTAATGTTTACTTGGATAATCACAGAGATTAGTAATGTCATCTGTTTAGGGGAAAGATAATTAAACACAAAGTAGAAGAAAAAACAACGTGCCGATGGTGGGAACCGAACCCACGACCTCCGAATAACGCGTCCGGTGCTCTTCCAACTGAGCTACATCGGCCGCTGTCCCCCCTGCTACTTGCTTGGGTATTTATGTTGTCTGTATACGAACCTTGAGAGTGTTCACCAGCGCCACCCTCAGCCAAGGCGGCGGACGTGGAACGTCCTTTGTTACCGCCAGCGTCACGTAGAACGTGATCAAGAGCGAGGGCGAAAGCTGTGCTAGAACCCTCTTACTCTACCTATGGCTTCAAGACTGCCAGAACCGAGAACCCTGTAAGCTACAAGCAGATCAATTAAGGGGAAATGAGGGTGCTCGTTATAATACATGAAGGAAAGAAGCCAACAGTCGGCGAGGCCAAGGAAAGCGTTGGGGATGGTACCATCCCCAACGCTTTCCTTGGCCTCGCTTTCCTATATATATATATATATATATATATATATATATATATATATATATATATATATATCCACATATACTACGGCAAGCAGATAGCCAAATGAGAAGCTTCCGTATATTTAAAGAAGAGGGAAAGATTGTTAGGGGAACTGCTGTCAGCAGCTTAGGTGTATGACGAGGATGGAGGAATGTACAAACGAAAAGTGACGGCCACTCGAGAAGGACCCGGAGGGTGGCTTCGTTGAAGGAGGAGGTAATGAGGAGTGCCAAATAAAGTGCAACCACAATGTTGTGGTAGGAGAACAAGAGATAAGTGGTTAGTGTACAAGTAGTAACTAATGGTGAGAACGAAGGAATGACACAACTTGATAGTGAGGATGAAATTTAGAGGACAGGGATGCGGCTCGAGATAGAGGACAGCAGTGGCGGAAGAGGGTACTCCGAAAGCAGACGTTGGAAAATGGAAAGAAAGAGCGCGCTGGGGACAGGTGAGAAAGGACGTGCTCGGTTTGCATCGTCTGATGCGTAATGCACAGCGGTGAAAGATACTTGTACGGGCACAGGAGAGAAAGGGTATACGCCACCCACGTGCCACTAGAGACGAGCTCGACGAAGCATGCTGATTTCTGTCACAACTGAGGCGGCCACGCACAACTCACGCATAGACCTCGCCTTCCAGAACCAGGCTTTCGTCTAGCACCTAAAGATACCTTCCTGTTCTGAAATCGCAGGACTTCTTTCTAAACATTAGTGCTGGCATATGAGTGCCAGCTGAATGATAATTATAGGTGGGAAGCAAAAGAGCAGTTTTTAAGTGCATATATATGTAGATCCATGTCTATCTCAAAATCATTTACCTCATCATAAGGCAAAATTGAAATACTTAGACAGACGTGCTCAAATTTTGCATTACAGAGAATCGTGTTCTTCTGTAAATTGTTTTTGTCAAAATCTTTACATTGATAGCGTTCTTTAGACAGCGCCGCCACCTTACCATCAGCACCATCTCGTCTATCGGCAGCAGCAGATGTTTGCAGGATTGAGCAGTGAAACTACGCAGATAATAGTGTGCTTGCTAACATTTGTTGTAATATCATACGTGTAGTGTAAAGTCTCAAAGGCGCACATGTGTCGCGAGGGGCGCCGATGTAAGGCTTGAATATTAATTTGTGAATTTAAACTTGATGGTGGGAGGGAGAGGGTTGACCTGCTCTAACGTTTCACATCACACGGTCATTTTAGCTCTGATCCATCAAAATGTGGCCACCCCTACCATGATTTAATCCCGTGGCCGTGGGCTTGACAGCATAATCCCAAAGCCTTTCTGGCGGCCTTTGCCTTGCGTGTTTTCACCCAGCTCACTAGGCGAAGTAAGCGTAGCACACGTCGATTGGTTATCATCTCGATGCTTTATACGAAAAAACTCTTGGAACGCTGTCGGCAAATACAGATTGTAATTAGACATACAGCAATTTTCGTGCTGTTAGTAATTGGAAATGACTTCGAGACAGGACAGCCATTTGCTGAGTCCGAGCTCTTGGATTTCTGGAGGTCGCTCTCGCTAATGCAACTTTCTTGTGCCTAGAGTTTTCCTTAACAACTTATTCCACAGCCAGCGATGGAACGCAACGAGTCGATCGACGCCGGTGATAAGAATGACGAGACGAAAGAGACCAGAGTTTCACCCGACGCTCCCTCTCCTGAGAAGCTGAGCGAAGGTGAGTGTACCGTCAAGCGACAAATGCCATGTCCTAATGGGTCCTCTGCAACGGGCATCCCTTAGCACCGTACGTTATAAACGTGGGTGACATGCGGCTGCCTAGCTCTTCTACTTTATATCACATAGACTTTCAGTCTTAGCTCGATTACGCTACCATTATTCATCAGTATAGAAGACTAAGTCAGAAACCTGGGGCTGCTTGCGTACTGTGAAGGTGGCAGCATGAATGATTTGTCGAGAGTGTTGTTGTTTTGTAGCGAAAGCTACACTACTGTAGGTTTTTAAGCCGTCGGTGGGGAACCGTGGCAACAGTGGCAGGAGCTGCCAACTTTGGTCTCTCGTTTCACATGGGACGGTATGTCAGAAACAGCCTGCCAGGACCCTGGTATTAACGTTGTTCATATAGGCCGTAAGGCACGTTTATACGGCTTTATATGTGGGCTGGTAGCCTACGCTATTATGTCATACCCTTAATGGCGGAGCTTAAGTGTTCCTTATATATAGATGCAATAAACGCCTTTACCACATCACTTTAAACGCCGATGAACTTTGATGCGTTTAACGGAACGCTGGTTGTGCTTGATGCAACGCTCAGTCGCCCGCAGCCAAAGCATTCGTTCCCCACTCGGTTCAGCATCGTTGAGCGCGTGTAATTTTTCTTGTTTTATTAAGTTTAATACTCTGTCTTTCTATTGCTTCTAATTTACTGTTTTGTTTGCTTTCCAACGATTTTTTTACCGAAGTTCATTGACCATGCGACGTACAGAGGTCGTCAAAAGTTTCCAGGCCGCCGGTTTTGCTTCTGGCCGGCCTATTCTAGCGTTTCAGATCCTATTAATACTATTATTTATCTAAGAGATTAGAGCAATGCTTCTTCTACACTCCACAGATCTCCACAGAGATACACTCAGAAGCGGACCATGCGGCCTGGGAACTTTTGACTGCCCCTGTACATGTAAACCCCGCCTGTTCCCAAGACATTAAAGCGTGCATTCGGTGGATTAGTTGGTAGGTATGGCGTATCGATTGAAGCCTAACGTGCATGCCTTAAAATCACGCCTGAGCGGCAAATTAATTAAAGAGAAATTGATAAATTTGAAAAAATAAATCAATTTAGACATGCGCCGGCCATTAAATCGCCATGCATTAATCACTTTCATACCATACTGACGTCACATAAGCAAAGAAGCACTTTCAAATTTGACGCTGGTTCTTGATTGGTCCCCGTAGTGGTGTCGTCACAGTCCTGCTTGACCAATCTAAGAGTTTTGTACCCCTGATGCTAGACAGCAACGCCGACGGGTTTCGCTGTTCGTTAGTCATATAAGGAGTTAGCCTGAATATTAATGGAGGCTTTAGCATCAAAATGAACGGAAGCATTTCCCGATGCTTTCTTGGTTTCGGTAACCGATCCACAATCGCCGCCTCGCCCGCTTATGCAGATTTTGTTGCGGAAGCAACGCTGCGCTAGTCGGTGAGCAATTTCGCGGACCCCCCGATGAGCCAAGCTGCGCATGCGCGAGGAGCGAGTGGCGTCACACGGAGCACAACTGAAAAGCCGCGTCGGAGCCGCCATCGACTCCTCCGCTGCGCGGTTGAGAGGTGCCGCCGCCGCCGCGCCGGCTGCGCATGCGCCAAGAGGGAGTGACGTCACACGGTGCACATCTGGCGCGCCGGGGCCACCACCGGCTTCTCCGCGGCGCACTGACTAAGAGGTGCCACCGCCTTCGCCGCAGATGTTGCTTCCGCAATTCCACTCGGGAAGGCCATTGGTCAAACCACAGCCATTTTTTTTTCTATTAGCCTCTTGTCACGTGACAGATCTCGCGGTCGGACCGATGCAGGCTTCGCAGGCTTCCCTCGGTGTCCACGCAGAGGCACACGCCGTCACTTTCGCCTAATGAAAATCATGCTGCTTTCGCACTAAAATATCTATTGCACTGTATCTCTTGTGCAAAACGCGTGGACTTATCCCAGTTGTGACGTCATAGCAACTCCTCGGTTTCATGACTGAAGCGGAAACTAGACTAGAATGAACTCAAATCTGTACTTTTTACCACGAATATTTGAATTGTGGCCAGGCGATGATTCATTTTTGCTACTCAGTTACAAGTCTAGAATGCAACATTAAATACTCCGCAAGTGATGCTTTCCCGCCACTGGAGACAGTTCTCAACGCTGACCCCCTCCGAAGGGAGGGTCCCCATCCTTTGCACATGTCTTTATAGACTCGTCAATTTCTTTATTTCCGTTATTCTGGAGAATGAATACAATCACCAGGACAATTTTTCTTGTCACCTACTGGCATGACATTGGAGAAACTCTTTTGTAACTTAGTTACCGGGAAGTTCCTCTCTGTAAATGCCATTGGTTGCAGTGCTTCATTTGAAGAATTTAGCCGCTTAATTCTCGACTTGTAGCAGGCTATAGGGCCTTAAGCAGCACTGGAAAAATCACGCTCGCAACCAAAATTAGCTGTTGACCAGAGCAGTAGTTCTGCGTGGTCTACTCACCAAGGCCAGCTGGTACGACGAAGCCGGACTCTTGTACACAGTGGGGCCGGTGATACGGCAGTCTACACGACCGTCATCCCGTTCAGCTAGATGTGTCCGAGCAATGAGAGCATCGACGGGGAACTTGCTGCAAATCCGTGCGTTCAGCAAATTAGTGCGGTATTGAAAAAATCACTGGGAACCACACAATGAATATCGTACGTTTACAGACTAAATTTATTGTATCGCTTTCTGGCTATGCTTGCTGTACCTGCACAGCTGAATATGCTTTTTTATTTTAACAAGGACCGGTTTTGAAAATGAAGCCCATATAATTACACCCCTCCGTTCTAATCCGTAAAGAACAATACCGGAAACGACTCGGTGATAACCTTTTAGAGGTTAATGGTCGGGTAACGTGGCCCTTGTAGTCCGCAACGGAAAAGAGCAGAAATCCCGTTATCACATTTTTTTTCGAGACTGCATTCGGTGGTAGCAATGCCTGAATTGCGTCATAGGCATTTTCAATCTCATAAAGGTTTCATGGTAAATGAAACTAGACTTTTGTTCGTAGGAACCGGTAATTTGTAGAAACACGACCGGTTCCAGACAATGACTTTATGGTGATCAGCACTCAGCTCAATCTTTCCTTCATATAGTGTACAGCCAGTTTCATATCGTTTGTTTGTTTGTTTTTATAGTATTTATTGCCCCAGGGCGCCAGGAGGATGTGTGCTAAAGGACAAATAAATAATTAAAGTAATAAAACTGGGTTTCCTGATTTTAACAAGTCCCGTGCATCTATCAGCAGCATGCAGTCACGGGTCGCTCAGTTAAAAATGTCGCTTATTTGGTGCCCTCTGAGCCGTATCCGCCTTGTAGACAATATTGTCTTCAAACACAAAACTGCATATATTTCATCTCAATGGTTATGGTTGCGAGAATGCTAGGGCGTAGTAATTATTCTTTTATTTATCCTCTGCATTTCCTCTTTACGATCACCTTTATACTTAACACAGATAGAAGATTGTCTTCAATGACACGTTTGCTACGAATCAAGTGAGGACAGCCGTATGAAATGCGCTCAGTTGGGCTCCTTATTCACTGTTTAACGAATCAAGCCTTTCGTTGGTCACCTAAACTGCACTTAACCTCAAATTTGTTGTTTTTACTCAGACTTACCGTGCAAGTCTTACAAAAGACAAGACATTTTCAAAGGAAATAGATCATCGTATTGAACTGGCACTCGCACGTGGTACAAAAATTACGTACGCGATACAATCTGAGGCCACTGACATCTCACAGCGCACGGACGCCTAGCTTTTCGCTTCATTGCAAAAGCGGCCGCCGAGGCCGGCATTCGATCTCGCATCCTTGCCATTGTGAAAAAAACATTTCAGTCACAATAACCTCATACAAATTTCTCATACTAAGCTCATAGAAATTTCATGCAATCTCATATATTTTTCATACACTAAATGATATTTTTCTGAGATGATATGAGATTTGAACTAGTTTCGTATGAGTTTAATATGAGAAATCTGTATGAGCTTATTGTGACTCATATGGTTGTTTTTTTTTTGTTTTTTTTTTTACTATGGTGCGCACAGCAGTCGAGAGCCTTAACCACTGCTGCACAATGGCGGAACTTCTGATGATTCTGACGATCTACTTTTTAGATAGACTCTGAGAAATTTGATGAATGATAATAAGGTGCTTAAACTGATTAATTCCAAAGACAAAATAAAAAGAGTATCAAATTGTCAAAGTTAAAAGTTAGGACGAAGCCTCCTACGAAACATGGTGACAGCTTCGAGAACTAAAATCGTCTGTCCTAAATTTCTCCTTTCCGCTGCTCTCAAAACAAGATACTGGTTGATTTGGACGACTGCTGCGAACTTTGCTTACGTGAAGAGGGCCTCCAACGCAGCGTACGCTGGCCCATCTCGGGGAATCGTGAATGTCACCCCCAAAATGAGGTACGCTGTAGGCTTGGGCATGGTTTGCATATTTTCAATGTTCCACAGCTGATGACTTCTCAGTGCCTGCGTTTAGTTTGATGAAATTGCTTAATTAGTTCGAGCATCGTCTATCCCGCTAACCTGAGGCTACGATGGGCTAATTCGAGCAGCGAAAGCTCGGTGTTGTCGTTTAGCGATGAGGAGTATTTGGCAATAAGGTCGTGTGGTGAAAAAATAGAACGGTAAAAAGGGAGCGAAAGAGAATATTGTAGCGATAAAAGCTGCTGAAAGGTTGCGTCAGCCTATTTTATTACATTACATTCTGTGCTTCTAAATTATATTATCTGCGCGCGCTGCAAGGACGAAGAAAAGGAAAACAACAGAAAGCATCTATACGCCGTGAACCTTAGAGCTAGAACCCGGTGATAGCTGTTCTGAAGGACTGCACGTATATAAGACCCTCCACTGTGTCTGTATGTTCCTTTACCATAGCCGAGTGCGCTACGCATTTGCAAAGTATTTGACGTCCGCCACCTTGGTTTGACCGAAAATTAAAATAAAGGAGGAGATTGAAATTATTTGTGTGAACATAACAGTGGAGATTCGGCAGTCATTTGCGGAATTCAGAGTAAAACAAAAACGTTGTTACTAGTTAGGTACGGGCCTTTAAAAAACAAACACACTGTCAGCTTAGCCCATTTCAGCAAATGCGAAATAATCCCGCTAGCTCTTAGCCCGCTTATGAGGCTCGTGTTTCCATATGTCTGGGCGCTGTCTCAAATCCGGCGCTTTCTCTGCACGGACGTCTGGTTAACTATACGAAATTTCTTGCCGGTCCGTTGCCGCCTGTAGCGACGTCTTTCGCGGCGCGCTGCGCTGATTTCCCACTGCTCTCAGACGCGCAGCATCGAGATCAATATATGCCACGCCAACAGCAGCGAGGGTGCGGTGCAACTGAATCAAGATGATTACTGCAGACAAAGAAACCTCGGCGAAGTCTTATCTCAAGATTTAGCAACACCGTACTAAACCAAGCTCCGTCCCTGAAGCGCAATGTTTCCCCATGCTGCATAATGTGGCATTTCGGCCAAAATTTTATTGCCACCCACTGCGCTTGTTGCTGCGAATCTATTATGGCACTTTTCTTGTAATTCTCTTAACCTTACAGTTATCTTGGTGTAAAAACAATGCGTACTCTCGTTCTCGCTCTCGCTCTCCTTGTGATCATATATATATATATATAAGTCCGTAGCACGTTTTGACGCTACACGAGGCCAGTAATACATTTTCTGGATCCTTGAACGTGTTCTGGCGGCTCCCAAGTGTTCAGAGGTTTGTTCACCGTGGTAAGCTTGTAAGATTTGCTCGCGTAGGCTCATAGGTACAACAGTCAGGTACAATATATGGCGAGCAGAAACAAATTTTCTTCGTCGCCCACACGATGATCGTAGAATACGCTTGAGGGCTCTCGGGGCAGCTGTGCATACACCGTTTAGATAGGCCATTATGAGACATAGTTCGGGCCATTTGGCGAGGCACTCTGCACTGATGGCATTTAATATTATGGTGTCATCAGCAATATCATCAGTGGGAGATCTACAGGGGTACGCGAGAGGTAATCGGCATCAGAGTGCTGTCGACCCGACTTGTACGGGACAGCTATGTCGAATTTCTGTAGTCCGAACGTCCATCTCACAAAGCGGGCTGACGGGGCCTTGAAGGTCGCGAGCCAATACAGTGCATGGCGGTCGGTAACTACATTTAAAATTTTCTCAGATGATACAGCCCGAATTTCGATGTCGCCCACACAGTGCCTAGGCATTATTTCTCTGAGGCAGAATAGCTCGATTCAACTTTATACAAAGATTGGCGTAAGCGATTACACGTTCCTAGGTGTCCTGGTTTTGAACTAGGATGGCGCACAAGCCTACGTTGATTGCATCTGTGTCAATCTCCGTGTCGGCGTTTTTGTTGACGTGCTACACAAGGGGAGGTGCTTTTAGGTGGCGTTGAAGCTCTTCGAATTCTTGAGACTGTGGTGTGTCCCAACTAAAAGGCGTGTCTCTTCGTCAGACGTATCAAGGGCTCGGCGAGTCGAACAAAATCTTTGACGAAGTGCCCTACAGCAGGCACATAAGCCAAGAAATCATCAAACAGCTTTCTGGTCTTGGGACGGGGAGACATTGCCAGTAGTTGTCGTTTCTTCGGGGCCCGGGAGGATACAAGCGAGGTTTACGACGAGCCGTAAGAACTTGAGTTCGGTGTAAGCAAGACGAGATGATGTTACGGCTTGCAAAATTGTTTCAATGTGTCGAAGGTCCTCCTAGAAGATTGGGGTGAAGCCCACAGCGTCTTCAGAGTAAACAAACATCTTTGTTGAAAAGGCTATGTACCGAAGCCATTAGATGTCGCCGCGCAGAGCCCATCTGTAGTAATAAACGCTGTTTTCTCTCCGTCCCTCTCTTCTACCTATCTTTGCCAGTACCCGGACTTGAGGTCCATCGAAGAAAAATATTTCGCTGAGCAGAGCGATCGAGATCATTGTAGATTCGTGGAAGAGAGTATATGTCTTCTTTAGTAAGTCTGATAAGCCTGCGGTAACCTTCGCAAAACCTTACTGTATCATCTTTTTATTTACGAGAACGACTGGCACAGCCCACAGACTCCGCGAGAGCTGGATAACTTCGTCGGGGAGTATTGTATTCAATTGGCAAGTTATAGCAGCCCGTTCAGTCGGAGACAGTGGATAAGGTGACGGTTTAAGAAGAGCATGGTGTCATCCGTAATAATTCAGTGCTTGGCGAGATGTACTCTGGTAACAAAATTAGAGAAGGTAAGCCGATAGCGCTGGAGATCTATCACTTTTTGATGCTGCAGTTAAAAAAAGCGCTGAGTAATGTCAAACTGTAAATCGGTGGCAGGCCTCTCGTACCACACAATTCGAATGTGCCTGATAACACAAATATGAACCACTACAATACAAATGCCTATATGCTGGTGCTCACCGCCAGTATTTGTCTCTTATGCCTTCCTGGAGACAAACTCCTATTGCCTTCTGAAAAGCAGGATCTCTTCGCTCTCCATGACACACTCAAAGTTTCACAGTATCCTCAGCGCGGTAGACGTCGTCATATTGGAATGAAGCGGAATGGTGACAAGTTCATCGACGATGTGCAGTAGCGTCTGGCGATTTGAAGCACCGTGCATGGCGTTCTCCTTCGATAAGGTGACTGACTTAGGCCAATAAGTGCTTCATTTTCTGTTAAAAACATCCATGTCAAGTATTGCGTTATGGGAACACTAGGCCAAGTATGACAAAGGTTGCTAGGTACAGTGATGAACAAAAGTGGCATACAGCATGCAACCGGGGGCGCAGCTCGAAAAAACTGCATATAAATGCAATTTAGCGACAGCACGGCCATGATTCTCTCGATCACAGAAAGCTGTTCCTAGAGGGATGAGAAATGCAGTTTTTTCATGCTTCGCCAACTACTGCGTGTTGTATACGAATTTTGCTGACGACTGTACGTTTCTTCGCGCGCTGTTATCCGAAACGTGCCTATACTAGTCGCTGTGGGGAAGTGACCTCCGGCATGTACAAAGTAGTGGGCCTATCCAGGGGGTAATCACCATCTTCAGACTTGCGGCGAATTACCCACTGGAAATAGAATAATCGGCAACTAAATCCCCGAGGGCTATGACGTAAGCTCCGTCCACTGAAATGTCCAGGTCGGCTGTTACAGCTGTGGTGATTCAGGAACGTCGGGGGTCCGGCCACGGCTGCGGTGTGGTACTTAATGGTTCCGTGTAATGGGAAATAGGAGTGTCAATGCAGCCAATCAGGGAGGGGCGCGTCGTGTCGTTGTGAATTGGTGTGATCATTCGGTTGGAGTGGTTGTGGACCTTGAATATTTTGCCGATTTCAACTTTCGCTCCAAATGCTGCCACCTCTAGTTTTTTGACGGAGGCTAAAAAAACGGATCTGTGTCGGGTCGCCCTTTGGACGTGTGTAAGAGGAGTATTGGACGGGTGAAGGTGACTGGAAATAGTCGTAGGGTATTCCAGACGCTTCAGCCAAACACGCATCAGTGGAAGGGGCCATTGACTACGCTGAGGCTTTCGCGCGTCGGCACTAAATCCCAGTAGACTAATTCGTCGGTAAAAGCAGTTTCGGTACAAGTGACCAGCTTCGCCACATTGGTATCACTGTGGCGTGGATGCTCCTGAAGTCGTTTTGCGTGGACACCCCTGAGGAGGTGTAAAGTAGTGTAGTGTAAAAGGCCTCCTGACGCTGACTTGGAGATGGACAGGCCCGACGAGCGACTATGGCGTATATTATGGCATGTAGCGGTATTCCTTGGAGATGTTCCAGGGGAGGAAACGCCTGGCGGACCTTTTTCTGAATTGCCTATAGAAGAGGGATATTTGTGGCTATTGTGCCGTCGAAAAGAGTTTTTGAAGCTCCTCGCGTAGTACGACCCGCGTGGTATCGCGGACCACTCTAGGGCTACCAGCGTCGACAATGACGGTAGCCATCGGTATGGAAGTCCAGTCATTAGATCGCATCTCGAGCGTCTTCTCGATGATAGTGGCCTCGGACATAACTTCTGCAGTGGTAATGGGGAGACAGCGCTCTACGCCAACGAAGATCTGCTCTTTAATTCGTCTCATGAGATAACGAAGTTTTGTTTTCCTTGGATATCTATGGATCAGCCCGAAGCAATACCTTCGCCATGTCCTCGAAGTAGGCGACAACACTGGTTTGAGAGCTTACTGGTACCTGTAGTAGCATCTCGACGCGTTCTTTTCGACGAAAAGCTTGCAGGAACTGGTATTCGAAGGAATTCCACGTTTTTATGGCGTTGTTATGATGTCGTGATTTTCAAACCAGGAGCGAGCTGCACAGTCCAGAGAATAATACATGCGGCAGCATCTGAGCGTCGGCTCAGCAATCTTACTGAAGTTAAGCGCTAAATTTTTCTATCCAGTCTTCTAGAAGTTCGCCTTGAAGCCTTCGAAGGACGGTATCTTTCTCAACTGCTACAAAACGAAGGGTGGCGCATGAGTAGAAGTCCGTATGAGCATGAGTGGTTACGTGGTCCTAGACAGTGGTGCTGGAGCAGGCTGTGGTGTCCTCACAGTATAAAGAAATTACAGAGCCGCGAACTCCGCCTCTAGACCTCGAAGCCGTCGGCTACACTGATAGGTAGGCGTAATCTCGATGGTAGGAGATTCCGGAGTGCTGGAGTCTCGGCTGATTGGAGCCATTCGCAGCGTATAAGTTGAGGTTACCAGTACGTTCAACGGATGAACTGCAAATAATGATTGACGACCTAGACAGGAAAAGTAGAAAGGTAGGCTTGAAAATCAATATGCAGAAGACTAAGGTAATGTTCAACAGCCTCAGGAAGGAACAGCAGTTTACATTAGGTAGCGAAGTACTGGAAGTAGTAGGCGAATATGTCTACTTAGGACGGGTAGTAACCACAGATCCGGACCATGAAAAGGAAATAACAAGAAGAACAAGATTGGGATGGAGCGCATTTGGCAAGCACTCGCAGGTTATGGCTAGCAGCTTACCGGTATCGCTCAAGAGGAAAGTATACAACAGTTGCATCTTGCCTGTACTCACCTATGGGGCTGAAACGTGGAGGCTAACCAAGAGAGTTCTACTTAAGTTGAGGACAACCCAGAGGGCTATGGAACGAAAAATGGTAGGGGTAACATTAAGAGACAGGAAGCGTGCACAGTGGGTCAGAGAAATAACTCAAGTTACCGATATTCTAGTAGAAATTAAGAAGAAGAAATGGACATGGGCAGGACATGTAGTGCGAAGAGAGGATAACCGATGGTCGCTGAGGGTAACAAACTGGATTCCAAGGGAAGGAAAGCGTAGCAGGGGGCGGCAGAAAGTTAGGTGGGCGGATGAGATTAAGAAGTTCGCAGGGGTCAAGTGGATGCAGCTAGCACAGAACCGGGTTAACTGGAGAAATATGGGAGGGGCCTTCGCCCTGCAGTGGGTATAATCAGGCTGATGATGATGATGATGTGCTAGGAGGCTTGAATGTCAACGTCAGCTGCCGAGGAGGCACTCGCTCCCGAAGTAAACTTCGTTGTCTAAAGAAATCAAGCGCTAGCCTGTGTTAAAATGATGTCAAACACTAACGAATCTCCATTGCTAATGGATATTTGTTTAGCTCTGCGCAGGTCTTTTATGTCTACACAGCTGCGCTCGAGCTTATCTGCAGAAATCAGCAGCTGCTCCAAACTGTCAATTCATTCCCTCTGTGGAGCACCGCTCTAACGCTCTATAGACAAATGTACCCTTCTGTGCCCACTGCCGCATATACCGAAGTTCGGCAATTTGTGCAGCAATGCTTGCGGTGTACGCTCTCAAGTCTCATAATCGCCAAATTAAACTTAATGGAGCGACTGAAATAGGAAAACTAAAAACAGAATATTCGTTTCTGAGGAATACAGAGGAATCAATTTACACTTCGGCCAGCTGTGCTATTACAACAGAAACCTAAATGATGTGCGCCACTGGTCAACCTCCCTAAGATAAGGTCTGGTTTGTTTAGCTACAGCCGCAGCCATCTTTTTCGCAGTTCGTTCAAAGCTAACAGTGTGTGGAACAACTTCGCTCTGCTGGTACGCTTAGGTCTAAAATATTACGAGGGACTTTAGCGACTAAAGTTGTGAAAGGCGAAAGCCCGAGTGCGAGTACGCAACTGGCACTAATTAGTAATTAATTATTTATTATAGCTAATTATCTGGATACTAAATAAGTACGTAAATAAATAATTATTATTCAACTAATATCTATTAATTAGTTATTAATAAAACATTTATTAGTCATCAATTGGTAATTAACTCATTCATTAGTAATTGATCATTGATTGACTATGGCCATATAAGGCACGCATTCACAAATACTGTGGTGGTGCTCAGTGATTGATCGAGACCTCTATGACGCCATCCCATCTCGGCCAATCGGAATGCCGCAAAAGCGGGACCCATTTTATTCGCAACAGCGTGAGCTATTAAAGGCTTTCGCCGTAAAAATTGCGTTCATGAGAGGCCTGGCTCCGCGGGCGCGAACGTTTAGCTGCAAGAAGTCTTAGAATGTACAGTCTTTCTCAAAGGTTTGGAGCCCGAAGGCCTTGCTTCTGAGCACTCTCCATTTGTCTCGCAATACATTAATAGTGTTCCAAACATCCTGGCGGTAAGATTTATTTCCTACCATCTCTAAGGGAAAGGATTCCTATGAATGCGAAAGGAGCACCACTATGTGGCTTAGAAGCATTCCCTGGGCACCTTTTGGAAAAATAGTTCTCAAAGGGAGGCTTTCAGTCCTGCCGTGGAGAAGAATATTAGCGAAATCGGGCACATCACATTTTTCGCGAAAAATGACTCACCCCCAACAGGCTGTACAGATCTCCCACGTTGGCGGTCCTGGGATCTACGTCCAGAATCCCGTAGTGACGGATCTTTTTTTCCTTCCATAGGCTGAGCATATAGTTGTCCCCTTCGTCCGTGGTCAGTATATGCGTGGCCTCAGACGCGCCGCTGGAAATGACGTAGAAGAAAGTAGAGTCAAGTGGGACGTGTAAGAGTGAGCCGTGTGTTAGGCGATATCAGTGCCAAGGGTTGTGACTGGTCTGCTCGATTTCAGGCACCTTCACTAGTGCAACTATACGCATGTAGGAGTGTTTCTGGGGTATTTAAGGTTTATGAAAGTGTCCATTTAAACACCATTCGGTAGAAGGCGAGGCACTTCGATGAAGTTCTGAGGAAGGCTCAACAACATTTCCAAAATAGCTTCGACCTAGAAAAGCCGCCGCTGTCTATGCGACTTTCTCGCATGGAAGCTAAGGACATCAACCAGATATAGCTCTTAGCATGAATGTAATATAACACCTCTGGATTGGCAGTCCACCATAGACGCCACTGTGTGGGGGTGAATCCGGCGGTGGCCATCGAACGAACTTCCTCACTTGTGTGTCTAGTCATAATGAAGTGATCTTGATGTTAAAATTATATATATATATATATATATATATATATATATATATATATATATATATATATATATATATATATACCTGTTTTTACGTGATGGCATTACAGCCCATCCAGCCGAATGGCGGGCGCCAATATTGTAGACGGCTGTAGGGACAAATTATCATTGGCCGACGGAGCCATGACGTCATAAACACGTAACCTCGAGCGGTAATTTGAACTACCCCACATTTAAATAAAGGTAACGTAGTGGGGAGGGTCGAAATGAAATAAATTGACGAGATCTAAAGAGGCATTTCAGAAAAAAAGACGTAACTTGATAATATCACCGTGTCGCCAACAGAGTTCGAACTCAGGTTCCCTGCATGCCAGAGCGGCACTCAACGCTTTGGCCACGAAGGGTATTTGGTACCAGGCGTGTTATGGGGCAAGAAGTGAATGCTTTTTGGTGCGCTATGACTTACTAACGTATGTTCCGGAAGTTTGGTTTGGTTTGTGGAATTGAACGTCCCAAAGCGACTAAGGCTGCGAGAGGCGCCATAATGGAGGACTCCGGAAATCTCAATCGCCATTTAACGCGCACTAACATGGTACAAAGCAGGAGTGCTTTGCTTTACGCCTCTCTTGAAAAGCGGTCGCCGCGGTGGGAATTCGATCCCGCATACTTGGGCACAGCCTTCAAGCCTTCCACTGCATCACCATGACGGGGCTGTTTAGGTTGTGTACTCATTTTACAATAATAATAATTTTAATGGTTTTATACATCAAATAAGAATTTTTTTTAATTCGCGGAATGAAAGGGCGGTCCTACAATTGTCTTTGTGTGCACTCTTAGAGTGGAGTTTAAGCATCCTCCTATTTTTTTACTTCGCTAGTTACGGCGTCGATACCGACTGAATAATGTGACATCCTTTTGTAGCAAGTGCCCCAAAGCCCGCCTGAGCCTTTTCTGTACTACTGACTGTTCCGCTCTGCACCCATTTGCTCTGCTCCCCACAATCGCCAATGACGTAGGTTTCCGTACTACTGTGAGAAGCCGATGCCCATCTGCGTGGAGACGTAGGCGCCCCTCTTCGCCAGCTTGAAGAAGGTATTGATGGAAGCTGTGGGGACTGCACGGGGTCCGATCCTGTTCTTGCCACCCTTGAAGAAAGAGTCGTAGTAGAGGAAGTCGCAGATGCCGTCGTGGGGCATCGGCGTGGACGGCGCAAGCGTTTCACCGTACACGCATATCACTGGAAACGTTGGAACTGGTTCCTCTGCGCCGGCGCACGTAGAGGAGAAGAGAAAAGGATGGGGAGTATATGGCTTCAATTGAGTATGGATTTCGAAGTTACAGTAACTTCTATAATGCTGTAGGGAAGGTCTTACGCTTGAGGTCCGGGTCTGCTATTTTGCGGAACGGCTCTATGGTGAAAGGAGCCGTCGTGGTGGCGTCTTCTCGTTTCCCTGCGCACAGATTGATTGGAGCGTTAGATAGAAATGCCCGAATGTGAATTACGAGAACATAAATGGGGATGACTGCAATTAAGCAGTTAACTGCATGGCACATCAGCCGCACAGAGCAGGGTCAACGATATCACATCATCACATCACATCACTTTATTACCTTAAAGACCCCCGGTTCGGGGGTATTACATAAGGGGTGGGTACATGTATGAAGATTATATACAAAATAAACATAAGGGGTGGTACACGCATGATGATTATATACAAAGTAAACATATTATTGGTTAAATATGGCAGTTATACAATCACAAAATGTGGATGGGAAGGTGATTCCAGCAATGTCGCGTGGAAGGCCATTCCAGTTACTTTTGCCTTCTTGGCTGAGCGTCCACGGGAAAAAAGCATAGCGTCATTACACTGACAATAAACTCACAAAAAGCTGGGGCCGGCCAGATTTCGTGTTCGGCAGTTTAAAGAACAACGACAAAAGTGGCGAAGGAGCTCCTGCGGCAGCAGTAGTGCTCGGCATGTTAGCCTTCTTCACCGCCTGCCAGGTCCGAACGCGAAAACGGATACCTTCCAGACGCGTTAATGCCTAATACATGAGCAGGGTTTATGATGAGTCTCAAAACTTGTTATTGAATCAACTACCATAAAGCTCAACTTGCAGTCATATGAGTGGACAGAGTCCAGATTCAACTACCATAAAATTCAACGTGCAGTCATATGAGTGGACAGAGTCAATGGTTTAAGTTATAGAAGCTGATTACTACTACACTTCCCACACTGCGTGTCTGCTCTCCCATCTAAGGTTGATTGGGGTCAGAAGCCTCCAGTTCGTTGATCCCCACCTTCTGATCTCGGAAATTCGCATGCACGGCATGGTATATGCAAGACTTAACCTCTCAACTTCTTAGGATTTGTTATTGCGAAGGGATATCACTTTCCTTAAAGGATGCTTCCTATGTGCCGGGAAAACCTAATTAATTCCATGCGATATGAATTCGTTTCGCTCAAAATTCGACGCCACATCTTAATTTTTGAGGAAAGCTCAAAGGACCAGTCGGAAAAGTGCAGGAAAACTCTTGAAGCCGGAAAACTCAAACGAGACATCATCGTGACCAAAAGAGGTGGCAAATCCGCGTTCTGTCAAATGGGTCATAATGATCATAATCATCTACAAAAAGCTCTTGAAGTGCTCTACAGCTACCCTGTCATACCCGTAGGTCCTCCTAATCTTTCCTATATAATTTGCCACGTATTCCTTTCCTGTCCATCGCAAACCTTAGCAGAGCACTTTTTCTTTCCTCTCTAGCGTGCAGTTCTATTTTCATTTTTGCTCAGTCATTGTTTGTACCCATTTTTTTTTCAAATTAAATATTCTTACTCTGCTATTTTATTTGATTCATTAATAGTCATTTTCAATTTTACAAAGGCTTTTTTTAGGGGTGGTCTCTTCGTTCCAGCTATCATCCAGCCCCTAATTTATTTCTCCTGAGAAGCTCATCTGGTCCTCTTCCCAACACGGCAAGCGACATGTTGCAGCTATGGCTATTCCGTCCGTCTAGCAAGCGTTGCAAGAAACTGTCGGGCCTCGCTAATGGTGTTACGTCAGTAGGATTGAAGAAACCGCAGCGCCAGCGCTTAAGCAAGTGCATCGGAGATAAAAGGGCCCTTTTTTAACCTACATCAGCAGCACTAGTGTAGCAGAAAACCATTGGAGGTATTGGCGATTGGCTACACTGGTGTAACTGGTGTAGGTTAAAAATGGCCCAAAGGTGGCGGGTTTGTACTGGGGAATAGAGATACCAGTGGCCGGGTGAATAAACCGGCGGTGGAAACTAGCAAAAAACGACTGGAAGATTGGTGGCTTAAAAGCAGAGAAGTGACATAATGTTAGTAATGTAGGAACAAAAAATTAATAAATAGAATGATGGTTTAGTTAACCATTCTAAATCAATATTTAAGATATATGGAGAAAAATGAGCATGATAGCTACTGCTACCACCCCGTTTCAAAGGGGACGCTCCTATATTCCATCCATCCATCGAAATCCGAGGAGGCGGCCTCTCAGGGCCCCGCCGGGGTGGTGCAGTGGTAAGACGCCCGACTACTGTGCCGGAGTTCCCGGGATCGAATCCCGGCCTCGGCGGCTGCGTTTCGATGGAGGCGAAACGAAGTGGCGTCCGTGTGCTGTGCGATGTCAGCGCACGTTAAAGATCCCCAGGTGGTCGAAATTACTCCGTAGCCCTCCACTACGGCCCCCCTTTCTCTCTATCCACTTTCACTCCCACCTTCATCCCTTCCCTTACGGCGCGGTTCAGGTGTCCACAGAGCAAGTGTGACAGATACTGCGCCTTTCCCTTCCTATGAACCAACCAACCTCTCAGGCACTCACCTCGCAACTTAGAGACAAACGTACGCGCCGCAGATGATCTAAGGCATCTACAGCCCCGCTGTTAAGCGAGCTATGCAATTTGTATACATATGCAGACTAGTCGGATATGACGCTTACCAAGAGAAACGAATTAAATTGTTTAAAAAATTACCCACGATTACGTTACTTCCTAATGCGAAATTTGAGCGCCGCTCATCACCTGTTCCACCTTTTCCATAGATTGAAGCAATGATTTCGAGCAAGACACGTATGTGCAATTACACACAACTTTTGTTTTTTAATTTTTCACCCGTATTCATTCAAGAAACACTCCACTAACAGTTGGCTGTCACGAACGACGATTTTTGGTCGGAGAAATGAAGAGAGCAATTGAGTTATCGGGAGGTTGCGGGAAAAAGCACGTGGGCTCATAGGAACGTTGCGCGACGAACAGATAGCAGCGACTGACTGATGCCGCTGACGCCTGTAGCGAGTGAAGCGAGCGAGAGCGGGATGCACGCACCGTGATCCGCTGATAGCGAGCCGGCGTTTCGGCAACCGGAGAGCACCCTCGCCGCCACACAGGAACAGGGGGGCTCTTTCTCTCTTCCCACTTTCCTCCCTTCCCGTACGGCGCGGTTGAGGTGCCCATAGAAACCATGTGAGACAGTTACCGCGCCTTTCCCTTCCTATAAACAATCAATCAATCTACGAAGTCGCGTTGTCTTGACTCGCTAGCGGTGGCAGCGGCATCGGTCAGTTGCTGTTAGCGCTGCCTCCGGCGACCCCCCCCCCCCCCTTCCTTTCCTGGTGTTCTTCGGTTGCTGCGCGAGCTCGTGCCCCCATCGTTCGCCGCTCAGTGTAACCTCCCCCCTTTTCCTGCGAGGCTCCGGTTGCCGAAACGCCGGCCCGAACTGGGAAGATGAAGGGGGGGTGGAGCTGATTACGAGGCCGACGCGGCCGACGACGACGCGAAACCCAGGAACGGGCGCCAAAGAGCTGCGCTTTAAAAGAGAAAGTGAACGGCTTGAGCGAATGCTGACGAAACAGAAGCTCAAAAGTGGGTCACGCAAGATTCAGTTTAACTAGAGACCCTCAGGTGTTAAACAAGTTACCTTCCTGCGAATACAAACATTTTTCCATACTCTTTTCATCATTAGGGCGGTCACGCAAAGAGCATCCTTTTGAATGGTCTGTTATTCCTCGAAGTTGCTAATCTTGGGGTTGCCAGAGTTGCCCACGTATCGGTTAGTTTGGCACGCATGACAGTTGGTATTATATATGGTACGTACTGTTGGCCTTGTACTGATCGATTATGAGGAATTTGCAGGCGAGAATTCCGCAGCAGAAAAGAAAGAGGCAGCAAAGGAATTCTTTCCGCTGCTCAGAACTGAAAGAATGAGAAAAAGAGAGTTTACCGGCGTGATGATGCTGTCTTAAATTGAGCACTTAGTAAATTAGGGGATTTAATGCCCGAACTAAAACATAGTCTAAAAGAGAGTTTAAAAAGTTTCTTGTGCGTATTTTGTAAGCGTGCATCTAGCAGCTTATGCTCTAGTCTGTGTTCGATTGGAACTGCACTCAGAGTGAATTTGCAATACAGTAGGAAGGAAATAATATAAATTTTTAATTGAATGCACCATACATAAATATATATACTTATCAGGGTAATCAAGGATTCTGTAAAGGCCAATTGAAACTAAAGTGATACCAATCCAAGCGCCCTAGCTCGTGTGTGTGTGTGTGTGTGTGTGTGTGTGTGTGTGTGTGTGTGTGTGTGTGTGTGTGTGTGTGTGTGTGTGTGTGTGTGTGTGTGTGTGTGTGTGTGTGTGTGTGTGTGTGTGTGTGTGTGTGTGTGTGTGTGTGTGTGTGTGTGCGTGCGTGTGTGCGTGCGTGCGTGCGTGTGTGTGTGCGCGCGTGTGCGGATGTGTTCGTGCGTGCGTGCGTGCGTGTGCGTGTGTGTGTGTTGTGTGTGTGCGTGCGTGCGTGCGTGCGTGCGTATGCGCTCGCGTTGAAGATCTAGATTGCTACCGGCATGAATGCACTTTACATGTAAAATCACAAAATTCTTTACTTCTGAACACACAGTAGAAACACAGCCTTTCCTTTCATACAATGTATGCCAATTTCTAAATAAGGAACCTGGTAGCTTCTTATCCGTGGTCTTAAGCCTAGAGCCGGTAACAAAGAACCCCATGCAGAGTACATTCATATATAAATCAGGGTCTGATTCGGAACGTGCCACGAAAGTCGTTATAACACAATGAAAAAGGGTTGACGGCCAGCCTCAGTTCTCTTGTCAGCGTTTCTACAATAGGTCTTGCCTGTTCATTATCCTAAAAAAATTCAAAGAAAAAAGCGACTCGGGCATTCCTAACCCACGAATTAAAACACAACAACCAACCGTAATAAACATCTCAAGAATGAATTTAAAAGCTATAACGCTAAAGCTAATGCTATCTTTTAATAAGGTGAAAAACCGCTAAAAATACCATTAAAATATGCTTCATTTGAGCAAGAACAGAACCACGAGAGAGAAGCTCGCTTCGCCTGCCTTCCTAATCTCACTTTTTTAAGGCCAGTTGCAATATTCATTTCTAACGCTCCACTTTCACAGCCACGGTGTTTAGAAAACGTTTTATTAGACATAGGACATTCACATTAGACATTCACATGAGAGGCGACAAATAACCAAAACAGGAATTGCACCTAACAACAAAGGAAAGCGTACATAAGATACATCCTAACGAACAAATACATCGCAGATCAGTATTTACATACAGAATAAAATTTGGGCAGTTCCTGTACCTAGACAGCGACAATCTATAAGCTCATGTTTGGTTTGGTAAAACTTTATTTCCCACAGTAGGGGTCCTGGAGGACACTCGGCTAGGCGCCAGGTGTAGAGGGCACCTCTCACGTCGGCACAGAGAACCCGAAGCTCTCTGCCGCCGCGCGGGCCTCCTGGATAGCCCTAAGCTCATGTTACCCTTCCCTTTTAACATCCTCTTCCACTACTCCGATGTTTGCTGATCGTACCCAAGGCCGTAGTTAATTAGTGCCAATGGTGAAAACTTTCCCCAAGCGAAGGTCAAATTCTAATTGTTTAGCGCACACGTGATCGATCTCAATCCTTGTTCATCATTTTTAGTGTTGCCAATAATCCTCACATCCCGCGATGAAAGAACGGCTATGTTTAGTGTCTTTTGTACTTACATTATTACTGAAAGAGAAAAACAATATCTTCATGTAATTTCTGGGAACCAAGACTTAACAGTCCTGTTTAACTGAGACACTGGTAAAAGCAGGTACTTCAGGATGATCCTGCTCTACAAAAATATTGCATCTTGCACAATGACCTTGAATGCATGCTGCATTTGCTGCAATCGATGCGCTCACAATGTTTTATCGTGCAAAAGCTGTCCCTCTTACAATGTTTCGTAAGCAAGTTACAATAAAAGAAAAAAATAAACATAATTAAGAAAAAAGCTGCTTTGGCTTTAAATGCGACGGGAGTACAAGTGGCCTTTTTCGGAAATACGGGCGCCGTCTTTGCCAAATATCGGCAAGTGAAGCCGCGACACTCCAGGATCGCCACCAATTTACCACCTCTAACTACACCTTCCAAAAGACGCCACCCTTCACCGATCCTCCAACATGGCCCCCTACAGGGGCCCGCGAACCATCGGAACGAAAAAGTGGTGGTGAAGACGAATTCAAAGACGCGAAGGAGAAATCAATCATTCATGCGAGTTCCCGGGTTCGATCCCGACCGCGGCGGCTGCGTTTCGATGGAGGCGAAACGAAGATGCGTCCGTGTGCTATGCGATGTCAGCGCGCGTTAAAGATCCCCAGGGGGTCGAAATCCGTAGCTCTCCACTATGGCTCCTCTTTCTCTGTTTCGCCTTTTACTCCCACCTTCCTTCTCTTAAGGCACCGTTCAGGTGCCCACAGAAACAAGTGTGACAGATGCTGCGCATTTTCCTTCCTGTAAACCAATTATTATTATTCATGGGCGTGGTTTCCGCACTACAGAAAACAACCCAGGAGTCGCCGCGCTTAGGAAGAAGGAAAAGGAAGTGCACAGGTCTGCTGCTAACTACAGAGCCAGTAGCAGGCCCGTGCATTTTTTTTTCTTTCTTCATATAGCCACAACAACACTACACCTCATAGCTGGGATATTGCTCACCCACCTACGACCATTTTCCGGCCACCTCTCCACCCTACCGCTTCAGTCCAAAAGCACGACACACAGTCCTCTCAGTCGCTACCGCGTCTACCTACCTTCTTCGTTTACACACACAAAAAAGAATCGAATCATAAATTTCTGGACAGGGCAGTTACCCAGGGTTGCCTCTCCGTTTAAGTTCGGTTTTGAGGAAGAGAAAGCGCAGTATACATTTAGGTGAACGCCATGGAATCGCAGGTACCTACACCAGGTCAAGTTTTTATATTTTTCTTAATCTTGTAATAATAATGATTCTTTCAAGGAAAGGAAAGGCGCAGCATCTGTCACACTTGTTCTGTGGACACCTGTACCGCGCCGTAAGGGAAGAGAATAATGTGGGAGTGAAAGTGGAAAGAGAGAAAGAGCAGCCGTAGTGGATGGCTCCAGTATTGTTTCGACCATGTGGGGATATTTAACATGCACTGACATCGCACAGCACATGTACTTCACTATGGGAGAGCTGGTGAAGGGTGGCTGTTCCTGGTCATACGGGGCTGGGACGGTATACGTCACCGCCGCTTGCGGCGAGGGCTAGCCTGCCACCGAATTTTTACACCACTTAGGCGGTGGACGACGGCTGTTGCTGAGCGCGTCTTTTTCTTTCTCTTCTTTTTCATTCTTCTCTACTTTCTCTTTTGTGTCCGCACGAGGCAGCGGAGGTGGCTCAGCTACAGAGCCAGTAGCAGGCCCATGCAATTTTTATTTCCTTCTTCCTGCAGCCACAACAACGAGATCTCTGAAGACGTCTCAAAAACCGCCAAAATAATATAGGGTTAAATAAAGTTTTTCCTTCCTTCCACTTCGTTTCGCCTCCATCGAAACAAAGCCGCATCATTTGTTTGCAGGATGGAAAAGACGCAGTATCTCTCACACTTTTGAAGGCAGGTTTCAGGGAAAAGAAGGCGCGGTATATTTTTGGGTGGACAGCACGGAATCGTGGACACGCACACTTATTAAGTCAAGGTAACTTAAGGCCAAACTTGCGGCCACTGCGACCTTGCCTTTAATTAGAGTAGGGAAGGGAGGAAGATGGGAGTTAAAGTGGAGAGAAAGAGGAGCCGTAGTGGAGGGCTGCGGAGTAATTAAAGATCCCCAGGGGGTCGAAATTACTCCGTAGCCCTCCACTACGGCTCCTCTTTCTCTCTTTCCACTTTCACTCCCACCTTCCTCCCTTCCCTTACGGCGCGGTTGCGGTGTCCACAGAAAACAAGTGAGACAGTTACCGCGCCTTTCCCTTCCTGTGAACCACTAAAAAGCTTCCACTTGAATAAAACAGAACACTCCTGCGTGACCTGCTGGCGTGAAAACAAGGTGCGTTTTTGCTGAAATAATAAAAAGGTAAAACTCACGTTCTGTAGTCAAATCCGGCTCACTTGAAGATGGTACTGCAAAAAAAAGGCGCAAAGAAATATTTCTTAAAGATTTTTACGGTGTTGACATTTATATAGAACAAAATCAATACAAAGAACTAAAAGCATATATTATATTTAAAGCTGCTCGCCTTTAACGACACGTCGCTATAACGAAAATCGCTCCAGTCTTCAGCTCCAGTTACAAATCCTCTCTCGAATAGATGCACTTTGCTATCAGATGGACAATTAAACCTTTAATTTGTGCCTCTATTATCTGATGTATGCTCATTGCCCTGCTGTCGTGAGCTAGATCGTGTCAAATATCGCATGACAGATATAAATAGACATTAACAAACATTTAACCAAACCATACGAACGTGCCCGCTTGGTATAGGAGCAGTGTGTCTGACTTCGAACCCAAGGTTTCAATAGGGTTTCGTTTCCACGTCACCCTTTCATCTCAAGGGAAATGTTTGTTTGTTAATGCCAGTTCCCGACAAATTAAAAAGAAACACACAGAAAAGCATTTATTTATTTATTTATTTATTTATTTATTTATTTATTTATTTATTTATTTATTTATTTATTTATTTATTTATTTATTTATTTATTTATTTATTTAAGTACCTCACGGGCTCCGATATGAGTATTATGTGAGGAGGGTTACATAACTGGGGTGCGAAACAGAAGCCAGTAGAAGATGGTTATTTTAACATCGTTATTTTCAAAACGTTATCTTTATACAATGGCAAACACAAGAAAAGAGAACAAGATTTGAAGATCACACTATAGAACACACTTCAGTAACAGCGCACTTAAGACCAAATGTTGCTTATTTTTTCTTTGAAAATAACATAATCTGAAATGTGAACAATGTTGTCAGGAAAACTATTCCAATAAATGATTGCACGGGGTAGGGCTGACGAGTTAAAGGCAGTGGTTTTTCCTGAAAGGCGTTTAAAACTGAGGTTGTTATGCAATCGGTGAGATGTTCGAGCCGGTTTTGTAGAGGTAGCGGGAAGGAATGATGGAATTTTATTGACGTGCCGCATACCGACAACACGGCGTATACGCTTTGTTACGTCAAAATCCTCTAAGCATTTATCAATGGTTCCAGCCATCGAACCCATTCTGGTGTGCGTGAATACATTTTCATTTCCTCCAAAAACCTCTGCCCACACTCCCGAAAATACACGCGCGCAGGCCGTGCATCAGGGTAGCAGTAATAAACAGCCATTCTCGACTGCCATGTACAATGGAGGCCCATCAGCATGATGTAGTAAAAAGATGCTCGATCCTCGTTTTATATGGGCAGATATTTTATGCTATATGGGTCAGCAGGTAAATCGTTTTACATTCATTTGTAGGACATCCCCAAAATAAACTGAGAAATCATCTCAAAAGACCTATCTAAACAGGCAGCTCCTGCTTAATTACGTCATGTCATGTGGTCTCGTGACGTCAAAAAAAAAAAAACGATTGACAAGTGTTCAGCCTTCTCATGTGTTGCCAACTGCCACCTGGGAGAAAAAACGTTCGTGGTTTTCGCTTAGAACGCCGACAACGACGACGCCGCATTTTAATTGCGATAGCCATACTGCGCCAAGTTTCTAGCCGTCGCGCGGTCCCGGCGGAAGCCACGCTTGACCTTGAACAGACGAGGGGGATGAGGAGTAGAAGATGAAGAAGAAGACCGGTAACTTACGACCTCGCGTCATACTCTTAAAGGATGCGCTTAAGTGTCTCCAGTAATGTAGCACCTTACACTGATGGGTTGTGACAAGGGAATAATGTAGCAGGCAAAAGAAGCTTCCGCCGTTACTATCGCAATTCAGCTAGGGTTAACCAGAGCTAAACCACAACTAATTTTTTGGAAAACGGGGCCTCTAACGCTATCAGGTTAAAGCGCACTTACTTCAATGTATTGGCTGTACAGTGTAATATACTGCCGCGAATCCTTGTAATAATAATAATAATAGTAATTGGTTCATAGGAAAGGCCATGCGCAGTATCCGTCACACACGCTCTGCGGAAACCTGAACTGTGCTGTAAAGAAAGAAAGAAAGAAAGAAAGAAAGAAAGAAAGAAAGAAAGAAAGAAAGAAAGAAAGAAAGAAAGAAAGAAAGAAAGAAAGAAAGAAAGAAAGAAAGAAAGAAAGAAAGAAAGAAAGAAAGAAAGAAAGAAAGAAAGAAAGAAAGAAAGAAAGAAAGAAAGAAGAAAGGAAGGAAGGAAGGAAGGAAGGAAGGAAGGAAGGAAGGAAGGAAGGAAGGAAGGAAGGAAGGAAGGAAGGAAGGAAGGAAGGAAGGAAGGAAGGAAGGAAGGAAGGAAGGAAGGAAGGAAGGAAGGAAGGAAGGAAGTGAAAGAGGAAAGGGAGAAAGAGGAGCCGTAGTGGAGGGAAGTAATTTCGACCACTTGGGGATCTTAACGTGCACGAACATCGCACAGCACACGGCCGCCTCTCCGTTTCATCTCTATCGAAAGGCTTCTTGTGATCTTCAGTTTTGCTACTGGCAGCCGCTGTCATGTGGCCTTATCGCTTTTCTTGTTCGCACAGAACAAAATTGTGTCATTGTTCTCTTCGTGATTCGTGGCGGCAAAAATAAGCTTCATAACTTCATTTTTTGCACAAGATGCTCCGATATTAATCTCGAATGATTGCAGACAAGCCCGACGGTGCCCGCATAGGCTGTTCTAGTTTCCTTTGGCCAGTTTATCGAGATGTTTCTTTGCCGACTTTAAATTGAGAGCTGCCGAATACAGCAAGCATGCGTAGTTCAACGACCGACGAGCAAGATACACACTATCGGCGCCGCCGAGTTTCTCCATTCTTTTGCGGACGCCCGTCAGCCCAATAAATAGTTAATTTCAGTGCAACATCAGTATTCTCGCTTGTTGGTTTCGGCATTCTCAGCATCATCACAATACGTTGTCGTACGTCACATAGAGATCGAAACCAGTGACATCTCAGTACATATAGCTGGCCAAGCTTTCTATAAGTTATAGGAATTTAAAATAATTGGCCACAGTGGCCATACCAAAGTCGCGATGTAGTTCTGAGGAAAAACAGAGGTTGTTTCAGCCTTAAAATCCTTTTCAAGGCTAATATACGCAAATACAGTAATATGAGAAAAGGAATAACCGCATTCCAGCATCGCTGCCAGGGCGACAGGTGGCTTATCTTGACGCGATGTATTTTTCAGCTTTCTGTACGTGCGGCGTTCTTGCTAAAGTCAGAACATTCGAAAGTGTCACTACGTTAACATATATATATTGCACTCTAAATAAAAAGTCCACATTTCAGGCTCCACGTTTTTCCGGTGGTTCATTCCGTTTTCATGACCACTGGCATCTTTATTCATTATGTTTTTAAGAACAAATATTAAGGCAATTCATAATAGAAGCGAAAAACACATAGACAATTTAAGCGAAGAATGCTTTAAAAATTAGGCTAATGCAACAAAATAACAAACCAGTTTAAAATTATACCGGCGGTACCAGTTAAACGCAAGAAAGATATTTTAAAAGAAACGGTATGATCTATCCTAGCGAAACCAGATGACTGCTCTCGTGAGTATGGTTGCCTAGTCGGTAGTAATTTCTCCCCTTTCTTCAATAATGTTCGTTTAATACTGATGATGACCTAGCCAACTTTTTATTTGCTGAATTAAGGAACAAAGTACCACGGTAGCAGTTGTTCACAATCTTGAGAAGTAGCTAGATATATAGATAGGAATGAGGATGGAAGGCAGGGATGTTAACCAGAAAGGACTCCGGTTGGCTATCCTACGCTGGGGAAAAGGGATAAGGGGATTAAAGAGAGGAAGAGAAAAGTAGCTAATTGAAATTATTTCACCAATGTTCCATTTACATAAATGAAATTTCTTTTGCCGCCGTCAATGACAACACGTTTCATAAAAAGCTCTCACGGGACACACTGCCACTTCACCTTCCCACGACGCGTCTCGAGGAGCGATACCTGCTTTCCTTTCAAGATCCCTATTTGACGTGGCTTTGCGCGAAAGTTGTACGAGAAATATACTCCAGTCGCTGGTCGCGCGAAAGCTTTCTTTCAAGGCCGGTAAATTATTCCTAACCTTCGCAACTAAGCTTGGTACAAACATCGGAGTCGTTCAAAGCAATGCACAACTTCAGGGTTGGAAATGCGTTTTTAAGTTGTGAATAAAAAGTTTACTTAAATATATTGAAGAGCAAAAAACACTGCTGAATAGGAGAACTGATATCCACTCCTCCGTGTCTTCATCAGACTGGGACTATTGTTTTGTTCTTGTTTATATATTACGTCATGTTTAGCTTCTACACCTGTTATATAGTAACAAAAGCAGTTTATTTGTACTTCTGCTCGACAACTGAACCTAAGAACGCGAGATGGAATTCAGGCGGCGGCTTCTTTTAATTGCAAGCAAAATTAAGTGGCCCTTCTGCTCAATGATTTCAGACCTCTTCAAAGCAAACCACTGGTCGGAAATGATCCACAGTCGCTCACTGCGCCGTCTTTGAAAGAGCATGAAGACCTTTGAAACGCCAAGCCTCATATATTTATTGACATTAGTCTAATTAGTTTCAATAGATTACAGTGTACATGGCGCTCATCAGTGCAAGTGCACCAGGCCGTAACTAAGTGCTAATCTAGGTGACTCCTCGTACGGCTTTTAGAGTGAAAAGCTTCTTTACGCCATGTCTGTCAAGGTCATATTCGGCGGGCGCTTGACTTTGTGCCGGTGGATCACAGGTCTGACAGTGAAGTCATACCTGGTGACTCACTATGGAAAGGCGCAACTGTGCCCACTCACCGGGCTTCGCCGCTGTAATCCGATCTGTCATTTTACAGTCAGGAGTCAGGAAGCCCTTCTCCCTGCTATTATGCGTCAGCTGCCAGCTACCACCTCCCATGTAACGGAAAGCGTATTAAGGCGTATTGGGGGGCGTGGGCCCCATTTGGTCCACCTTGACCTGTGGTGGCCGTCATCTTGGATGGCGTCACGTGACCTAAGGTGGCCGCAAAGTGTGACACCTTCTGCGAACGACAGTATGAGCCATTAAAGGCTTTAACATCAGCCTCCATTAAACCCAACAGAGACATCACCAAAATTATTCGAGCCGTACGAATTTAAGCAAACGAGTCTGCTAGCGTGCCTGTATGCGCTGCGTTTAGTTTAACGAAGAAATCAAGGGCTGATTTTTTGTTTCAACCTTATTGGCTGCTAAAGCCACTTTTGGCAGCGGCGTAATGGTGACACCTAGAAAGACACAAGCTCTTGCACCTTACCTTCGCCCAGCATCAGCGCCGCCTGTGGGATACTGGAGATGACACTTCGTGCTATCGACCTTGACCGGACCTTCTTAAACCAGAGGGAGGATATCTCGCGCGCCTGTGCCAGTGCTCGAAGACCGGGTCTCTTTCGAAGCAGGGCGGCCTCTTCCGGTTGCAGCATGACTGGTCCCATAGGTCTCCGGATGGCTCCGGGGAGCAGCTGTCCTCCCTGGACCATCATACCCCACGGCACTGCAGGAGGAGGAGGAGGATGACACACAGCGTAAGTACCTTTGGGGCCTAACACTCTTCACCTTCTGGCCAAGCAAACCAATCTAACAACTATGGGAACGCCGAAACATTCACTCGACGTTTTAAGCGTGAAGGCGTCCAGCGGCAATGAGCGTGTTGAACCTGAAACGCAAACACGGGAAATCAAAAAAAGAAAGGAACACTTGAGCGCAATCGCAACTGCAATCTAAATATGGAACACAGATACCAGAGCACTGAGGCATTTACGGCAAGTTTTCATTCTGAGGCTAAAGTGTGTGTGCGTGTGCGTGTGCGCGCGTGTGTGTGTGTGTGTGTGTGTGTGTGTGTGTGTGTGTGTGTGTGTGTGTGTGTGTGTGTGTGTGTGTGTGTGTGTGTGTGTGTGTGTGTGTGTGTGTGTGTGTGTGTGTGTGTGTGTGTGTGTGTGTGTGTGTGTGTGTGTGTGTGTGTGTGTGTGTGTGTGTGTGTGTGTGTGTGTGTGTGTGTGTGTGTGTGTGTGTGTGTGTGTGTGTGTGTGTGTGTGTGTGTGTGTGTGTGTGTGTGTGTGTGTGTGTGTGTGTACTACATGAAGTATTTTCAAGAACCGTCGACGCAGCCTGCCTGCACTTCAACTGCACGCCACCATATGTCGACCTACACAACACGATGAGACATATAAGGGTAACTGGCAATCTAAGTTTGAGAAATTTGTCCTATCTGCGACAATGAGCGAACATGTTGATGTATGCCGCCTATTCCTCTCACGCTCTGCAAACTTTGTCTCACAAAATTTCCCCTGCAATGAGCGAACGTGTTAATGTATGCTGCCTATTCCTCACACGCTCTGCAAAGTTTGTCTCACAAAATATCCCCTGCAATGAGCGAACGTGTTGATGTATGCCGCCTATTCCTCACACGCTCTGCAAAGTTTGTCTCACAACATTTCCCCTGCAATGAGCGAACGTGTTGATGTATGCTGCCTATTTCTCACACGCTCTGCGAAGTTTGTCTCAAAAATTTCCCCTGCAATGAGCTAACGTGTTGATGTATGCTGCCTATTCCTCACACGCTCTGCGAAGTTTGTCTCACAAAATTTCCCCTGCAATGAGCGAACGTGTTGATGTATGCCGCCTATTCCTCACATGCTCTGCAAAGTTTGTCTCACAAAATTTCCCCTGCAATGAGCGAACGTGTTGATGTATGCCGCCCATTCCTCTCACGCTCTGCAAAGTTTGTCTCAGAAAATTTCCCCTGCACTAGTTTAGGCTACTTCTGAAAGCTGTCGGAAATCATTGGGATCCATAGGAGAATTGAAATTTCCGTGATAATTTCAATTTTCCAGATCATACTGCAAGTATTTGAAAATTCAAACCCATACTGCATACGACTTCAATGTTAAAATTCATTTTAATGTTCAGAAGTATGTTCCGTGTGGTGGCAGCAGTGCTAGGTAAGTGTTTTTGCAGGTTTATTTCTGTCTTTCTTATTCTTGAGTGGGGGAAGTTGCCCAACTGGACGGTAACCGCACACGCAGAAAAGCCATTCGATAGCGAGGCCTTTTTGTGCACCGAAAAACCTTAGGTTGCAGTTGGAGCTTTGTTCTGAACAGCTGCCTTGGCATCGCCACTGAAGTGTACTTCGTGAACAATTTTGTTTCTTTTTGCAGAACATGTTGCTAGTTGCGTAGAACAGCGCGAAAAAAACGACAGGGACGAAGGAAGACGACAAGACGAGCGCTGTCCTTCGTCCCTGTCGTTTTTTTCGCGCTGTTCTACACAATGGATTACCAACATGCCCAAGCTTCTGTTTTAATGTTGCTAGTTAAATGCGAAGTTTACACTTGACAAACTTATTGAATATACATTTTCTTCTATTGATCTCGTTACCTCAAGGTGGTCAATAAAAACTCTCCCTTTTTATTGCTTTTAGAACAATATGCTACACTTGCTATTTTGTCTACGTGCAATGATGCCTTCAGTATGTGACAAAAATGCAGGAAGATGAGAAATATGCACAGTTCGAGGAAAAACAGCCATTTCTTATTATAAGAAATGGCAGGACAGGCGCTAACTGACAACTTTATTTTCGAGGAAAACCGCAGCACAATTTATGTCAAAACTCACGTGACAATTAAGGGGTCTTATACTACGACCAAACGCAGTATAACAAAGGGTGGTGGACAATCTTGACTCGGAAAAACCATAAAAGACACAAGGAGGAGGGCCGGAAAGCATTATCAACAGATTACATAAAAAAACTCATTGTGAACTTATTACAACACAGGGGGCGCGAATAACATCGGGGCCAAGGGGCGGTGCCAAAGAACCCAACCACAGCAACGAGCGAGCCTAAAAGGGCCCAAAATAAGGAAAGTAAAAGCAGAGTCATAGGTCAAAACCAGAAAAAACGTGCGAGGCAAAAGCAGAACCACTGCGTTTCGGTGCTCTCGCAGTCGGTTGTTGATACAGCTATACGTCTGTCCGATATAACTTTTTTGCATATGACAGGGGAATCTCGTATACGATCCGTTCTACAGGAGACAAAGCAGGTCTCATGCTTCTTCATGCAGGTGTCAATTCGCCCTCATTTACCCATTTACCTCAGGTCAAAACCTAAGGTAAATGTGACGCTTCTGTCTTGTGAAATCCCTTTTTGCTATATTGTGTGCATCTACGTCAATATCGATGAAGGCCGCTTATCCCAGTGCAGATGTTTTCCAAAGCCGCGACAACATTTCAGGGGCAGAGAACGTGACTGGGACGCCGCACTTTCCCCCAACTCTCTTGTGCGGTGTGAGAATCCATTGATGCAGGAAACGACAGCAGGCCTTGTTTTCTGGCTTCTGATTTGCTGTGGCTGCCCTCGTTCCCCATTCTCCACTTTCCGCAATGTTTTGCCCGCTATTGACGCCAGAAGTTCATTCGAACAGCCCGCGGCTTTTTGGCAAGCATCTCTTTCTGCTTCAGCAAGTATGCAATGCTTTTTTGCATACTATTTCAAACATCAAGACATAAAGATGATGTAAGCCAAAAACAAACTTGAAAACAGCAAGTCTATTTCTTAGATGGTACAGCTTTTACTCACGTAGCCCTGATATTAAGAAACCGAGGTTTTAAAGGAACACACCAGTTAGTTGCCATGTTGCTTAGTTGCCATGTTGCTAGTTGCCATGATGTTTATGCCGCATGCATGAGCACGCATTCAGAACATTTTAGTTTTAAAAGCAGCTTGGTTATACAATCGTTTTTCCTCAATTTTGGGACACAAGACCGCTTCAGGCAGCTCGCTTGCTAGCGCCACAAACAGAAACGAGATAGTAAAGAGACAAACAGGTTTTTTTTTTCTTTTTTTTTTCTTAGTTTTCGTATTCGTTACCGGTCCGGCCTATCACCCGCTTCTTGACAACCATTGAAAGGCGGTCGGGATCTGCATCTCGAAGTTACTATTTTTGTGGTAAAGTAAAAAAAAAAAAAAAAGGAGAGCTAAGAGGACTTACCTGCCACCGAATCCTGCCTCTTGAGGATTTCTGAAACAATTTGGAACCACGGTGAATCAGACCAGTAGTTCTTCAGGTAATGTGGTCATTACCAGTGCTTGACACTGTAATCCAACCGGTTTATGTGTTCGAAAAAGTGGACTAACTCGAATTGGATCTGTTCTACTAGACACCGCAAATAAATTTTATCCGCGTTCTATTCCATCAGCCGAGGACATGGCCAGCTCTCCCCGAATTGCCAAACCACCCAGGGAGAGGAAGGACAAAGCAACACCAGCTCAACAAGGTTGACGACTGGGCAAGTTTGTAAGGGTTCATTTTTAACCAGCCAAAGGACGAGACACAGGGAAGAAGAGGACAGGAGGAGTCTTCGTTGTGTTCTTTCATTCAATAAACGTTCAGTTGCTAGGCCAGCCTTGTTCTGTCCTCTTCTTCCCTGTGTCTCGTCCTTTGGCTGGCTAAATAACAACACCAACTCGTATTTCCTGTCACTCAGCTACGGGAAGCTTTACTATCCTTGAAAATATAAAACGCAAAGCCAGGAAAGGAATGCATTTTTTTTTTACGCTCTCTTCAGAAACCTCGCAAATTCCCACGAAAAAATGAACCCGGAGTTTGACGATCAAACGCAGTTCATTTTGCTCCCAACAGGCGTCGCGACAGCCCGCTAATTCCTGATGTTTGCCCCAATCGAGGAGTCGAATTTTAGTACATGGGCCCTCATTTCTAGTACGCTGGTGCTATCACAAATCTCAAATGAATTCACAGTGGCTAGAAGACTGAAAACAAACGTCACACACTCGCGCGTACACAAATACATTATCGGCTGTACATGACTTGATACGAAGGAAATAAAATCGAATGTACTCACTTCTAGGAGCTTCGGCAGCTTGATCCTCGGGACCAGGCTCTATACTGACAAGCTTGCCACCGGGCATACCTATTGGAAGAAAGCGCGTATATATTTTAATACCTGGCGACTGAATTGCGTTAACAGTAAGGCATGCCTAAGGTAAGTGCTCGGGAGTGACGGACGCGTGATTAGAAACAGGTGGCTGCAAGTTCTGCTGTGAGCGAGTGTTTACACCCCTACAAAGGCCCGAAGGAGCTTGACTCTATCAAGGTCGATTGCAAAATCCTGCGCGACCACCCATCCTTTTAGGCCCCCCTAACCTGAGCAGCTAACCAAAATATCGAACTCCTTTTCCTTAAAGCAATTTCCTATCCCCTACTTCTCATTTGAGGTTTAGGTATCTCACAGGACCACTCTCCCGTCGGGGGTTCACTGGGGCACTATTCTTCCAATCCTTTGAACTTCACCTTCTTCAATGCAAAGTACCAATCCCTCGCTCTCGTGTCGCATCATTTATATTACATTTTCGGCTAAACATTATATACAGGAGTTCGCGGCTTGGACTCTGTTGCTTATGGTTTATCATAAATAGACTTAAAATTCGGTCAACGCAAAGTGAAGTTTGCTCGGAAAAACACTATGGAGAACATTGAAAATGAAATCATGAATTTTGTATTCTCGAAGGTCTTATAGCTAAACCACGTAATGAAAGGTAATGTAGTGTCAGCAAATACTGAGGCAATTATCGCTATTTGCTGTTAAACAAATGTACAAACGTATCAGCAGTGACAACCCAGTCGAAAAAAACTACAGAACTGTGTCAAAAATACAAAATATTCTGTAGTTCTGTTGCAAGCGTCTGATTTTTATGTAGTTTTGTGGTACTTTTCTGTAGTTCTGTAGTTTTTATGTAGTTAATTTCTGTTGTCTGTAGTGTAGCACTTTTTTGTTGTAACTACAGAAATTTCTGATGATACTACAGAACGTTTAGTTGTCACAACAGGTTTTCCGTCAAAAACCGCAAAGAAATTCTGTTGCAACAACAGAAACGTTTCTGTAGTTTTTTTTTTCGACTGGCAACATAATAGACACGTAAATCGGTACTGCGTAATTCAACCAGGGGTGATAACAACTAAGCTTTTTAGGAGGAGAGTATTCGCCTGCTCTGCAGTTGCAGTTTCAGTAGCGTTCGTACACCAATGGACGCTGTAGACAACGACTGTACGCCAAAGTCTATAAATCCACCAGTATTAACTGATTCCTCCTATTTCAACAGCTGACAAGAGAGAGAAAAGCTCATAATGGAACGAAGTGGCGGGTAAGCGTGATTCCGTTCTCTCAACGGTGGGGTCCTCTGAGCAGTGTCACCTGGCGACAGATAGCGGAAAAATTGTAAAAATGAATAAGAACGCATTTAAAGCCTGCCGTACTCTTTGCTTCAGTGGCGCAATGGATTGACCCTACTTACCTGAGCTTTGAGCGAATAAATCTGCTCGAAACGTGAAGGTAACATACACTCACTGAAGGCAGGAAATGATTACAGTGAAGGTAATTGAATAGTGGTACCATTGTCATGCCGTCACCTCGTGGCTCAGTTCACAGCAGTTTTTGAGGCTGTTAAAAATTAAAAGCACCACATAAGGCAACCTAAAGGGGAACACACCCCAGGAAAAATCTTGGTTGCTTATTTTACTGTTGCGATTTAAAAACAATTCATAAAACAAGTTGCACTTAGGAGTCTCGAACAGATTTATTCGCTCAAAGCTCAGGTAAGTAGGGTCAATCCATTGCGCTACTGAAGGAACAGGTACGGCAGGCTTTAAATGCGCTCTTATTCATTTTTACAATATTTCCACTATCTGTCGCCGGGTGACGCTGCTCAGAGAACCCCACCGTTGAGAGAACGAAATCACCCGGCGGGAAAGAAAGCAAAATGCTCGCCTTGTCATGAGTCGCAGTTCTTGAAAATGGAGGTGGTCCAGATAGCCATCAGTAAAATATGGATTCCTCCGTCTTACATAAAATATGAAGTATTTTGTTTATGTGTATGTATGTATGTATGTATGTATGTATGTATGTATGTATGTATGTATGTATGTATGTATGTATGTATGTATGTATGTATGTATGTATGTATGTATGTATGTATGTATGTATGTATGTATGTATGTATGTATGTATGTATGTATGTATGTATGTATGTATGTATGTATGTATGTATGTATGTATCTATGTATGTATGTATGTATGTATGTATGTATGTATGTATGTATGTATGTATATATGTATGTATGTATGTGTGTGTGTGTGTGTATGCATGTATGTATGTATGTGTGTGTGTGTGTGTGTGTGTGTGTGTGTGTGTGTGTGTGTGTGTGTGTGTGTGTGTGTGTGTGTGTGTGTGTGTGTGTGTGTGTGTGTGTGTGTGTGTGTGTGTGTGTGTGTGTGTGTGTGTGTGTGTGTGTGTGTGTGTGTGTGTGTGTGTGTGTGTGTGTGTGTGTGTGTGTGTGTGTGTGTGTGTGTGCGTGCGTGCGTGCGTGCGTGCGTGCGTGCGTGCGTGCGTGCGTGCGCGCGCGCGCGCGCCTGCAAGATATAGCACTTAAAATATTGTGAAAAAAAGCAGAAAATGGGTGCGCGTCTTGAAAGTTGCGTGGTTCCCGCGAAGCTGGGGGCATGAAAAAAAGAAGTTTCGAGAAAATTGAAGATATCTTTGGGCTTCTAAGCACCCTGAACTTAAATACATTGTGCCATAGGTTTAAATCACGGGATAAATAAACTCTTACGTTCACAGATATAGCACTTGGTGCGTATTTGGTCCGCATAAAAGTGCCGGACTGATATACTAAGCTGCCATAATGGCTCCTACCGCGATCAGCAAGCAGGTGGAGAGCGCGCTTTGTAGTGTGGCCGCCTATTTCCCTCTACACTCAATGCATTATTGATTTGACTGAAACATCTTTATTTACTGAGTCTAGTAGAACATGAGCGAGGATCCTGACCGTCGGTGCAGTAATTACGTAGCATTACTACTTCTGTCCCCACAATATGCCCCCCTCCACGAGAGACTGAATTATCTGATTGGTCGTGACCATAGTGACGTCAAAAATATCACGTGACTAAACAGGACCAATTCTAGGAAGGACGGATTGATACCTCTACATTCACGCATGATCACCTATTTCTTTTCAATGAAAGTTCCTTTCTTTCCTCAAAAGCACTTAATATTCTTGTTTCGCTCATCTCACAAGGCTGTCGGTGACATCACAATCGTGCAGAACCACTATATCAGAAAATTTCCAAATTCATGCAGTATGCCGAGCAGTCACAAAGTTCCCTGATTAGTATAGGGTTTGATACCATCACAAGGTCACGGGACCTGGCTAACGATTATTTCTCGGCGGGAGTGTAATAGCGTGGGTCTACGAGCCTCTCTTGAACAAGGACAATTTTTCGTGAGACGGACCTGCACTTCACTTGGAGAACGGGACGTTGACTGCAATAGCGTTAGGCTTCTCCTTTATCTTTCATGACAGCGTTGTTTTCCCCTGCACATTTTCCAGTCTCCCACACCATATAATATTATTGGTTTGCATTCCCTCACCAAAATTAGAATTCACAAGTCTGCACGAGTGCTGCAGAAACGTAATCCCGCCGACAGTCTACAAAAGCGTCCTAGTCTTTTAGGAATGCTACTTTCTCCTACTTGGTCTTAGTGCCTACTTCTTCCTTAAGGCTCATCGTGATGTCACTGATTAACGTATCGCTCTATCTCCCCGACCATGTACGAGGTTTATAGTTCACCTCTCCATGTGTACCTGTACAGTTTTGCAGACATGGACGATCTTAGTGTTGGTCAGGTAACCCACAAATTTGGCGAAAAAGTGCAGTTGAGTGCTGGCGGAAAGCAGATGAGTGAAAAACCGGACGCAGTATTCTTAGTATCGATTTCCGCTTTAAAAGAAATGCCCGAACACGCTTCAAAGTGCTGCCGCCTCGAACAGCCGTCATCAGGCGGCATAAGTGCGTGGCACGGTGGCGCCATCCCTGGGGAGGGTGATAGAGGCGGCCAACTAGCCTCGTTAAATATCATTAGGTGCTCGCATGTTCACGTTTCTGCTCCCGGATGAAGAGTAATCAGTGCCCGGATAAGGGCGAATCGGTGACTCGTGGCTTTTAGGTCAGCACCACATCCCCGACAAAGGTAGCTGAAAGCATTTCATACTTAGAGGGCTCCGTGAGCAATCTCCTGAGCTCATTGAGCTTATTTCCAGCAGACGGCAGAATTCGCGAGGGGCGAAAAAAAAAAAAAGCAAGCACTTACTTTTCGGCAGCGTTGTGGTTGGCAGCGTCATGATTGGTAGTTCGGGTTCTGCTGGTTGGATGGGGACTGATAACGCGTCCTCTGTATGTTGAAAAGTGGGAAAAAAACGCATTTTTTAAATATATTTATTCGTTCAGCTTCGTGCTCTAAAGAACTTCGTATTTTCAAATAACTAAGACCCCAGGAAATGACGCATCACTGATAACGTTTGTTCGGCGTCACTAAAAGGATGGCCCCACCAGCACTGGTCGCGCGCTCGGGTGCCGCCGGCGCAGATCAAAGCAGACTCCAGAAGGGTAGGGTCGTCTACGCGGGCTGCTTTGTTTGTTCATGAGGACTGACTGCGTACCTTTACGGTTTTCATGGCCTTCCAAGCGAAACTACTGCAATTTGTCAGGAGGACAAGGTGAGCAACGTTATTTTGCCAAAAAACGTTGCATAGCAGATTAGGCTAACTTCACCGGCCGGTTCCTTGAATTGCGCGGCTCGCGAACAGGCGCCGGTGCGCACGTCATGGACCAGCCAGTTCGACACCCTAGCAGTTTCCAGCAAAGGCAAGGTAAGCAATATTTTCTGCTTGCAAACTACGCTTCATTTCAAACAGTTTAGCTCAACACTGGCTGCTGCGGTTGAGAAGGGAAGACCTATATATGTCATCATCATCATCATTTATTGGCCCTCAAAGACCTCTACGAGGGGTATTATATAAAGGGGAGGGGGGACATAGGGATAAGATATGACATTTTAAGTCAAAGCAAACAAAATAGGTAAAACAATCGATGTAAGACAGGCTTCACTGCAAAGGAAAAAAAAAGAAATAAAAAATACACGTGTATCAATCAAACAAGCAGGTAGAGTGAATCACACAATGACAAAACGGAGAGGCAACACTTACCACATTAGGATTGTAAGTGTAGAGACAGCATTTGCCGGAATTTGGAAGCATCTCGTTCAGTTACAATACATTCGTGTAATAAATTCCATTCTTCAATGACAAGAGACAGGAATGAGTTGTTAAATGCGTTTGAGGAGCCATAGAATCTTAAAATGCTCATACAGTTGAAAAGACAGTGCGATGTTCGGAGGGGAGGGAGCGAAAGGGAGTCTCGAAGTGAGGGAAAATAATAGTACAGTTTATGGAACAATGATAAACGAGCAATTGTACTCCTTTGCGCAAGAGGCTCAAGGTGGACAGATAATTTTATACTGGTTATGCTAGAGCGGGTGTCATAGTTGGAGGAAATAAAGGGGGCTGAGCGGTTTTGGACGGCATCTGGGCTTGATGTGGGTTCCAAACTGGGGATGCCGATTCTAGTTTGCTACGGACGAAAGTTTTGTAGGCTAGGCTGCGAATGGAAGAAGGGGAAAAACAGAGGTTACGTCTGATAAAGCCGAGTGTTTTCGATGCATTAGCAGCAATCTCTGTGATGTGCTCGGACCAGGCAAGGTTGTTCGTGATATGGATTCCAAGATACCGGTATGATTCGACTTGGGTGAGGTTGGTTAAATTCAAAAAATACGCGTAGTTTACGTTAGTTCGTTTGCGTGTTACCTGCATGAATTTGCACTTTGTTACGTTGAGCGTCATTAGCCATGTGGAGCACCAGCTTTCAATTCTGTTTAGGTCCCTTTGGAGCATTTCCTGATCATTATTGGAAGTTATGCGGCAGTATAGGACGCATTCATCTGCGAAAAGACGAATTGTCGATGAAATGTTGAAGGGAAGATCGTTTATGAAGATTAAAAGTAAAAGTGGGCCGAGCGCCGAGTCCTGTGGGACACCAGAGAAGACTTTGTTGTGGGAGAATGGTCATTTTCGATAACAGTGAATTGAGAGCAATCAGTTAGGAAGCAGCGAATCCAATTTAATATCAGGAGATAAAGGTACAAGCATGAACGTTTGGCTAGGAGACGTTGGTGGGATGCACGATCAAATGTTTTAGAGAAATCTGGATATATGACATCAGTCTGAAATTAAGAATCCAAGTTTACGCTGAGATCACCAGTGAATTCGAATAGTTGAGTTTCGCATGTGTAACCGCATCGAAAGCCGTCCTGGTTGAAAAAAAAAAAAAGGAATTAGAATCAAGGTGAGATGCGGTTTGGGAATAAATATTATGCTCCAATAGTTTGCAGGCAGTGAAAGTTAATGAAATCGGACGGTAGTTAGATGGGTCATGATGGTTGCCTGCTTTAAAGACCGGAACTACTCGACTAAGCTTCCAGTTGTCCGGAATTGAGCTTGTTGCAATAGATTATTCAAAGATTATTTGCAATATTTGGCTGGAGATTTCCTTGGTGCATTTCAGTATAGACCACAGAACCATTAAGGTTAACCAAAGAGATATGATGCCTAGACGTATAAGCCAGAGTTAATCCAGAATTTCTTGGGATTGGAGCGCATGATGTCCAGTAGGTCCTCGTGGTAAAATTTTCTTTTTGAACTTTGTAAATGTCTAGTGTATTCGCGAAGATACAAGAAATATTTTTTTGCACCATGATGCACTGCCGGAATGCGTGCTCATTTATGGTGCAACAAGGGCTCGCCGGTTGATGCGCAGTTAGATAAGAGCGAACCCACGCATGACGCTCTTTGCTTGATTTCCCTAGCTGCTAGTTTTGCGAGGATTCGCGTTGAGTTTTACGTGTTGGGGTGTTTTCTATCGCCTTCAGCCTTCAGCAGTGCACAATCGTTTTTAGGTGATATGATTTGGCCGGGTGAAATCTGAACATCGAAAGAGTGGGCTAATATTTTGAAAACGAGAGTTGTCGAGTGGTACGTACAGGGGTGGGCAGAAATAAACGGAGCGCTCAACCGAAGGAAAACTGCGGGTCAGCTACGACACCCGGCATATATATATATATATATATATATATATATATATATATATATATATGTGTGTGTGTGTGTGTGTGTGTGTGTGTGTGTGTGTGTGTGTGTGTGTGTGTGTGTGTGTGTGTGTGTGTGTGTGTGTGTGTGTGTGTGTGTGTGTGTGTGTGTGTGTGTGTGTGTGTGTGTGTGTGTGTGTGTGTGTGTGTGTGTGTGTGTGTGTGTGTGTGTGTGTGTGTGTGTGTGTGTGTGTGTGTGTGTTGTGCTGTGTTGTGTGTGTGTGTGTGTGTGTGCGTGCGTGGTTAAACCAACGGCGAATCAATATAAAAGGTATGCTTACGCACACACATATATATATGTATACTGTTACGGACAAAGAAGCCGGCAATAGCGCTGGCAGGAATGCTCGCACTAGGTCCGCAGGCATTCACTATATATATATATATATATATATATATATATATATATATATATATATATATATATATATATATATATACACGCGCCTGCCGTCCCTTCAGTACAACCCCGCCGGGGTGGCGCAGTGGTTACGGCGCTCGACTACTGTTCCCAAGAATGCGGGATCGAATCCCGGCCTCGGCGGCCGCTTTTCGATGGAGGCGAGAAGCAAAACGCCCGTGTGCTGTGTGATGTCAGTGCACGTTAAAGAACCCCAGGTGGTCGAAATTTCCGGAGCCCCCCACTACGGCGTCTCTCATAGCCTGAGTCGCTCTGAGACGTTAAACCCCACAAACCACAAACCACCTTCTTCAGTAGAAGCACCTTAAAATAAATGCCTCCCATTGTTTCACCTCAAGCCTTTTCTTGTGGCCGAATGTTTCAGGGCAATGGTTAGTTGATGCGCCGTTATACCAACTTGAAGCAGTTGTGTGTGACCCGAAAACGCCTCAAATCTCCCGTTTTTCATCCATTTCGCTTCTTGCATACCTGCTCCTACATGCGTATGCAAAATAACAAAAAATGCATTCACTCTTCATGTTAAGGGATGTCCGTTGCAGATGACCCATTAGGACATGACATTTGTTGCTTGACGGTAAACTCACCTTCGCTCAGCTTCTCAGGAGAGGGAGCGTCCGGTGAACCTCCGGTCTCTTTCGTCTCGTCATTCTTATCACTGGCGTCGATCGACTCGTTGCGTTCCATCGCTGGCTGTTGAGTACGTTGTTCAGGAAAAATCTAGACACAAGAAACTTGCATTAGCGAGAGCGACCTCCGAAAAGCCAAGAGCTCGGACTCAGCAAATGGCTGTCCTGTCTCGAAGTCATTTCCAATCACTAACAGCACAAAAAGTGTTGTATATGTCTAACTGCAGTGTGTATTTGTCGACAGCGTCCGAGGAGTGCTATCGCACAAAGCATCGAGATGATAACCAATCGACGTGTGCTACGCTTTCCTCGCCTAGTGAACTGGGGGAAAGCACGCAACGTAAAGGCCGCTATAAAGGCTTTGGGGCTATGCTGTCAAGTCCACGGCCACGGGATCGAATCATGGCAGGAGTGGCCACATTTTGATGGATCAGAGCTCAAATGAGCGTGTGATGTGAAACGTTAGAGCAGGTCAACCCCCTCCCCCACCATCAAGTTTAAATTCACAATTTAATATCCAAGTTTTACATCGGCATCCCTCGCGACACATGTGCGCCTTTGAGACTTTATACTACACGTATGATATTACAACAAATGTTAAAAAGTAGACTATCCTCTACGTAGTTTCACTGCTCAATCCTGCAAACATCTGCCGCAGCCGATAGACGAGATGGTGCTGATGGCATGGTGGCGGCGCTGTCTAAAGGAACGCTATCAATGTAAAGATTTTAACAAAAACGATTTACAGAAGAACACGATTCTCTGTAATGCACAATTTGAGCACGTCTGTCTAAGTATTTCAACTTTGCCGTATGGTGAAATAAAAGATTTTGAGGTAGACATGGATTTACATATATATGCACTTAAAGACTGCTCTTTTGCTTCCCACATATAATTATCATTCAGCTGACACTCATACGCCGGTTCTAAATTTTTAGAAAGAAAGCCTGCGATTTCAGAAGAGGAAATTATTTTTCAGGTGCTAGACGAAGACATGGTTCTGGAAGGCGATGTCTATGCATAAGTTGTGCGTTGCCACCTCAGTTGTGATAGGAATCAGCATACCTCATCGACCTCGTCTCGGGTGGCACGTGGGTGGCGTAGACCCTTTCTCTCCTGTGAGCGTTCGGGTATCGTTCACCACGGTTCATTATGCATCCGAAGGTGGAAACCGAGCACGAGCTCTCTCGCCTACCCCCAGCGCACTCTCCCTTTCCGCTCTCTATCGTCTGCTTACGGCTTACCCTCTTCCGCCGCTGCTGTCCTCTATCTCGAGCCGCATTCCCGTCCTGTAAATTTCATCCTCACTCTCGCGTTGTGTCATTCCTTCGTTCTCACCATTAGTTACTGCTTGTACACTAACCACTTATCTCTTGTTCTCCTACCACAACACTGTGGTTTCACTTTATTTGGCACTCCTCATAGCCTCCTCCTTCAACGAAGCCACCCTCCGGGCCCTTCTCGAGTGGCCGTCACTTCTCATTTGTACATTCCTCCATCCTCGTCATACACCTGAGCTGCTGACAGCCATTCCCTCTTACAATCTCTCCCTCTCCTTTATATATGCGGATACTTCCCATTTGGCTATATGCTAGACACACACCTCCTCAAAAGGGACTACGATCAACTCATATTCATTAGCATTCACTAGCAGGGAAAACGTAAAGCCACCGACGGAAAGGGCGCATTCACAAGGAGAAGTACAAGGACGACGTTGGAAACGCAAGTATAATTTTACTAGGCGAATAGCCCCGAACGGAACTACGCGCACGTGCGCGAGAGTAACCGCGAACGCCACCAGAACAAGAACAGCAATATTGACTGCATGGGAGATGCTAACATATATGACAAACCATGTCCCAGTCATGAACTTGTACCGTTTCGGCTTGAAACTGGCAGAGCTGTCGCTGACGCATTCAGTGCCCTAACGTCTTGCTTTTAAAAGCTTCATGATTTCTCGTTCCATATGCGTTTTCCCGCGACCCATGATTCTGACATTATAGGAGAGGGGGTACAGTCTTCGGAGCGGTTGCAATGCTTTGGCAGATTTGCTGTGTTTCCTGCAGCTAGAGCGAAGTTCGGTGCAGCCTTAAGTGCTGGTTACTGCAATGGCCTTTTTGTCCCATGTAGGCCTTTACACAGGACAGTGCGAGCGAGTATAATAACATCGGTTGTGCATTTTGTGAACGGGCTCTGGTTCTTGACGTTAGATTTCTTTCTTATGCGGTTATTTTTAAAGATACCGAAAAAAGGTGACGAAGGTATTGTAGACGCTGAAAAGGCAGTCATAACACCGCACTTAATGGCTACCTTTTTGATGTTATGCGAGTCTTCGTGTATGTACGGTATTACCCCAACTCCTTCTTCACGACCCACACAAAGCAGAAAATCCTATCCACTAGCCAAGCAATCCTTCGTGGTAAAAGGGGTGAGGTATTGCTTCATTCAGAACGTTTCAAAAGCATATTAAAACAGCCTGATTCATAAAAAATCAGCACTTCTTACCAGTACGTAGCTGAAGGCGCTGAGCTCCGAATTCCTTTTCCTCTTCTTCGTTCCTTGTTGCGCGAGCTCGCGTGATGGAGCATGCGATGGGAATAAGATAAGCCCAAAAGGCTTGTGATGCACAGTTAGCGACTGTTGCGCATGATTGTAAGTATCGTGAGAAGAATATGTTATACGCTAGCGTAAGGACATCGTTAGGCAGAAAAGACTGGTTAACACGCAAGTGACTCTCTACCGTTCAGAACCGTGTCGTACTATTTCGAGTCGCATCCATCTCCTAGTCAAGTTGCAAGCTAGTTTGCAAAAGAGATTCTACCCGACCACATTTGTTCAGGAGTGTGTTGGACGATAAGCATTAGGTGCACACAGCAAAGCCCCAAACTCTGTGGCACAGTGTTATGAGCTGGGAATCTTTCGAAGCACGGGAAGCTCAGAGTTAAATGTTATATGGGGAACGCCTGAGCAAAATGGACGTCAACAGATAGGCTGCTAAAATATAAAAATAAGCATAAATAAAAAGCGTTGGCTCACAATAGAAGAAAAGAACTAGGAAACTAAATAACATACATGCAGGACACACGTACGGAGATATGATATAAAGAGTGGCAAACGGCCGCTAAAAAAGCACGAAATGTAAATATTGTATAATTCAATGGAAAAGAATCAAATTGTAGAACTGTATAGACATTGGAAATGACAGATGAAGAAAGGATCTTCTCTTATCTTACCTTATCTAGCTGCAATACCTAGGCAGCTAGATAAGGGTGCCTTAGAACACGCCACTACAAAAGAAAGTTTAACCAAAAAGATGACACTTGCGCAGTGTGTGGTACACCCTTACAAACTATTGAACATCTTTTGCGCGAACGTGCTGGTATCCATCCGGATACCGATGCAGGCTCACTCACCCTCCCTGAGTCTCTAAAATTTATAGATATCACTGGTCAGATGAATGAATCTAGGTACAAATAAGCAAATAGCGATGAGGAAATTGCATGGTGACTGAAAAGCAGTAAGGAGAAATAAGGTCACAAGCTTAGAAATAAAAAAAATGTCATTGAAATGAGGAAGTACTCGACGGATTAATAAAACATTTAAGAAGTAAGGGGAAACAAGAGCCGAGCATGGTGCAAACTACCGCTACCTCCTTGCGAAGGAGACATTCATATATCTCATCCATCCATCCGGGACCGCGCCAGCCGCCTGTAGGCGAGGGCAAAAAAAAAAAGTCTGGTTTATGTCATAAAGTGCCGCAGAGCAAGAAAAAAAAAAACAAGCTTGAGCTTATAAAAAACTGCACACTGGAGAAGTGGGAGGAAACGCTGCTCAGCTCAGGTCTAGAGGACCAGATCTCGTACCAAAGGCGACACATGTAGCCGACTTCTCCTGTAGGGGTTCTGAACTGAACTCAGAATTTTTTGTCGAAAAATCCTTCATTCATATTCCACTAACCCAAACATAGTTTTTCTTCTAGAAATTTTAGGCGAAAGCCTTTATTCTCTCATCGTTGTCGTCAGCAAAAGTGTCACATCTTTCCGGCGGCTCTGATTGGACGAGACGGGATGTAGTCATGGAGATCTCGACCAATCACAGAGCACCACTACAGTATGCGCGAATGCGTGCCTTATATAGCCGTATGCCAATCAATGACCAGATAATAAAAATACCTAAATAATGAATTAATTAGTTATAAATAATACATGCTAATTACTAATCATTAATTGATTAGTAATTAGTAACAGTTGCGTAATGCGATAGCTAATTACTTATTAATGCCGCGCATCCGGTAAAATCAACCACACAACAGTAAACATAGAACTTAGGAGATCATTGTTTTATATCAGCAACAATATTGTGTCATTATTGTGAAATCTTGCAATAAGCAGCATTAAAAAAATTCTAATCTGATTTATTTTTAAGGCAAAGAAAAACGCACTGCTACGAAGAAAAGAAGCAGGCAAGTGTGTACTCAGAAACATCCAGTTAATTCTTTCCTGCTTTTTGTAAAGCAGGTTTCTTAGCATAAAGGTGCTATTTGCGGAAGAGCACGCTTTACAGGCACAATGCTACTTGTTTGTGGACTGCTGGCATATAAATGAGGCGACAACTTCCGACTTCGTCGTGAAAATCATACAGCCCTGATTTCCAACCACTTTTGAACACGAAGATACAAGTAGCGCGATCTCTTCGCTGCCAAGCAGAATTCACAAAATAAATTCATTCGCAGAATGTGAAAGAGTAGTCCCTCGCTATACTCGTAGCAGCATTCATCTCTACATGCGCCACAGTCGCGTTGCAGAATACAGCACTCCGGCTTTCGCCTTTCATCACTTTAGTCGTCAAGCTGTCGTCGAATTTTTAAGTACTTTTTTGGACCCTATTTGTGTTCTTGCTTTAAAATCAGGGATGATCAATATGAAAGATGTGGAGGAAATGCCATAGCTTTCCTCTCTCCCTTTAATTGTTTCGTCGTTCAGCAGCCTACCGCATGTTCCGCATCGCTTCGACCACAACCGCTGCTCTCGATGTCTCTAAGCCACTGCCATCACTATCACTAGCTATAGGCCTTCACTACAAGCTGCTATAGCCGCACTTCCTTTATAGTTGGTGTTTCATTCTGGTTGGTGTCTCAGTATAGCCGGTGTTTAATAATATCTGGCATATTATTATTGTCCCTAGCTTCGCACATATTCCAAGGTTGGACAGTCTTCGCTTTCATATCACTGCCACTGGTCTCGCCTTAAAAAATGTTGATTAATCAATTTACCGCTACCGTGTTCTTTGTGTTATTATGTTCGAAATTATTTTCATTAGTCTGCGCATTTTTGTGTGCATTTCATCTCATACCCAGTTGAAAAATACTACAAAAGATTTCTATTGTTACGACAAAGTTGCTGTGTGCTTTTTGACAGGAAACCTGAAGTAACAACAGAACTTTCTGTAGTAACATCAAACTTTTCTGCAGTTACAACAGAAAATTACTAAAGACCTCTAGGCAACAGAAAACTACAACAGAAAAACTAAAGAACAACAGAAAAGAATTATAAAACTACACAAAAATCTGACGTTTATGACAGAATTACAGGATATTTTGTCGTATTTCTGACCCAGTTCTGTAGTTGTTTTTTTAGACTGGATACTGCCATGTCCTCAATGTACTGTGCGATAAAAACTTAGCTGGAATATCAGAAAGAATGAGGAAGTACTATTCCTACTGCACCTTCCGAGTCTGAGGCGCATGCGCACAGAACGATGACACCTAGTCGCATGATGCATGTCCCGATCGTGTAACTCGCGAATCCTTTCATAGTGCATATCACTTTTAAAAGTCTGCGCACAAAAACTTCTAGTGCAACGAACCCTGCACCACTACCACAGAAAAATGCACGTTGAGCTGCCGGTCCACTACAATATATACAAGTGAGAAGAGGACCGCCTCTCTGTGCAGCAAATATAAAGTGAGGTGACTCGTGGTATCCAGAACAAAGGCAACTCAGTTGACAGCACAAAACTGTTCCGGGACACCGATCTCTTAAAGTATTCTATCATCGTCACTATTCTTCCCATTCATGCATCTCAATGGGCACAATTGGTCTACTCGAAAACCGTAGCACGCACCGTCCTTTCTGTATTCATTTAGGCTTCAGGGAGTCATTAGATAATTCACAATTCACTAATTCACACTTCCACTAATTCACAAAGACGGCTCTTGGTCAGAAAAGGAATTGCAGGGGAGAAGACGAGATAATATAGAGGTTGGAAGGGAGCTACTCTTTGGATAAGGCGGGAGGTGAGGCAAGCACTGCGCACTAGCAGTTTAAGATCCCGCCCCGGCCGGACCCAGAACTCGTAAATTGGAATGTAATTCCGGTCGAGGTTGCACTCGCCTGGTCAGGCGTGTGTGTCTGGCGGTCCCAAGGAGTTGAGATGCGGTGGATAGGCCAGGACACGGAGAGATGGCGTGGGTTTTCCGTCTATCATGCTCCGGAGCCGGGCATTGGTGCCAGTGCGCAGGCATTGTCTATGAAAGAGCTGTGCAGGTAGCTGGCTAGGGGCCCCTCATAGACAGATACGAGACTTACTGGTCGAGTGGTAGTGAAAAGCAACCTTTATTTAACGCGGGCATCGTTAATGTAGCCTTTCGTCGAATGACACTAACCAGTTAGTTAAGATGCACGAATTCCCGAAAAGCAACACAAGACAATCCAAGAAACCCAAATATTAGCCAAACCCAACTATATTACGGGACATTTCTGCACTCCTTCGAGATTTTTATAGCTCTCCAGAGCATAAACCGATAGACAGTAAAAGAGACGTATTAAATGAATGCAGAAAGAATGGCCGGTCATCCGCTACAGCAAGGTGACTAATTCTCATTGGCTTCGGCGCCGGGAAAAACAACTGATGAAAATCTTCCACATGTATGGCTATAAGGAACTCCTAGCTCTATGCCGTCACCTTCGTTCGAGCATGTCCGGAATGAGACTAAAACGTGAATGGGAACAGTACCGCAGCACTTGTGTTTCTGGCAGTTTTAAGTTACAAACTTCGTTTCTCCGTTTAGTGTGAAATATTCGGAAGCACGCGAAGCGCAAAGGCTGATTCTTCTACTCGTGCCCCACGAGCAGCTCGTGCCACTTTCGAAGAAGAAAACGCTCATCTGGTGACAAAGCTATGGCGGCGAAGCGCAACGTCTGCTTCCAGGGCCTTTCTTCCCTCGAGAGCTCTGAGGGCGTGTGGCCAGCCGGGGCTTCTGGAGCCTCCTCAAAGGGGTTCCGTGTCCAGTCCTCACGCTCAGATGCCACCTCGACCGAAGAATGCCACCCAGGGGCGTCGATGGCCGGTTCTGGCCCTGGCAGCGGCGACTCCGCCCAGCTGCCCAGCGAAGAAGAGACGCTGACCACTTCCAGTGTCTCCTCCAGCGGCGTGACCCATACGCGGAGTGCAGACCAGAGGTCGAGCTCCTCCAGCGCGGCTGCCACCTCCGTGTCTCTGCAGCGGCGTGGTGGCACTCCTTCCCCTGCACCGGGACAAAGGGACCGGCGCTCGCGGCGAGTGAACGCCCTATTGCTCAGCTTCCTGGGCGTCTTCGTGGCGGCATGCGCTGCTACTGTTTTCGCGGATCGCAGGTGGAACCTCTTCGGGGGGGACACGGCGTTGCCGGCCGCTGCCGATGGTGCAGCTGCGTCGGCTGGCGCGGCGCCTCCTTCGGCGAATCTCCGCGCTACCGCCACGAACGTCAGTGGGGTAACGACGGATGTGAGTGCGCAGCTTAAGTTCAGTCTTTCCGAGGCACAGCTGGGTACACTGAACACTGAACAGCCAGCTCGGTACACTGAACAGCCAGCTTAATGATTAGCCTGCTTAATGGTTAATGGTTTGTCTGGAACAATATGTCACCATACAGTTATTAGCTATGGGACCTCATACTTTGTTGGGCGAGTTGGTAAACATCCATTATTAATTTAAACAGCGCGAACCAGAAGACACAGAAAACAGAAGAAGCGCTTGTACTGTGGCTTCCTTTTATCATGTCCTGTGTCTTATGGTTCACGCTGTTTAAATTAATAACGGGACCCCATGCTGCGTATTGCTGCTTGAAACGGGAATGTAACTAGCATTTAAGGGTTATCCTGCGCAGAAGCATCTGAAATCCTTCCTAGATCATACAATGCACATAAATAAAAAAACGCAAGTCATTTTCATATAGGTAATTCTCAACGTGATAGAGCACAACAAAAAATAATAATTTCAGCAAGGGGTTTAAGCGTTGCCCAAGCGTATGTCTTCGTAACGAAAACTGAATTCACAACAAATCAGAACCATTGGAAATGATGGCGTCTCGGTCGATTTTTTTGTTCCCTTTTGCTGAAGGTACAGTACTGGGGCAGCGAACGTAGATAAAAAGGACAAAATTATTGTCTGGATTTCAAAGAAACGAATCATCACAGCAAGCCATCAAGAAATAAACCGAGATCATAAGCCTAACCGAGAAGCATAGCGCCTCTTAAAGGAGAATCGCTTCACTGGAAGCAAGAAAAGTGTGCTAGGACCATGCAATACGTTTCTAGCATCATAATATAAAATATGTTGTCGCGCCAGTCTGTACACATGCTCTTAATAATACTTCTCGAGAATTTGTTTCAATTCAAGGACATTGTAGACAAACAAAAATTCTACAACATTTATTCCGCTTTATATGACCACATGTTCCGTACGTTGCCCTAACGATGTAGAAGTTGCTGCAACCACACTGATTAAAATGGTTATTACATTCTATCAACACATCCTATCAGGCTCGGACCACTTCCACCACTAAGAGGATCGTGTCCGCGACCGCGGCTCGCTCTCCGCTGTCGAAGAGGAAGGGGCACAAAGTGGTCGGCGGGCGCGACACGACCTCCGCCGACGTGAATACCGAGACGGGCGTCGATGAAGCCGCCACTTCCACAAAAAACCACCACAGGACTAAGCCGGTGAGCTACTACTGAATTATCGCAACCTGAATGCCGTCAGCTAATAGGCAGTTTTAGAATAGGATCGGAGAGAATATGGGAACGCTAACCCCAACTGGCCACACCAGTCGCCCACTAGTCTATCCTCCTAGCCGATAGGATCATCCTAATTTAAGACTCGCTAATGTCCAACATGTTGTGTAATTCGATGCGAGCAGGATCAAATAGAACTGCACCGCTTTCCGCTGAATTCGCAAACACTGCTCAATTTCTTTTAACGCAATAGAATCAGAGGCCCCCTTCTCCAGCAATTCCGGCGTCATTGTTGAGAGTGGTAAAACACGGCGGTGAGAGTTGGAAGGTGGCAGCTGACAGGTGATGCAGTCGTCGGATTTTGTGATGCCACGAGTCCACATGACAAGGCCCAGTTGGCAGGCGCCGTCAGCTTCGTGTTTGAGAGATGGTCAGGTAGGAATCCAGACTTCCATAAACCTTGGATCTTCCAGTCACACTAGCTAGCACTCTGCATTGCACGCATGATCGGGCGGGTAGGTTAAAATGAGGATTTAGGTTGGGTGATCTATCACATAATGTGGTATCTTACGTCGGTGCGAAATTCTTACACACAATACGATTTTGTGGTTGGCATCAAAAATTTGTTGCCTGCTCCTTTTGCGCTGTAGCCTTGTCGCGTTAGACCTATCGCACAACAAAGACATCCATCATACACCACATTCCTTTTACTATCTGTCGCATGACATACATTTTTCTTATTGATACCTTCGCGCCAGATAATGCGTTTGGTTTGGATTAGTTCATGGCGGTTAAAGTACCAAAGCGACTCAGGTTATGAGAGAAGCCGTAGGGGAGGGCTTCAGAAATTCCGACCACCTGGGGTTCTTTAACGTGCACTGACATCGCACAGCACACGTGCGTCTTGCTTTTCGCCTCCATCGAGAAGCGGCCCCATGGGCGGGATTCGATCCCACATCCTTGGGAACAGTAGCCGAGCGCCGTAACAACTGCACCACCACGAAGGGGGTGTACGCTAATGAGTGTATATTGGATAATAAAGGCAAAAATTAAATTATTATTGTCTGAGCGAACAGCAAAGTGAAATGACATGAGCGATTCTTTTCAAGAATAGCAGGCAGGCGCAATCCATTGTTTTTCTACGTCTACAGACTTTTTTGGATTCTACTATACTAAGCAAGTGACAGGCATAAAAAATAATTGCGCTCACAGTTTGCCAGTTAGCGTTCTATTTAGGCATCAAGACACGTTTCATCAGCCAGCTGCTCCCTCTCACGGAGGAAGTATCCGAGTACAGTTTTCGTTCACGTGTTGCAAGTCACCAGCCAGACTATGCTGACTGCAGGGCGAAGGCCTCTTCAATATTCCTCCAATTACCCCGGTGATGGGCTAGTATATCCACTTTACCCCCCCCCCCCCCCCCCCCCCCCGAACATCTTAACCCCATCCGCTCACCTGCTTTCTGCCGTTCCCTGAAACGCTTTCATTTACTTGAAATCCAAGTGGTTACCCTTAGCAACCTCGGTTATCCTCTCTAAGCACTACATACTCTGCCCTTGCCAATTTCTTCTTCCTGACTTTCACTAGAGGATCATTAACTCGAATTATTCCTCTAGCCCACTCTCACGCTTCCTATCTCTTAAAGTTACACCTGCCATTTCTTTTTCCGTAGCCATCTTTATTGTCCTCCTTGGCGTTCATAACCGTCGTCTTCTGCTTATTATGTAGGCCTACCATTCTGCTTTTCTCATCTAGGTCATCAAACATTGCATTTCATCCTCTCACATATTTATCAAGGCAATGTTATCAGCGTATCGCCGATTACTGAGGTATTCTCTATCAATCCTTATCCGTAACTGCTTCGATTCCATGTCTCTGAATACTTTTTTCTGAGCAAGCTCTGAATAGTACTGGGGAAATCGGGTCTCCGTGCGTAACGCTTTTCCTTACTGGAATTTTATTATTTCTTTGTGCAGAGCTATGGTTGCTGTTTAGTTACTATAAATATTTTCAAATACTTTCACATACGGCACATCTACAACTTGGTTCGCAATGCCTGCATGACTGCAGAGGTTTCGACTGAGTCAAATGCTTTTTCGGAACCAATGAATGCTATGTACAGGGGCTGGTTATATTTCGAGCATTTTTCTATCAACTGGTTGGTGGTACGGATATTATCGTTAGTAGAGTACTTTTTCAAAAACAAAAATGCTTCTTTGGTTGATTGAAGTCAGGTTGCTCTAATTCTATTAGCGGTTGTCTTAGTACATACCTTGTACGTAATCGATAGTAGGCTTACTGGTCCTTCGTGATGAACACGGATGAGAACAAATTTAACAATAGCCTCGAATAGAAGCCTCGGTTGGTTTCTCGCAATTCTTTCTTTCCCGGACTCCCTAGGGGGCGCAGTGGTTACGGCGCTCGACTACTGTTCCCAAGGACGCGGGATCGAATCCCGGTCTCGGCGGCCGCTTTTCGATGGAGGCGAAAAGCAAAGCGCCCGTGTGCTGTGCGATGTCAGTGCACGTTAAAGAACCCCAGGTGGTCGAAATTTCCGGAGTCCTTCACTACGGCGTCTCTCATAGCCTGAGTCGCTTTGGGACGTTAAACCCCACAAACCAAACCAAACCTACATAATCGCTTACGTACTTTGGACGTCATCTCCGGCAAATGTGTTCACAAATCAAAACCTTCCCAGTCATTTGGCGCTCTTGGTTCTTTCATGCATTCTCAAAGCATGCTTTTCTGTATATATAGCCGTGAACGTCGAGTTTCGTTTAGATTGAAAGGCACCGTGTGGCCAAATGTGCGAGCTATACGTAAGGGCATATTATTTACAGGAAAACTTTTATCCCCAAATTCGTTCCTGCGCTCCATCCACACTTCCTCGCGGAAATCGCAGCGGAGGGAGACTTCTCGAGGAGCGCTTAATAGGAAGAAATAACAAGTGCCGCTATTTAATTTTCATTGAGTCTCATGTGGAGGAATACTGCTTTAATCACCGAATCTACTGGAGACTGCACGTCAACTGGAGGCACGTGTTTGTGAATTATGCGTAACATGCTTACACCTCGGTCGCACGGGCAACTCGCCACTCCCTTGAGCTTGACTCTTAATGAGGATCATGCAGGAGTTCCTCCTCAATACAGTTGTCACCGTCTCACAAAGCTAAGAAGCTTTTCACAGCAGCCCCTATGGGCTCATTACGCACTGTTAGTTGTTCTCATCCGTGTTTTTTTTTTATCAGTTTTGCCAGTTTTTACTGAAACTGTGGCACACTGACTAAAATCAATAGTTGTTAGTCAGCCCTGCACCTCTTCCCTTTTTCCTGTTTGTGCAAGTGCGCTGTCATACTCATTAAATATCATACCAACTTTCCCATTAGTCTACGGTAGCGTTAAACGCATTCGTTTCATTCCCCTCATAGGCAGAAAACAAGCATCATGCCACTTCGAGTCGGAAAGCTGTACATAAGCAACACTTCAGTCATTAGCGCCCTTTTCTCTTCCTTTTTGCAGAAGCGCCGCATATCAACCCCGCGACGCACCACCCGGCCAAAGGGGGCAAGGACGGGTCGAAAGGCGCACGCCCCGCGGGGTCCCGCAATCGAAGGTCAGCCGCATCAGCATCCGCCGTCGGTGAGCGCTAACGCCACCTCTATCCCAGACAGGAACGGAACGGGATACGAGTTTGTCACCATGCTCCGGCGTGTATTGTTAGGAGGGGTGTGGTTGTATGAAGGGGAAGTTGAATGAGGTAGCCCACTCTCCGTGGGATAGGAACAAAGGCCCGTCACGCATAACTCCGTTCTCTCAACGGTAGGGTCCCGCGACTTTTTTCTCCTCACTGGTTGTTTCGCAGCGAATGAAACGGTGATTGTTGATGAGAGGTGCCTCCGAACGCAACCTAAAGGTAACATACACTCCCTGAATGCAGGAAATGATTACGATGAAGGTACTTGCACAGTGTGACTGTTGTCATACTATCACCTCCTGGCTTTTCTCAAGGCTGGTTTTTTCGGGTATAAGGAATGAAAAACTTACATAACGCAACCTAAAGGGGAGAGCACCCCAGGAAGAATGCTAGTAATTTATCAGAATGTTGTGAATTTAAAACCATTATAAAAATATTGCACGCAGAGGATTCGAACAGATATTCTAGTGCTGAGGTAAGTATAGTGTCAATCCATTGCGCCTTTTTCTTTTTTTTTTTGTGCCTAACTTCGCCTGACGTAAAAAAATTAAAATTGCTTCATGCGCATCAGTTCATCAAATACACTTATCCACGCGGGCGGCTGAGGGACAGCCAGGTATATTTCCCCCATGCACTGAAGGGACGGAAATGGCGGGCTTAATATGCGCTCTTTATCGATGTGACAATATTTCCGTTATCTGTCACCAGGTGACGCTGCTCAGAAGACCCTACCGTTGAGAGAACGGAATCACGGGGCCCGTTACTACCATTTCCTGTCTAGCCTTTGCTGTAAACGATACAGACACTGCAACGCTGTAGCCACACTGATCTCGTGCGATTTCGCGAGTTTGTTTTATGACCCCGGCAAAGGCTTCTCGCCAAGCTTAACAGCTGAAAAGACGCCCTTCTACCATTTTTTACTTGAAACTTTATACGAGAGCAAGATTTCGAGGCAAATACAACTGTTTATAATATGATATGACGTCGAGAGATTAGCGACGAAGCTGTTATCGCGTTGAAACGGGCGGCAAGACGCTGCCATGTTGTTAACTCTACGTACGCCACCAACACGAAAGCCTACGCGTGAAAATACGAATCTCGCCTACGTCCGTGAGACTCACGCAGGTCCTAACCCTGGGGGTCACGGCCCAAATAGTTGCGCCGATGAGGCAGTGATCCTTTCCGCCATCGGACAACAATAAGTCCCACCTCGCGCGGCGAAGGTTCATTATGTGGCCCTTTTTCCAAGCATTTGACCCCAGAAGAGCCGAGCATCAGGCCGGGGGAAAGCTTGTACCCATTGAAAACCGGTGGGTACCCGGCGGCAGCAGAGATCGAACCTAGTACCTCCCGAATGCGAGGCGGATGCTCTACCACAAGGTGCACCGCTTCGGCCACAGCGCGAAGAAACAGGACACAGGAGAAGACATCCCATCTTGTGTATGTCTTCTCCCTGTCTCCTGTTTCTTCGCGCTGTGTCTATTTTTTTTTTTAATCTTACGCTGTCCCCTCAATTTTTACTTGTGCGAGCTTTGGAACTGGGGGAGAAAATTTCGGCGTAAACTATGGCCAAAGAATGAAAGGAAACACTTTGGCACTAGCAGAAAGGAAAGCGCTTCCACGGAGCTCATCTCATGATCGGCTCCGTGATGATTTGTTGGCTCTGCATACCCCAGGCGATGCTGCAGTGCGGCACGCCTCTGTTCACGCTGTGTTCAAAGCCCCGACGCGAGTTCTACTACCGGCCCGAGGCGGACGCCTGCTCCCAGGTCGAGGGGCCATCGGAGTCTTGGCCTTCGCTGTGCAACCGCAGCCCCAATCGGTTCGGCTCCCTGGGGAGCTGCCGCCGGAGCTGCATGGCCTCCACCATGCCGGCACAGCGATGCTTCGACAAGCCGCTCTTCGCCGCATGCTCCAGGTCAGCGTGTGCACTCTCATTCTCGATATGACCTTAAAAATCGGCTTACGTGACTACACCAGATCAATATTTCAGTGAGCATTTATTAGTCCGAAATACCTGATCCGGAGGTTCAAAGCCTAGCAAAATCATCAAACGTTTCAATCTCCGCTTGACGTTTTATTGTTGAGTATCCCGTGTACACTTCATGTATTCCGCCCTCAACACGGCTCTGGAATGTGTTCATTGGTGGGCGTGACCAAATGGTCTCGCAAATTGTATGGGTATTTTATTAGCTATTCTTACTTTTGCCCATCCGTCAAAAGATCTATTTATTACTGACAAAGATGTGTGAAAGGATATTCCCGCTGGTCGAGTAGAGCACGTGACGCTTTTACCGACGCAAGCACGTTGCCACTGTGTGGGAGTGAACGGCTGGGGAGCGTACCTTCTTGGATCTGCGCGCGGAAGTCGATGTCGGCGAGCGCATTGTACTCGCGAAATTACGACACCAAGTCTCGCCATCATATTTATTTTCCCTAGCATACATTACGTCTCCCTGTCTGTACAGGCACAGATCTATTTTTGCTCGGTGTCCTTTGAAGAGAAAATGGGCGTTTTTCTTGTTCATCCGCCGTAGAACGTCGGGAAGGTCGAATCTCCCATAACTGAAGAACATGGGAGATGATAATAAATGTTGGTCGAAAGCCAAATTTCAATGAGAACAGTACAAGTTATCTCGTCGTGAACTTACTAGCTTTACTTTACTACTAACATACAGGCTTTGACTAAATATTAATAACTGTAGCTGTACCTTTCAAATAATTTATTCTCCGCACAGGTAATCCTAATTTCTGACTAAATATTACCAAGGTCGCGGTAAGCGAAGGCAGGATTCTTACCAGCTCTAACCAAACGGAAGGTTAGAGGGGGGGGGGGGGGGGGCTTGTTTGCTCGCCAGCGTTTTAGGAAGGAGACTTGCCTCCGCCTGAAGCCAACTCCTAATCGAAACATTGGCTAGCGGAAGGTTCCCCCCTCTGCTCTTGTTGCCATTGATTTATGGCGTTACACCAGCCCTAGAAATAAATTTCTCAATTTTCACGGTGGATAAAGCAATATCCAACATATCCGCACAGTATGCGGCATCTCTGTTCCCTCTGTAGTATTTCGAATACGCCATGGTATGTAGCAAAATCCCGAATCGCAATACTATTAAAATATTTCCGTTTGGGTAGTAGCGTGGTAACTTCTTGAGTTGCGCAGAAGAAATATCGAACAGATTATAGTCTATGCGATATGGTCGAACACTATCTTTTCTTCCAAAGCCGCGGAGCCCGATGGATAGTACTAAATCTACTTAATGACGCCAACCTGAATGTTCTATACCAAGACGAATATGTCCGTATTTTTCTAACATTTAACATGGACGTTATATTTCGTGAGCGTCATCTTGAACCTTCTTTGAATGTGCCCCGCAGTCATAATATCAGAAAAAAAAAAGCTAACTTAAATTTCTTCCTCGAAGTATTGGCCGTACTGGTAGAAAATGTTTCTTTTAACGCTACAGGACGACGACGATCAACAGCGCTTTCATGCACGCCTGGCTCTTTTTTTTTTCTCCTGTAGCTCTGAACAAAATGTCACAAACGCCTCACCTAATCGCTGTCTTCACACCCAGCCAAAACCTAACATATGTGCAGCCTTATTCTATTTGCAAATTGCGCATTGCGCCATACACGAGCATAAATAAAAATCATTAGTTCAAACTTCGTTACACGAATTTACAACGGTGGTTGTTTACGTGTTTCGTTCGGCGCGTAGGCAGCTGGTCAGCTCTGCTTGGTGGTTCTTCGACGGCCGACGCTGCCTGCCATGGCAGTTCCCGGAAGGCCAGTGCCCCGAACCTGGGCCCGTGTTCCGGACCCGAGCTCAATGTAACCGGCAGTGCAGCGTTCGCCATGCCCCCTCCGGCGCCGGGTCTCCAACCTGGAAGGTATAATGCTCTTCGCATGGTCTATTGTAGGTTTCCTAATTAAAAGCTTGGCTCGTAGCACTCTGTACATTTTCATGTGAAAAAAACACGAAACAACACTAAAAAATAAAGTTATTTGATGTAGCGCATCCTTAATGCAATGTGTGCAGCATATGTGCGAATTATGATGAAATATTAGTGGATAACGACAGAGCCGGCTGACTATTTCAAAGTGACATTGAGGACTAATTGCAGTTGGTCAACTTATATTGATTATAGTATTCTAACATAATGCTTGGTTTCGTATCTCTTATAAGCAAGGAAAGACCAAAAAATAAGCAAAAACATTGCCGGCAAGCGCTCCTTCCTCACAATAACAGTAGTGACCTCGATGCTTGCTCCGTACCTCAAATCTCAGAGGCTATGTTGTATCCTCGGCGATCACTTGAGCCGCGTTCGTCATCGTCGACACTTTCAATGTGCTCAGGGGAAAAGCGGCAAGGTTTTAAACTCCATTTTTGTTTGGTATATATTCGCCTTGAGTTAACGGAAAAAAGTCAGCATGACCGTAGATGGCCAAACAATCAGTTTGGCCAGTTTGGCCATCTACCTCCATCTACATTACCTAATTACCCAAACAGCGGCCTATAGCCATCCTTTAATCAAATAAAGGCTTTTTTCATACACTCATTCGCACGAGACGGCTGTAGTGTTTAGTACCAGCCTCGCTAGATGGCGCCACTCGTCTAGCTGGAGAGTCGTCGTTACTGTTTTGTTCTTTATTTTGCGTGCCTGGATTTCTAAACACTTTCGTTGCCTGGAACAGCTTTGTTTCAGTTTGGCTCATTTTTACCTTTTTTTTTTTGTCTTGGTACCGCTGCTCTTTCCTTCAGCGTCCTCCAGGGCGTCCCTACCCTTGATGAACTAAATTACGAACTCGTTCTCAGGAAGTCGGACTTTCTACAATGATTTGCCTATACTCCCATAGAATTCGGCTTGCCATTAGGTTTGCATAGCATCTGAAAGCGCCCATGGACGTTATGGGTATTCTCCATGCTGATTTACCTTCATGATAACTATCCCGGAGTACTTCGGGAATTCTGTCCGATAGATAACTGATTTTTCGAAAACTCGGCAATGTGTACCTTCATTTATCAATGCATTAGAGATAGTGACCAATTTGAATTCTATAGCTAGATATATAGATGGATTTATTGAAAGAAAAAGCAGAGAGGTTGGTTGGAATAATTAAAATCTGGCCTGCTACTCTGCACTGGGGAAGGGGAGAAGAAAGAAGATCATGATGGGTGACGATGTGGGACAAGGCATATGAAATGTATATACAGGTACAGTAGCTTGCCTCACAAGCGCTAATCAAGCCCGCTGGCGCACAAAAAACGGCAAAGAGCACGCACTGTCTGGACACCCTTCCCCTTGTCCTGCCAAGCGCCCAGCAGCAGTTCCTAGATGCAGCAGCTAGATGCATTGCATGTCAACCGGCTGGTTTTGTAAACTAAAGGTAATAAAGACAAAAAAAAAAAAACGCGCCGTAGAGTTGTGGTTTCTTGGCTAGGTAACGGAAGGATGCTGGTTCAATTCAAGGCGGGGATATTTGCTTTATTAGTAATATTTTATTAGTATTAGTAGTAGCAGTTCGTGGGAAAGGCTCTGGCGACACACTCGAACGATAAGAGCTGCTGACACATTCGTTCCACGTCAGTCATGACAAGAATATTTTCTCATTTAAATAAAAAAGTCAGGCGTTCTGCATCTGCTTGTCTCTCAGTCTTCGCAGCGCTGCCACCCACCCTCGAGGCTCGCCTGCGGGCCCCGGCAGCTTCGCTTCCCGTACTTTGCCGAGATGTCCCGCAAGGGACGCATGCGCTGCCGACTGGCCTCAGAGGAGAGCGTGCTGCACGCCCAACGCTGCCTGGTGGGCGCCAACAAACACCGCAGCCTTGGCCAGTGCCGCGCCAGCTGCGTCCGACAACGCCGCAGCCGCGGGGTTCGATCCCCTGCCCTGCGGAGGAACCAGGAACGCCGGGCCTCACAGAGGCGCTGGCGATCCAAGCGGCGCTTCCACTGAACGAGAAAATAAGAGTCCAGAGATACGGGCGAACTTCGCCAAAGTCTTATTGTCCCAACAAATAGAACGTCTATGTTTCTTGGGTATCTGGCTAAGAACGTCGGGAAAAACGGCTGGTCGCGATGGTGGCAGTTTAACCATTTAATGTGTCCTGCTGCACCCCAAGCAGCACGTCGGTCCGAGCTTCGATTATCGTCTACCTCGTGGGACCATGGGATGATACGATTTTCTTAGGAGTATTGTTTACCGCGGGTCAGGTTTCTCTGTCCTGATTTCTTTTTCAGCGATACGCACTATGACACGTTTGTTCACGCATTCGGCAACGCAGTTGCATAGATTTCTCATTAATATTGTATTCTGTGCAGGACATTTTACACTTTCCCCTTTTTGTTTCACAGATACGTGCATGTGGTCTTGTCACTGATTGTGGCACACGGATAGATTTGCGCAACGCGCCTTCAACGCTTTCTTTGGTGCGCGGGATGCGCTGAGATTAGGCTAGAATGATCGCAGGTAAGCACAAGTGTTTCCGTAATATGTTCAGAAGTTTGCCAATATCTCCTGGCTGGCTTTTCTAGGCGTTTCTGCGGCGACTTTAAATTGAGCACTGCTTTGGGCCTCCTTGCAAACACATATGTGGCTATTTGCAATTCAAAGTAGGTTCTTTGATGGCTGCATGGCTGCCCAGTGTCATTTGTAGAACTGCAGTCACATCTGCCACTTTTTCCTACCAAAAATTTGAAGGCATTTGCCAGTAAAACAAACTGCTTCTGCATGACGACCAACGAGCACGCCTGCTGCTGTAGCCGTCGTTAATTCGCTGAGTTCACAATTAATTTAACAAAGAGCTCAGTACGACACCAGTCTCTTCATTTTCTACCTTCAGCATTGTCACGACTACGTGACAATATTTCGTGGTAGATACGGTTATATTTTAGCAGGTTCGGGTAAGTGTTCGTAGCATGCCTTCAGGCGACGGTCTGAGTAGTGTATTGTTTTTTACTGGGCGGAGGGAAGGTCCGGCGGGCCGCGCGTAGAAGGCTTTGTTCAAGTCAATGAAGTCCTGTTTCTCTTCGCTTCACTATGGCTCTCTCCACCAGAGTTTTCTGGAGCTCATGCGGTGGAGTGCGACCTTGTTGAGTGTGGGAAGGGAAAGGTGGAGTAGCTGTCACACTTGGGGAGGAGGAGGAGGAGAAGGAGGAGGAGGAGGAAATAACTTAATTCAATGCACTATTAAGCATCGAGAATGTCCTGGGTCAGAGTCACCAAGGCCAAATGGTCTTTCAGCTGAACAGAAGCTAACCAAGCCCGCCACGTGGGGGGAGGAGGGTGTGAAAGGTGAGGTGACTGTATTGCAACAGGGAAGGAAAATATACACTGTTCTAAGTTGGCATAGTGTTCAGGACAATTCGGGCATGCAGGGGAATGTCTGATTTGGTATAGAAATGATCGCGCAGGAGTAAGGAGTGTATTTACTTTTATGCGTCTAAGTATACGTATTTGCGTGGTAGTGAGGGATTTATCAGGAAGAAGTGTACGAAGTGTTTCTCTAATGTCATAGTGAATGTTGAGTGAAGAGTAGTATCCTACGTGGGTGTATAAGGCCAGGGAATTTCAGGCGCCCGGTGCTAAAGTTCGCGAGCAAGGCGATGCACTACCTGATAGCCTGGGATTCCAGCTTGACCAGGAATCCACCTCAGTGTGACAGTATTGGGAAGTAGTTTTGTGCGAGTTCTGTGCAGATCATCTTGCAGTTCATCGGGAATGCGACCCGTGTGAATGGCGCGTATAGCCTGTATTGAATCAGTGTATATTGTATATCCTGGTGGGTTAGAGGGTGCTTGTGCAAGTTGCTGAATACTGGCGACTATTAGCAGGGGCTAGAGACTTGCCGTAGCGGGAGGATCTATGTAAGGACTGAGAGTATGCGTCACTACCTCGCTGCAGCTCTCAATTGAATATTTAGCCACTCCGACGTTAGTTTGTGATGCATCTGTGTAGACTATCTTGAAATCAGTAGGATGAACATGATTGGAAACGTGACCAGAACGTCTGCCAGGGTTAGCATAAGGTGCAACGTTTATGGAAAGGGGGTTACTCTGAGGTTACTCTGCACGAACCTGGAAGGGGGGATTACTTCCATAGATGATTGGTGTCAACAACTCAAAAACATCCAGAAGCAGTACACTCAGGAAGTGGATCGCACTGAGCAAACACCAGAGGTGGACCCTCGGTTACTCAGGCCATGGGAGGCACGCTGAGGGCTCACCAAGCGCTGGAAGAAGCAGCGCTTTAACAGGAAACTCAAGCTGAAGATTGCAGAAGTCACCAAGATAGCAGAGGAGTACGCAGCCCAACTGGCCAGGCAGAGCTGGAAGCAGTTCAGTAGCTCGCTGGACGGCACCCTTAGCACGGCCAAAACGTGGCGTATACACAAGACCCTCCTCGACCCTATCCAAACCAGGGCCGAAAGCGGGAAAGCTATCCGCAGACTCATCCACACCTTCGAGGGTACGGAGAAGGAACTGCTAGATAAAGTAAAAGAGAAATGCTACGGCACGACTTTGCCTGCAGCATACGCGAAACCATACCTGGGAAGACCGAACACCCACCTGGACAGGCCGATCACCAGGGAAGAAGTGTTCGCTGCCGTAAAGGTATGCACGCGCAACACTGCAGCGGGTGCAGACAAGATCCATAACGCACTCACACGTAACCTTAGCGACGAGGCAGTCTACCAATTGACCACCTTCCTCAACGGGCACTGGACCGCAGGAACGGTTCCTGAAGAGTGGAAGCATGCAGAGGTCGTAATGATCCCAAAACCGGGTAAGAAACTCCAGTTCGAAAACCTCCGACTTATCTCACTCACCTCCTGTCTAGGCAAGCTCTACGAGCGTGTCGTTACTCGGAGGCTCTAAAATTACATGGAGGACGAAGACCTGTACCCCCACAGCATGTTCGGCTTCCGAGCTCACCTCTCCACCCAGGACGTTCTCATACATCTCAAAGAGGAAGTCCTCACCAATGTCCCGAGCGTAGGCGAGAACGTCGTCATGGCCCTCGATATTAAAGGGGCCTTTGACAACGTTAGCCACGCGGTTGTAATGAAAGGACTCTACAACCTCCACTGTGACGAGAAGATTCACAACTATGTGAAGGCCTTTCTCTCCAACCGAACTGCAACGGTTGGGCTCGGAGACCTTCGCAGCGATAAATTCTCGACCCCCAACAAAGGCACACCTCAAGGGTACGTCATCTCACCACTACTTTTCAACGTGGCTATGATCGGACTCGCTAGACAACTTGAGAAGATCGAAGGCATACAGCACGCCATGTACGCTGATGACTTCACGGTCTGGATTACCTCCAGGTCGCTCGGTCATAAAGAACGACTGCAAGCAGCGGCTACCTGCGTGGAGGAATATATCCGTGCACGAGGTCTCGCCTGCTCCACAGAAAAATCCGAACTCCTGCGAGTTCACAAAGGGAAACACAACGAAGGGACCCTCAATGTCCCCCTCGAAGGACAGCTACTTCTTGAACGAGACAAGATACTAGACTTAGGAATGTGGCTCCAGGAATGTGGCTTAGGAATACGCTCGGCCTTCTCAAACAATCGACCACTTACGTAGCCAGGATGATCACGCGTGTGTCGCAGAAGCGGAGTGGTATGTGAGAGGGGGATACCCTGCGCTTGGTTCAGAGCCTGGTACTCAGTCGCGTGGGCTACGCCCTCCCGTATTTCAACCACCTCAACAAAGAAGTAGAAAGTGCAGATATCATCATCCGCAAAGCTTACAAGACAGCCCCGCACTTACCAATGAACACATCCAACGCAAAACTACTAGCTCTTGGCGTTCACAACACCTTCGAAGAGATCAAAGAAGCCCAACTGGTCACGCAGATAGCCAGGCTCCAGCAGACTCCTATGGGGCGCTCGCTTCTTAGGCGACTGGGACTAGGTGGAACTGCGGAAATCGAGAATCGTACTGCGAGCATACCGGACGCAATTCGCCAGACGCTAAAGGTCAGCTCCCTTCCCCGGAACATGCACCCCAACTTGCATGTGGCCCGTAGGGCAGCCCGGGCGAAGTATGTACAACAAAATTTAGCTACAAAATCCACAAAGGTATACACGGACGCGGCTCCGTATACAGGAAGCTCACATAACAGCGCAGTGGCGGTAGCTATTGATTCCAACCTAAAGGAACTAACTAGCGCCTCAGTCAGTGATTTCGCGGTAACCGAAGGGGAGGAGCTGGCCGTTGCTCTAGCGGCGGTAGCCGAGTATCGAAGCAACACGTCTCTTACCATTCTTACAGATTCGAGAGAAGCGTGCCGTAACAACATGAACGGTCGCATAGGTCGCGCCGCAATCAGGCTCCTCCAGAGCGCGACCCCATCAAAAGTCACACACAACATCTACTGGGTGCCAGGACACACCGACATAGCGGGGAACGAACGCGCCGATGAGGTAGCTCGAGCGTACACGAGCTGAGCTTCCTCCCAATCGGACGATCTACCCGAGCGAGTCGGCCCTACGTACTCAGACATTCTGAACTACTATAAGGGGGTACGGATCCGCTACCCGCCGCCTCATCGGGATCTAAAACAACAAGAGGCAGTGTACGTGCGAAGACTGCAGACAGGAACATTCCCTAACCTGCATATCCTAAGCAAAATTTACCCGTCACAATATCGGGACACCTGCCCATGGTGTGGTAGCAAACCTTCGTTATACCACATCACGTGGCAATGTAGAAATAATGATAGCTTTCGTAAAGACCCGAGTGCGGAACAGTGGGAGAGCCGGCTCTCCAGCGGCGATCTGGATTGCCAATTAGGTATGATCCAGCAAGCCCAGCGTGCAGCAAAGGTCAGCGGAGTCCTGGAATAGGGGCACCGACCCTGTGAGAAGACGGAAGATGGACTTCTGCTACTAGCCCAAGATCTTCGTAGAGAAATTAACGTATTTCCTATCCTATCCTATCCTACTCTGAGGTTATCTGGGAGCGGGGAAAGAGCGGTAATGATAGGGAGGTCGATAGGTTTGAGTGCAACTTGTTGAAGTATCTAATGTCTTTGTTTGGTGCTAGAAATACTTATGAGGTCTCCCAGCTGTTGAGTATAGGCGCTCCGTGGACGTATGTACAGGGACGTTAAGGGCAGCCTTGTACAATATATGAAGTGCAACCTCAATCTGATGTCTTTGGCGACAGGTTAGGGTAAGGTATGGAACTGTATATAATTTTGCTGAGTGCTAATGTGTGGACAAACTGCCTTACTTGGTCCTCGCGTAGCCCGGCGTGCTTATTGAGAATGCGGCGAACTAGATGTGTAAGCTGTTGGCAAACTTTAACGATTTTAAAAACATTGGCCTGATTAGTTTACTCATGGATATGAAGTGCAAGGATCCGGCAGGACAATACGTGAAGAATATCTGCCATTGTGAGATGTATTAGATGGTTATGCTGGCGTTGATAGCGAATTTTTGCTATCAGCAACTGTTTGGATTTTTCATATGCGGGAAGTAGCCCTACTTGGCTTGTAAAGATAAGAAGCGACTGCATCGATACCTTGCTGTAGATCCTCTACTGCTCCAATGGCGAGTGGCGTCACCCACCTCGGCTCCGGCATGCAAGATCATCATCATCATCATCAAAACGTCGCTCTCCGCCCTACGTCATCGGCAGGGTTCTATCAAATAAACGCAAGCGTAGAGCCAGCCCCAAAGGCTTTCGCCTTACCGCTCATTTATGCGTTAAATGCCTCAAGAATTTTCTTTTACGATATACGAAAATAATTTCGTTCATAAACAACGTTTCCTTAAAAAATACACTTGTCCACAATTTATGAGCATGTCGATTTCACCAATATCCAGATTTCTGATTTATACGTTTTGCTTTCTTCTAACGATGGAATGAATACTGCATGGAATATTTCAAATAAAACAAATTCACAGCAGCCCTGCAAACACGTTTTGGCCTATAGCAACCACCGACAATAATGCTAGTTTCATTTCGGTTACATGTGCAATTTTTCAATCTGATTGAAGGGTTATTTACGCAATGCTTGTTCACTAAGCCCATGTAGATGCGGGCTGCCTACCTCTCTCGGTTCAGTAATAATTGAGCAGTTTTCACGCATAATTCTACAGTTTTTCACATGACACGTACAACTCTTTAATGCTGTAAAATATATATATATTTTTTATAATCTGATACAACTAAAGTCTGCACAACCGGCCAAAAGTAGCTCGCTGTGAAAGGACATCTGGTTACCCAAATGAAAAGCTAAGCATCAGATCAGATTACCAGCTCAAGCATTTCGATGCTTTTCGCTTCTTTGGCGTATCAGAATTTCAAAAACTGATTTTGTTTACTGCTTAGCGGGGCAATACCCAAGAAGCATACCATAACCCATAATTAGCAACTGCTGTTTGTTCTTTAAGTTGTATCCTACTATAGCTCGACATTTATTCATACGCCACCTCTGGGCCTCTCACAAATGGCCACGTAGGCGCCTACAAAGCCGCCAAGTAAAGATATCCATTTTGTCGTGACAGCACCAACAGTACATCCGTGGCGTGCAATTACCGAAGCAATTTGATGACTTCAGTGTGTATTTTGGCACGTCCTTATAAAATGCGTTCTTCAAGAACAAAAACAATTTTTTTCTCGTGAGCTGCTGATGAGGCGTCATTTTTCAGGCATGACAGTTGGACATTTCGGATACACCCAAAGACCAATGTGTCACTAAGAAAAACGTGAACCGGCGTGGAACTTGTCACTGCTTATGAAGACATGTATCTATAGATATAATGCCCTTCAAGTCAGTGGGCATACTTATCCTCGTGATCGCGTACCTCTGCTAACTGTTAAGTGAGCCTTCACAGCGCTAATTCAGGTTGATCTCGACTCTCCTTAATTTTGAAGCGTGCCATTTTCACCCTCTAGGTTTTCCGCAAAAACCCTCCTCTGCTGTGCCCTATAAACCAGCCAAGGCGCTCAAGCGTCCAGAGGCCACAGCAAGCCGCCTCATTTCCATGAATAGTCGCCGCCATTGGCTCATCTCGGTCACGTGGCAACTACAAGCGGATACCTGCTGTCGTCTGCATAAAGCACCAGTCGCTTTCACTGGTTCTTGATGTTTGATAAGGCGGAAAAAGCAGCAGACGACAAACGACTACAGCCACAGTGCCTTCTCTGCCGACAATGAAACCAGAACGCGGACGAGCGGAACAACAGAGCCTCCCCGTTTTTTTTTCGTCATCCTGGTGGCGGACCCATTCTCGCACCACTTCGTGCCTGGCGCGCAGCGTCCGGTTTTTTGTCCTATTCGCCGAGTTTCCACCCACCAATTAGACGCACACGTCGCCGACGAAACGCGGGGTCGCACCGTCTGCTGCTCTCGGTAGCAGATGAGGAAATTGTCAGCGCTGATTCATCGCATGTCCAGATGACGCGACCCAGATACGCCTCAATGAGTCTGCAACAGAGCCGTTCCTGTCGGATATCAAACTGAAGACGTCAAGACGCTGGAACGTCGTCTCCTTTTAAGAACAGTTTCTTATTAACAGTCCTGTTTAACTGACTCGCTATGTCGTTGATAGTTCGGTGGTTGAGTGTGTGCTACTGCGTTGTTCTCATCGCATCCGAAGAGACTGACTGCGGATTCGAGATACCCGGTGATGACGTCACACACCGAACAGCTTCGGAAGAATGGAACCCAAATTCGACAGAATCAGTACTGGTTCCCAACAGGACCTCCCGGACCGAAGTAACGAATCTCCGGGTCCCCGATGTCAAGAATGTCACTTCTTCGACAACGACGGACTTGTCGCTTTTGATGGACGTTGCACCGACAGTAACCTCCCTGCTAGAGAAGGAAGAATCTGTGGTGCTCTCTTTGGCGACCACTGAAGAATCGACGACATCGACTCCCGAGTCACCTCTGTCGAATGCCAAGTTGGAGGGAGACTTTTTGGTGAGTCGCTAGTTTCAAACGTGAATTTTGGCTTTGTTGATTCAGTAAGCGGTCGTAGTTTCTAACTGAAACCTATAAAGCCCGGATTCAACTGATCAGCGGTCAGGTGCTCAAGTAGATGACAAAGACAAGCGTTAGATGCAGACTGTACCTCCCAACATCTATGCTCTTCTTTCATACTGTTTACAATGTAGGACATCATCTGATGTAACGTAGCCTTCAACCAGCCGTTCACACATCTGATTCAAATATGACCATTTCACAACTGATACTTGCTAACGCGCGGTTACTTTCTTCCCCTAGATTTTACTCAAACAAAAATCTTAAAAGTGCTCATATTGTTCTCTCCTTCTCCACACCGTGTTACATTTGTTGCGCGTAGCACATGATTCAGCGACAGTAAGGTCAACATGCGCACCTGATAGCTGCTTCCTTATCTCTTTCCGAAGCACCACAGAGGGGACGGCACTGGCGCGGACAATTACGGCCCTAGTAGCTTAATTAGACTTAATTAGACTGTGTTAAATATTTAGATTCGATATTTCTTAAACACGCGAAAACTACTATAGTTGCACGAGATGTAGTTGCGTGCAAATAAAACCGGTGAAGCTTCATTTGTAAGAGAGCACGTCATTACAGTGATAAAATGTATAAGTGATTTTGTTTATTTATAAGATTAATAGTTTTAGTTATCTCCTCACATTGTGCTCGCAGGGCAGCACAACTCATAATGAAGCCTCAGAGTTCGTGCCGCAAAAGCATGCGTTCATGAAACCATGCAACAGTTGCGCGGATGAAAAGCATAAGGCAGAAAGTATCAGTGTAGCGCCTTTTCTTGCCATTTATTCGTTTTCTTCATTGCCGTTCACATACTTCTGACATGTGACACCTGAGCTGTTACCTAAGAACCAATGGTGGTATTTTTCTTTTGCTCAAGAAGCAATATGTGAATGTGCGCACATAATGCTAACGCAAAAGTCAATGACCCCTGTCATACGTAGACAAGACAATGTGAACAAGGAAAGTTACAGTGCCATAGATCGTCTTTCCGTTTGCTTGTTTTTCTATCACAATTGTAAGTGTACTCCTTCAACACATTGTTCAAGTAACTTGGGCTAATCTTGTGATCGGCCCCTTCATGCATTTACAGGGATACTAATATTAACATATCTTGGGGACACATTGTAGGCATGAGTTCTCGTGGCATGTGTTCAGCGAACAAGCAACCAGTGATATTTTGCGGCGTACAACTAGACACCGTATTTATCCTATAGCTATCCTTTAGTTCCTATGTCTATTAAACAAAAACTCACGTACTGCATAATGTTTCGTTAATACAATAAAAATTTCAAAACGCATAAAGTTTTATGCAAACGCAATTAGCACTTTACTGCATCATTTCTTTCCAGTGAGAGTGACTTTTCCAGCATGCATTATTCAGGAAACCAGTCACGACGCTATTCTCATGTATTCGTATTTCTATCCAAAACATTTTTTGCGTTTGACCCAATTTCGTCACTTTTCCTTACACAGTCTTTTCAGCTACTGTAATATTTTCAAGGTCCTTGCAAATACCCTCTCCAGGAAGTTCATGCCCGGATGCCTTGCTGGAGTTGCTTTTTCTTGCAAATTACCTTACCAGTGACCAAATGACGTTTGTCTTCAAGACTTAGCTGCAGAAATTTGGTCCGGTGCTCAATATGATTTATATTCAAATGAGCCTTGCTAAGAACCCGCATTGCACGTAACAGCTGCAGCAAATAAAAATGCAAATAATGGCAGAAAGAAGTAGCACTAGTGAAACGTGCAAACGTGTAACTAAAAAGAACACGAAACAAGGGCAATACAATAGACATGGCCACCTAGCCTGGGAATATGGAGTTTTCTACATGAAGGAATTTTTGCTGTGGTCGAAAAGTAAACATCTGACGGAATGTTTTGTCATTCACGCCACCTCTCCGACTAGGGGCTGAAGGAACTTTTCTCCTTGTTGTTTTTACAGCAACGAGAGAAGCGCCAAGACGAAGAGGAGGAGGAAGAGGTGGAAAGTACGTCTATTTTTCTCCCATATTTTTTTTCTCATCTGCTTTTATTATTATTATGGATGACGACTGCATGAAAAATTCCTTGTCATGTCGATATCGCGGAAACACTCAAATGCCGCAATTCCTGCTGAGCAATGCATTTTAGCTAGCATTATTTTTCCCATGAGCCAAACATCCCGATTCAGAAGTTGCACTTTCTTCCTCCCAAAACCCTACAGAAGCTACGAACCCGGTAGCCCCTTAATCTCACGAAATATTCTTCGTGTTTGCTCACAGAACTGCTTCCGACTGCGGCGTCATCTATTACGATACCAATTTTTTCTTGTTGTCTTAACCTTTCTCTACGAAGCAGCGTGGCCAGGTTTCGCACTGGTGTCAACGAGATGCACAAGACGTTTCCACTTAAACATACGTGCTTAAAGAGAATGTTCTAAAGACAGGAAGACCGGATATGCGTCAGTAAAACAACGGTGTGATGCAGGCAATAAGTGTCAGAAATGCGCCCGGCTAGAAAGCTCGTAGTCCTGTCTGCCTCCCCTGTGCCCATCTTTTTTTTTTTTTTTTTTTTTTTTGCGCTCCCCTGCTTTCATACAGCATGCACCACCTAGTCCAGCAACAAGTTTTACTTTGTTGAAAGCCAATTCGGCGACCTTCCATATGCACGTTTTCGACGTGCGATATTTTGAGAAACTTCATTAAAGTGAGTCATCTTGAATGTTGATAGCCTTCAATTTTGCAATATCGGGTTCTGAAATCAAAATAAAAAGCTATTTAGCTAGCTCAGTTTTTCAATCGTCTAATCGTTGTGTTCAATGACAGACATGATGTCGGCCTTGCTATCCAGTCTATCTGCACAACTAAAAAACTCGTCCGGTATTATTATGACAAGTTATACTGTCTGTCCTTTTTAGCGGCGGGACAAAATGATTCGCCAAAAGAAACATAAAGGCCAGCGTTGTCGTTACGGCACATTTATGGACTATGCACTTGGTCCCAGCTGACCAGGTACCAAATGCGGAATGCACGCCGAAAATTCTAGCAGTTTGGCCCCAATTTCTCTCGCTGATCCTCATTCGTTCAAGTGTGTCGACACACGTACTGGTCTCTGCTTCGGAAGCTGCCAACCGAATCTAAATGAAAACGAATTGATCTTTATTCACAGCCAGCATGATCCCCCGTAAAAAAAGTAAACGTTACAGAGGGCACTTGTACTCTACACACGAATATGTTCATAAGGGTGTAAAGCGGGGGTGGCATGTCCTCCAGCGCACATTGGATAAGCTGACAAGAGAGTAAAAAAGGGGTAACATGGCGTCTGGCGCATTCCCTTGTTAGGGCATCGCATTCCCTTCAATCTCAGGGGTAGATTTTAGTCGCTAGGAGTGCAGAATACCAGTTGTCGACAGCGGAAGCTGATTTGCCCTAGAAAAAAAAGACATTCGAATCTTTTGTAATTGCGAAATTACCAAGATTCTAAGCAACGTTTTATTGCCTTCTAATTGCTATCAAAACACTTGGGGCCTCAGCCATTAAAGGTCTCGTGGCATTGCTGATTGTATGAAATCATTATGATTTAGGGAGGGAATATGCCTATATTGGCAATAATACAGTATCTTGCGCTTTTAGTGATGAAAATCGACCCTAAGGTTCGGAGCGAATACCGGGCCTCTTGAAGGGTGTGCACTATAGTACATGCTGCTCCGTTTTCATTCCCTGATGGAGTAATTAATATTTAGAGTCTAAACTACTACTTACGTTCTACAAATTCGAAACTACAAGATTAATTAAGAAACGAATTAACATAGATCAATGCGTGATTAGGGTGTTATAACAAGAATTCAGGTGAGTTTAAGTCGCAAAATAATAGGAATTAAGATGTTAAGTTATAATCATGTTTTAATGGATTATAGGTGGAAACGGATGGATTAGGAAGTGTATTATGGTGGCTTAGCACCACTGTATACACTTCATATGCCTACCGACTATCTAATGGCCCATTTGCGACCATATTACTCTCAAGATGACACCACGTCAATTTTCTGGGACCACATTTCGTAACAACCACTAACGTCGCAGCGTTCGGTTGCAAATGAGGTATGCAAAGCTTTCGCGGTAGTAAGAGATCAATAAACAACGGGTGCCTTTTTTTACAAAAAATAGGTGCTAAGCGGACAACACACAAAAATGACGACGACGTACCTGGCGCGTGTGCTCGTCGAATTCCGTTTTCTTCTGTTGTCCACGATTTAAGAATTAGCTTGCGGAATCAACTCCGCCCAGCCACATACTTTACTAGAGAACGCTGTACGGCGGCACTACCTGTCCCATGCTATTCGTAGCGCATTACAGGAGGTCTTCAGAAATATGGGTGGGAAAAAGTTGGAGATAAGAGTTAATGAGGAGTAATTTACCAAATGTCTTGTCAGAATGGGTAGCAATAGGTGCGGCCAGGCGACACATGCATATTCAAACTCTGGAGTACAGCCTGTGCTTTTCTGCATGCAAGCCCCATGCATCAGCCGCGCACGCACGCGCTGCTCCTGGCGCTTCCGCTCTGCCTTAAGTGCGATAGAGACAGAGCAGGATAAAGTGACTCCGGATCAAGGGGTTTTCGGATGACAAGTTTCCTTTCCATCTTACTAAGGCAACAGTGACAGAGAGGTCGCCCCTTTATCAGGCCCACATGAGGTAACAAACTAAGGCGACATTTAGATTGCCGCTCTTGTGCGCCCGTTCGGCGGCTGAGCCGCGTCGCCACTGGTTCAGTTACTGTGGTAACCGCGCATGAAGAGAGCCTTGAGAGAGTCGCGAGGCCAACAGAGCTTGTGGCTCTTTTCTCTTCTCCAAAAGTCGGTCTCGTGAGAAAAATAGACTAATTTTGGAACATACATACATACATACATACATACATACATACATACATACATACATACATACATACATACATACATACATACATACATACATACATACATGCATACATACATACATACATACATACATACATACATACATACATACATACATACATACATACATACATACATACATACATACATACATACATACATACATACATACATACATACATACATACATGCATGCATGCATCCATACATACATACATGCACGCATGCATGCATACATACATACATACATACATACATACATACATACATACATACATACATACATACATACATACATACATACATACATACATACATACATACATACATACATACATACATACATACATACATACATACATACATACATACATACATACATACATACATACATACATACATACATACATACATACATACATACATACATACATACATACATACATACATACATACATACATACATACATACATACCGATATCCTGGGGACAGAAAAGAGCCACTCGCTCTTAATCGGCTTGTGCAAATATAACTAAGATACTTCCGCGTGACGGAAAGCAGAACGTCAGGTTAATGAAAGCTTCGAAAGAAGACTGCTTGGGTGGTCTCCTTCGTGCAACCGAAATAAAACCACTGGAAGGCGATATTATTTGGGCGCGCACATGGCAATCGTCGGAAGAGAAATCGTCATGATTTAAAAGCTTGGCTTTCTGCTTAAACACTCTACAAATGTGTCGCAAATATTAAGGAGTACGCTCCAGCGTTAAAATTTTCTCATGCTCTTTGGGGAGAAAGTATGGTAGTTGATTGGGCGCATTCACGAGAGCACTATAGCATGCGCTAACTTATGAAAGAAGTACTTACAACTTTTTGCTAGGTTAAAGCGTAAGAACAGCTTTAGTAAGTGATGACGCCTGATCTCTGATATTATGGCCTGGATTGTACATAATTACCGGTATCAAAATATTATCAAGATAAGTTCATATAATGAGTCATGCATGACTGCGATCCATGGTGATGAAACTCATAGCTGCACTCGAGAGTAGATATGGTAACTGTCTCGTGAGCAAAATAAAAGCTGCTTTATTATTATGCGATGTGAGTAAAGAAATAATACAATTTAAGACATAGCTAAACAAACAGTAATGCATCATTTCAGTATGCATGCGGCATAACCCGTATGACATGCTTTAACTCATGTGCCTAATGCGTTGTCCCTTATTTTCCTGGCGAGTAGAGTTCATCGCCAAGCCAGAGCCTTGCGACTTCGGACAAGCCGAAGAAATCAGCCTGTGCGACTGGACCAACTATTTCAACGCCACGCCCAAAATGGCCTGGAAGCCCGGCAAGGGAGACACTGCACTGTGGCTCGGCGGACCGAGGACTGACCACACGCTCAACACGGGAGAAGGTAAGAATACAAGTGGTCATGTACATCGTAGCTGCCACTGTTTCAGGATGCATAGTTATCAATAGAGATGGAGCTCTATCCCAAAGCTTCTCAAATCTCCTACCACTATCTGCTCCCTCTTCTTTTAAATTTTCACATTTTCCTCGCTGCAACTCTACTTACATCAGACAAACGCGAACAGTTTATCTTTGTTATGGCCTCAACTAAACTCCACTCGCTCGACTTGCTCTCAGAACCAGGTGTCTTTCCTCACTCAGACACACCTTTCATGAAAGCTAATTACCTCAGAACGTAGTTCCGTCGTCGCCGCGCTTGAAGTGTGCAACAGCATACTAGAAGCCCAAGCCCCGAAAGCGTCCTAGCGCCTAGTTTAAGCGAAACTTTTAAGTTCAACTGATTGCGAGGCCAGTTACGGCATTACGCTGAACGGTCCACGGCCATATGAAACACTTAAGAAGGGAAGAACGAAAACTGTCAAGGCGCCATCAGACTCCATAGGTAGCGTACCCATATCCTCCAGAAACCAAGTGAAGGTCATGGGCAGATTTAAATTAGATGTCTAGTAGCCAGTAGGACACAAGAACTGTACTCGCTATCGTGTCCGCGCGCTGTAAAAACAAAAAACGGGGAAGTCCTGTCATTATTTCATGATACTTCGTTAGCATCCATCATTTCTTTCTTCGCTTCCATCTAGTCTGCATAAGTAGTGCTGCAGCTCTACAATGTAGCCGCACGGGCTGTACAAAATCTACTTCAAATAGAAGACGCTACGCAAGTTTAACTAGTTTAACGCCATAGCCGAAGGCTGCTCTGTCACATTGTTACCCTACGTGCAGCATCCCACGCGACTCTAATATTAGTTTTTTGTTGCACTGGCCACGCCTTGTCACTGAGCAAGTGATGTAGGTAAATATTTTGTTCGTTCTGAGTTCTCGGCTCGGCGCGTCGTCTCGTTTTTCGCGGGTATGATGGTCTTTCCTGGTACTCGCCGACTACCGCCCAGCCATCCGCATTCATAAAACGCTTAACAATGTCGGCAGCGTCAGTTTTATTTGGCTGCATTCGAAGGTCACGCGTCGGCTGTCAATGCTGCCAAACGCGTCTTTTAGTTCCATCCAAGGTCCGTATTGCGAACTTGCGTCCTTTCCAAGATTTTCGTTTTGTCCGTGTCCGCCATAATCTGATTGGTAGAAACACTAGAAGTAAATTTAAACTGAAATCCGGTGCCATTGTTTCCATCAATCAGAAGATTAGAGGTCTGAAAGAAAACAACACTACTGAAAACAATGCGAACTCGGAATACGGACCCATTAACGAAAACCGAGAGAGACAGTGGGCACACTGCCGAGCGCAGCGGAGGAACATCAAGCCCCACAAATTATGAAGGATGCCGAGCACACTGCCAAGTTGGAAGAGTAGCTGCTGAAGGTGGAGGCTGCACAAGTTGCGAAAGCAGCCACTGAAACCAAGTACATTTCCAAGGTGATGGCGGTGAAACACTCCGATGGAGTGACGTGTCTGTGCGTGTATGTGTGCTCTCGCACACACAAACGGAATCGATGGCTATGAACAACATTCGGGAGACACTTCGGCTCCACCTTTAAGTGTGCAACGCAACAGGGTCTGCGACTCTCCATGCGGATCCTCATCCACGTTCATTCGAGCGGCGAGATCAACGCCGCTTGCGGCGAAGGCTGGCCTGCCACCGAATTTTTATCTGTTGTAGACCGTCATTACCAGCCACCGCTTAGGTGGTGAACAACGGCTGTTGCGGCGCGCGTCTTTCTCTCCCTCTTCTTTTTCTTTCTTCTCTACTTTCTCTCTTCTGGCCGCACGAGGCAGCAGAGGTGGCTCGGCTACAGAGCCAGTAGCAGGCCCGTGCATTTTCTATTTCTTCTTCCTACAGCCACAACAACACAATTTCGCCTCCATCGAAATGCAGCCGCCGGCAGAGCGTAAAAAGCGGCGCAAAGCAGCAGCAAAGAGAGATTCAGCATAAGAAGGCGAAGAGAGCAGCGGAGACGCCCGAACAGAGAAGGACGAACGGATGGCCACTCGGTGATGCCAGACTGCCGAGCGTAACAGACAGAGCACAGCCGCCGAGATGAGGCCTATGGAATTGTTCAGTCAAAGGTAACCGACAAAAGAGGATCTGAAGGTGCTTAGTGTAATTGGTCACTACATTGGAGTTTCCGAAAGTGCATCTGCTCCCGCACATTTGAAGCAGACTTTGTGAACAATCCGTTTGGACACATGTGTAGTGCGTGCGAGAGACTGTGGAACAAAATGGACTTGGCACCGATGAGTAATTCAATATATGAGACTGCGTTTGAAGACTGCCAAATCGAAATACTGTACAGAAAAAATTGAGACAGCTGCATGCTACTTCACAGATCATCGGGCAGTCTTCGTCTCTGTCAAGCAAAATGAATAAAATATGTGTATACCCAATGTCTCTTATTGCTAAGCATAAATGACCACAACAAGGTCAGCCAGGGAAACACACATCTCGTTACCTATATCCTGGCATAGCTGAGCTAAGCCACTGCCATTTTTAGAGCGCAGCTCTTCGGCGCCCGTTCCTGCGTTTCGCGTCGTCGTTGGCGTTGGCGTCGGCAGCGTTGTCCCTGTAACCAGCTCCGCAGCTGGGACAGCGCGCGCTCCTTCCCCCACCCCCCTCCCGCTTCCTCCGTGGCGACGACCGCGCGTGTTTTCGGATTGCTGCGCGCGCTCCCCCTTCCCCACCCCCTTTTCCTGCGGGGCAGCGAAGGTGCTCTCCGGTTGCCGAAATGCCGGCACGCTATCAGCGGATCACGGTGCGTGCATCCCAAGCCGAAGCGCAGAGTCACGTTCTCTTTACTCGCTAGCGGCGTCAGCGGCATCAGTCAGTCGCTGCTCTCTGCTCGTCGCGCAATATTCCTGGGCCCACGCGCTGCCTCCCGCAACCTCCCGATAACTTAACTGCTCTCTTAATTTCTCTGACCACAAAGCTACTTTCATGACAGTCAAGAACTGGTAGTGGAGTGTTTCTTGAAGGAATACGTGTGAAAAATAAAAAAAGTCTGTAATTGTACATACGCGTCGCTCGAAATCTCTGCCTGAATCTATCTAAAAGATGAAACAGCTGATCAGCTGCGCTCAAATTTTGCATTAGGAAGTAATGTAATCGTCGGCAATTTTTTTTATTCTTCACGCGCAGTCCGCCACGCGGCCTCGTGCATTCCTTCGTGGCAACTGTTTTTATCGGTGCTGCGTTTCAGGCAACATCAGTACATTCTATGCGCTATATCACTCCTTTGTCCCTGTGTCATTCGCATAAGAAAGTCAACTACACGGCAGCAACGGTGAAGGGAGTCAACCACCAGCAGCAGCCAAGATGTCCAACCCGAGGGTATTCTTTGACATCTCAGCAGGCAACGATCCTCTCGGGCGCATCGTGATGGAGCTTCGGGCTGACGTGGTGCCTAAGACTGCCGAGAACTTCCGGGCGCTCTGCACCGGCGAGAAAGGGTTCGGCTACAAGAACTCCATCTTCCACCGGGTCATCCCGGATTTCATGTGCCAAGGCGGCGATTTCACCGACAACGACGGAACGGGAGGAAAGTCCATCTACGGGGACGAGTTTGACGACGAGAACTTCAAGCTAAAGCACACCGGACCGGGGGTGCTGTCCATGGCGAACGCCGGCCCCAACACCAACGGCTCTCAGTTCTTCCTCACTACGGCCAAGACGACCTGGTTAGATGGAAAGCACGTCGTATTCGGCAACGTCGTCGAAGGAATGGACGTGGTGAAGAAGGTCGAGTCATTCGGCTCCAAGTCGGGCAAACCTTCCAAGAAAATCACGATCACCAACTGTGGCCAGTTGTGAGTCTCCGGCACGAACTACGTCCATAACGGTCCTTTATACCATCTCTGTGAACTGTTCTGTCCCCCTCTATTAACAATGTAGTTTCCCTTTAGCCTTTTTTCTCATAGTTTTTGTTATGCTTTGTTCCTGGGTTTTGTGTTTATCTGTTTCTAGTTCTCATTTCTCTCTTCCTTCAAATAAAATATGTGCCTGAAAATGAGTTTTCTTTCTCACGAGTACTGCAATAAATGCGACAGCATTTGTGTACAGTGATGAGTGAGTGGTTCGTGCTATCATACGATAGACTTCGATTCGTAACTTTGCCAGTTGTCATCAGTTTCCGAACTCCAGGTGGTCTAAATTTCCGGAGCCCTCTACTACGGCGTCTCTCATAGCCTGAGTCGTTTTGGGACGTTAAACCCCAGAACGGAACCTAACCTTTCTAGGATTAGTTAACTTTGTCCACGCTATCGTCAGGTCGCTTTGTGATACAGTAAAATGGAGGACGGCGTCCGTGTGCTGTGCTATGTCAGCGCACGTTAAAGATCTCCAGGTGATCGAAATTACTCCATAATCCTCCACTACGGCTCATCTTTATCTCTTTCCACTTTCGCTCCCACCTTCCTCCCTTCCCTTACGGCACGGTTCAGGTGTCCACGGAAAGAAGTCTGACAGATACTGCTCCTTCTTCTTCTTGTGAACCAATTATTAACAAGCTGCGCAGGAGGAGGGTTCTGAGAAAGGGCGACGGCGCGCAGTCGGAGAGTTGAGCTACAGTGAACTGTTGAGCAAAATGTCATCGGCAGCACCAGGGGGCGTTGAGGGAGAAGACAATGGCGCTGGGGAGGATGGTGGAAACGTCGGCTGCGGCGCCCGAAGAACGTTCTCTAAACGACCGCAGCACGCTCGCCTGCCGCGTGCATGTTGCCGCCGTTGCCGCCAGAGCTTGGAGCTTCATTGTACCACGACGGAAGAGTGCATATACCTTGGAGGCTACAGCAGGTCGAAATGTAGCTCGTCGTAACCCACGACGGGAAGTGAATATCGGAGATGTGTGCTGTGGTGTAATAAGTGTGCATTCGCCTTCACATTACAAAGTTCGAAGCATTCCTCATAATTTTTTTAGCATGATAGCGTTACAATGGGACTTAAAAGGTTGATTTCGTTAGGCTCTGAACCTCCGGATTAGCGTTTTCGCACGTAAAACGAGTTCGTCAAAGGCCCCGCCGCGATGGTACAGCGGTAAAAATGTGCCACTATGGGATACCCCGGTTCTATTGATTATTTTTATTGTTTGGTTAAAAACTTTATTACCGCCGATATAGGAGGTTCCCCTACTCTCTCACTGGTACGGAGTCTCGAATAGGGGCCTGGGATTCAGCAAATAGGAAAGAATACACTCATTCTTCACGGCCTCAGCCACCAGGTGGATGGCTTCTTTTTGGACCTCGAGTTTTCGCTTCGCAGCACTGACTCCCAAGCTTCCGCTTCTTGAACGTTGGCCGTTTCCCCGGGCGAAAAGGGGCATTGCTAGATTATGTGCTCGAGGGTACCTCTCCGTCCGCAGTGTTTAATTTTCGTGTTGTCTGTCCTCTATCTTTAAGTGGCGCAGCCAGACTGGGTTGGGGTAATTTCTGGCCTCTGGTCTGCGAGGACTTTCGGTCTCTTCATTTTTTAGCTCTTTATGTGGAGTGAATAATGTTTTCTATTTGGTTTGTAGCATTATTCGCAGATCTCGTGGTAGGTGTTTAACATCTCCCCGGGTACTGGGTTGTTGACCTACTAGACGTTCGTCCGGTAGTGGATAACTCGGGCGAGCGCGTGAGCGGCTTCGTTTCCAGACATCGATTCTTAGCCTGGGGTCCATTTTATTGCGATCCTCCGTGAGGCCCCCTGGATTCGAGAATTTTCTTTAACGCGGCTTAGACTTTTTTGGTCAAGTTCCAGATGGCTGTTTTGCTATCGCTTATTATCACCTTAGATTCTCTGCCGACGCAGGTAAGCGCAACTGCTACCTCTTCGGGGATGACCGCATTTCTTGTTTTTATCGATGCCATGATTAGAGGGGCTCCGGCACCATCCACCTCTGCCGCGACTGCAGCTCCCGATTTCCTGGTGGCTGCGTCAGTGTACGCCACGGAGTTCGGGTGAAGCTTGGTTAGCTTTTTTTCGATGGCTTTGGCTCTGTCTTCTCTTCTATGTTGTGAATGTGGCTCTTGTTTCTTGGCATGGATGGAATGTAAAGGTTGGTAATGCAGTTTTGGCTCAGGTTAACCTTGGGGTCCGTCCCTCTGTCTTGCTAGAGACCGACCCATTCTAGGATTTGTCTTTCCGTCTCGGATTGACTGTCTCTTCATTTGTGCTATGCTTGTGGCTTCAATTATTTTTGCTCGTGTGTTGTATCCCCCCCCCCCCCCCCCCCCCCTCTGTTTCCAGCCGTCTGGTCGTGGATGTGTCGGTGCGAAGGCTGAGTGCGCTTTTGATGTTCCTCCTCATTACGATGTATATTTGTTCTCTTACCCTTGCTGTCAGGTTTAAATTAGGGCATTGCATATCCTACCCCGCTAATGATATAAGCGCTAGTCTTAGCAGGCTCCTTTATTTGAGTACCCTATTTTTTGAGAGGGACTCTTCTGAAAGACCCGTTACTTGTGCGGTGTATTTCAGTATTTTGGCTATTGGGGATTCGTTTCTGCTGTCTGCCTGGACGATGAGTCCGAGGATCCTAATCTGATTAACCTGGGACACTTTTTGGCTATCCACTGTTATTTGGAAGATAGGCTTCTCCTTCTTGTTTATGTATATTAGCAGCTCCGATTTTTGCGGTGAACACTTGAGGCCTGTATTTACCGCATATACCCTGTGACTGTTTTAGCCGCGCGCTGGAGCCTCTCCTATATTTCGGCGTCCGAGCCTGTGTTTAGCCAAGTGCTAATATCGTTTGCGTAGAGGGTAAACGTCATGTCTGGTATTGTTTTCAGCAGGATTGGAAGGTTCATCAATGCTGCGTTGAAGAACAATGGGGAGAACACCGAACCTTGTGGTTTTCCCCTGTCTGATGTCCTGATGATTGGCGATTCTGTGCCGAGCTATTTTAACTTGAGTCCTCTGTCTGAGAAAAACCTGCTTACGTAAGCGAAGGTTCTTGACGAATGTTTAGCTCTTCGAGATTCTTGGGGATTTCGTCGTGCCCTACGTTGTTGAAGACATAGGATGGCCTTTGTATCTGGTTTTTCTCTTGTCCATGATGTCATGTTTGAGCCCCTGCATGACGCCTTGTGTACCGAGGAACCTTCTGAAGCCGACCGTTTCATGGGATCATAGTCGTTCTGCATCCTCATAGTTGGAGAGTCTAGTTTGGACAACTTTCTTTGTCAACTTCCCCATACACGAGGTGAAGAAAGTGGGTTTTAGATTTTCTAACTTGTGCGGTTTTCCTGGCTTGGGTATAAAGATGACGTCTGCTGATTTCCGTTGTGTGGGGAGCTTTCCTTCTCCCATATTTTCTGAATGTACTTGTTGAGGCTGGCAATGTAGTCGTCGTCTAAATTTCTGATTGATTTGTTGGTTATACAATCCGGTCCAGGCGCGGAGTTCCTTTTGAAGCTGGCTATCTCTGTCCTGACCTCGGTTTCCGTTATAGGCCGGTATAGTTCCTGGTTGTCTAGTCCCCGATATTTCGGGAGCTTTTGGTTGATGTCTCCAGCGCCGATGTCTTTGTCGTAGTTGTAGTTGTTGTTGTTGCAACTGTAGGAAGAAGGAAAAGAAAATGCATGGAGCCTGCTATTGGCTCTATAGCTGAGCTACCTCCGGTGCCTCGTGCGGACAGAAGAGAAAATAGAGAAGAGAGAAAAAGATGTAGAAAGAAAGTCGCGCGTCGCAACAGCCGTCGTCCGCCACTGAAGCGTTGCCGGGTGCAATGACGGCCTACAACAGGCACAACCGCCGGTGGCAGGTGAGATCCTACTGCAAATGGCCCATCAATTATTCCCAGTTTCGTAGGGCCAGGAGCAGCCACCCCTTTTGAGCTGATTGAACAAGTCCTCTTCTTTGCCCTCAAATATGTATTTTATCTTCCGCTAGTTTATGCTCGAGTTGATTTTGGACTGATCGGTGCATAACAGGTAACTGAAGATGTTCCGCGTTTTGGGGAGACTCATCTGTTTCTCCATGTCGTCATAATTGTTAAGTGGAGGTTGTGGTGGTAAAATTTTAATCTCCAACAGACACAGGATAGGCGTCAACCTATTCGCCTACACGGCAGCCTGGAGCCTTTGGACTCGGTCGGCATGTTCGGCCAGTCGTATTACACCTAGCTTAGTGTCAGGGTGTGAGTGCAACAGTAGTCTCCAAAATTTCTTCCGTTTTTATCTGCTGATTTTTATTTTCGATTTCTTGACACGTCCATATCATGTGTACTAGATCTGCCTTATCCTCACATAGTTTGCACCTACCTGAGAATTGTTCCGGGTACCACTGTCTTAGGGTAGCTGAATTCGGAAAAGTCCTCGTTTGTAAGCGCCTCCAAATGCTTTCTTGGATCTTATTTAGTGTTATATCTGCCAGTGGGTACTCTACCCTATTTAGTCGATAGTGCTGAGTAACTTTTTTCTAGCTGACTAGCCTGTCCCTGCTAAGAGTGTACTCAAGATCAGAGCCTACTCGGAAGATGAGTCCGCGGGCAAGCTTATGAACTTCTTCATTTCCTTGAAGCTGGAAGTGGGCTGGTGCCCATATTAGCCATATTATTCTGTCATTCTGACATGGTTTTAGTATCCTCTTTGCCTTTGGAAAGACCTTTACATTAAGAAAATTGTATATTGTTGTTTTCGAATCATAATTGTAGTAACCATTGTCCCTGCTATCGCAAGGACAATGGCCACCTCTTCAGTCGTATCGGCTAAGCTAGTACTGACTGAGCTGCTTATTATTAGGTTTTGCTCGTGCTGCATAGCATGCCTTTCCTCATGCTCGGCGGTGTCGACATAGTTATATGGGGCTTTATGGCGCAGAAGCAACTATGGCTATGATGCTCCAAACACGAGGTTATATTATTTGTTAAATGAAATGCTCAAAATTATGATATTCATATTTGATTTAGAACATTGACTTTCTTAATAAATATACAAACAAGAAAAAAATGAACAAATGCTATTGTTCGCCTAAAAGCAATGCAGAATGAAATGGAAAGTGTTCATTATAAAATACAGTAAAATATATTTTCCTACGATCCCCAAGTCGTGGGCATGAGATTAAAATGTGATTGACAGAGTTTATCGCCGCACATTTGACACATGAGCTTGTATTTTTTTTTGTTAAGAAGATATGGGTGATGTGCGCGTGTCCTATGTGTAGAGTGCCGGAATTCCCGGGTTCGAACCCAACCTCGGCGGCTGCGTTTCGATGGAGGCGAAACGAAGAGGCGTCCGTGTGCTGTGCGATGTCAGCGCACGTTAAAGATACCCAGGTGGTCGAAATTACTCCGCAGCCCTCCACTACGGCTCCTCTTTCTCTCTTTCCACTTTCACTCCCATCTTCCTCTCTTCCCTTACGGCGTGGTTCAGGTGTCCACAAAGCAAGTGTGACAGATACTGCGCCTAGCGAAGCGATACTGGCGAAGCCATGCCAAACCACCAGCAGAGCCAAACGCAGCCAGGGAGGTATTGCTTTCGCAATCACTGAGGCTATAGTGCCTAGAATATACTCTAGGCACTATACTGAGGCTTAACCAGAGCTAAGCCACAGCTATTTTTTTTCTTTCTTCTCTACTATCTCTTCTGTCTGCACGAAGCAGCGGAGGTGGCTCAGCTGCAGAGCCAGTAGCAGGCCCGTGCATTTTCTTTTCCTTCTTCCGACAGCCACAACAACAGCGGAGGTGGTTCAGCTACAGAGCCAGTAGCAGGCTCGTGCATTTTCTTTTCCTTCTTCCTACAGCCACAGCAACAACAGCACAGCACACGGACGCCTCTTCGCTTCGCCTCCATTGAAACGCAGCCGCCGCAGTCGGGATTGAGCCCGGGTACTCCGGCACAGTAGCCGGGCGTCTTTCCACTGCACCACCCCGGCGGGGCAACCTTTTCCTAGAACCTAACTTAATTCTCTCTTTCCGCTTTCACTCCCAACTTTCCCCCTCCCCATTAGGTGCGATAAAGGTGTCCACAAAACAAGTGTGACAGATAATGAGTATTTCCTTTCCTGTGAACCAATTATTATTATTATTATTATTATTATTATTATTATTATTATTATTATTATTATTATTATTATTATTATTATTATTATTATTATTATTATTATTATTATTATCATTATTATTATTGAAGGTGAAAGGGAGTGTTTCTGTCCTTTAACAGGGATAATAGCCCTCTCCAAGTTGCACAAAGAACCACACAAGAGCACAGCCAGTCTAGGCCTTCCACAAGCGAGCTCGAGCAGCGCAGCGGCACTTTGTCGTCCTCATCCTCGTCTTCGTGGTATTCTCGCCTACTTCATCCTTGTCTTCGTATATCCTCGTGTAGTTCACTACAATTTCCCCCGGGGCGAGGTGGAGCCATCCTGGCGACCTATGGTGAGGGCAAGAGGAGCGGATCGTAGTACGTTTTAAGGCGGCTCACGTGCACAGTTTCGCGGCCGCGATGACGCATGTCCGAAGAGGTAGTGAGTGGCTCCACGATGTAATTCACAGGGGAGGTTTGACGGATAATGCGGTAGGGGCCGTGATACTCGGTTCGAAATTTTGATGACAGTCCCGGTGGGGTGCCCGGAACCCAAAGCCAAACAAGGGATCCTGCAGGAAAAACGTGTGGCGTCTCATCTTTGTCGTGGTGATGCTTTTGGCGGCCTTGAGATTCCGATATAAAACACCGGGCCAACTGGCGACATTCCTCCGCATGTTTGGCAACGTCTGAAAGGAGAGTACACTCGGAGGAGTCAGGACGATATGGTAAAATAGTGTCCATCGTGGACGACGCCTCACGCCCATAAAGGAGGAAAAAAGGGCTAAATCCAGTAGTTGACTGCGTGGCGGTGTTGTAAGCGTATGTCACGAAAGGAAGAACAGCGTCCCAGTTCGTCTGATCGGCGGCAACGTACATCGTCAGCATATTTCCGAGAGTACGATTGAAGCGCTCAGTCAGCCCGTTAGTTTGAGGGTGGTAGGCCGTTGTGGTCCGATGTATGACGCGACATTCGGCCAGTAGAGCTTCAACGACGTTGGATAGGAAGACGCGTCCTCGGTCACTTAGCAGCTCTCGCGGTGCGCCGTGGCGAAGAACAAAATGATGTAGCAAGAACAGGGCAACTTCACGGGCAGTAGCGGCGGGTAAAGCGGCGGTCTCGGCATACCGGGTGAGGTGGTCGATGCCGACGATAATCCACCGGTTCCCAGAAACCGTGCAGGGAAGTGGCCCGTAAAGGTCAACGCCAATGCGGTCAAAAGGCCGGGCCGGGCATGGAAGTGGTTGTAAGGGGCCAGAAGCGCGAGGTGTGGATGACTTCCGGCGCTGACAGGCGATGCAGGAGCGGACGTATTTGCGAATATAACCGTACATGCCGCGCCAATAGTAGCGTTGAGAGATTCTTTGAAACGTCTTGACGACACCAGGATGGGCACACTGAGGGTCGGCATGGAAAGAGGCGCAAATTTCATGTCGTAAATGGCGAGGAATGACGAGAAGCCATCGTCGACCATCAGTCATATAATTGCGGCGGTAGAGAAGACCATCTCGTAGGGCAAAGTGTGGTGCTTGACGGCGTAAAGCCCGAGAAGGTGCAGCAGCGTTAGAAGTGGACACGACGTCGATAAGAGAGGCGAGCCACGGGTCTTTGCGCTGCTCCGCAGGCATGTCAGCGATGGTTAGAGAGGAGAGGACGGGATCAGCCGCCGTAGAGCAAGCAGGTTCGTTGGAGAGGGGAGAACGAGACAGTGCGTCGGCGTCCATGTGTTTACGGCCAGAGCGATATATAACGCGGATGTCAAATTCCTGTAGGCGGAGAGCCCATCGTGCGAGGCGGCCGGACGGGTCTTTAAGAGAGGACAGCCAACATAACGCGTGGTGGTCCGTGACGACGTCAAACTGGCGACCGTAAAGCCGGTGACCGTACATGTCAGGAGGTGTCCACGGGTATCTAAGGGAAGTGGTCTTGGCGTACAGGTTCTTGATGGTGCGGTTTACTTTAGACTATTTGTGGAGTGTAAACCGGAAAAAACTGTATAAAGACTTGTGCGATGTGGTGCTTCCAGAACCGTTGTACAGAGCTGTGTACTCGTCTACCGGGGGCAAAAATGTTCTTAAAAGAGTGAAGAGGATGATGGTGCCGGCAGGGATGAAAACGTTCTTTTTTAAGCTGCACACTGGAACATTGGAGGTAAAGAAATGGAAGGAACAGAAAGGGCTTTTTGTACCCTGGGGTGTCCACTGCATAATATGCAGGAAAGAGGAGACGATTGAACACGTGTTTCTCGAATGCTGGGACGCCGTATTTTTATGGGACGTGCTCCAGAGGACGCTTAAAAAGGAACTACCCATAAGCCCACATGATATTCGATTCTTGCCAGTAGAAACGAACAATGATACACCGTTGGATCTTTTGATGCTACTGGCTCTCCACAGCATATGGAAAAGCAGAATGGCTGTAGAGCATGGTGACGTCGATGCACGTTCAGCGAGGCAGCTCTTTAGAGAGAGCATACGGGCATATGTGGATGAACAGAAAGCGTTAAAACTAGAGTCAGAATGGTTGGTTAGTTTTGAAGGGTTGTCACATATGAGGGATTTTTAATCCGACAACTTCAGCTAAGGAAGGCCGAAGCTTTAAGTCAATGCTTGATATTTTATTTTGTCATGTTATTGATGTCACATGTGTCTTTTTTTGTGTACGTCCTCGGTCAGGAAATAAAGAAAAAAAAAAGCCGGGGTGGCGCAGTGGCTATGGCGCTCGCCTACTGTTCTCAAGGACGCGGGATCGAATCCCAGCCTCGATGGCAGCTTTTCTATGGAGGCGAAAAGCAAGGCGCCCGTGTGCTGTGCGATGTCAGTGCACGTTAAAGAACCCCAGGTGGTCGAAATTTCCGGAGTCCTCCACTACGGCATCTCTCATAGCCTGAGTTGCTTTTGGACGTTAAACCCCACAAACCAATCATTTTATAATCGAACGCCCGCTCCAGTTCCAACAAGAACCTTCTGTAGCGGCAGTCTAGCAAGCATGCCCTGAAGCTTAGAATATGCAGTTGCTGAGTTCTCATTTCGAAGATGGCTTTAAATACTGTTTGGTACCTTAAAGGGAAAAACTTTTTTTTTCCTCCCGCATAGTCTTTAACACCATCGCAGTTGCATGAACATGTTCTTAATCAAGTTTGCATCAGTTCATGTTTGCGCGTCCTGCTGGTGTACTCACCGGGTAGCGGTAATATATCTTCCCAAAGCTCTGTCACTCTACATTAACGTTGTTAGGCGCTTTCTGCGGCGCTGGCACACGCACTTTTATGTTGTACGGGGTAGCAGACTTGAGATGCCTGTCGTCCTTCATTAGAACCCTCCCCGTTTATACTGTTTCCCCTCTCTGGGAAATCATGCTTTTTTAGTTTATTATGTATAGTGCTTTGGTATGTGAGTAATGTGCGTTTTTGTATGTATGTATGTATGTATGTATGTATGTATGTATGTATGTATGTATGTATGTATGTATGTTGGTTGGTTGGTTGGTTGGTTTGTGGGGTTTAACGTCCCAAAGCGACTCGGGCTATGAGAGGTGGCGTAGTGGAGGACTCCGGAAATTTCGACCACCTGGGGTTCTTTAACGTGCACTGACATCGCACAGCACACGGGCGCCTTGCTTTTCGCCTCCATCAAAAAGCGGCCGCCGAGGCCGGGATTCGATCCCGCGTCCTTGGGAACAGTAGTCGAGCGCTGTAACCACTGTGTATGTATGTATGTATGTATGTATGTATGTATGTATGTATGTATGTATGTATGTATGTATGTATGTATGTATGTATGTATGTATGTATGTATGTATGTATGTATGCACGCATGCATGCATGTATGTATGTATGTATGTATGTATGTATGTATGTATGTATGTATGTATGTATGTATGTATGTATGTATGTATGTATGTATGTATGTATGTATGTATGTATGTATGTATGTATGTATGTATGTATGTATGTATGTATGTATGTATGTATGTATGTATGTATGTATGTATGTATGTATGTATGTATGTACCCAGTAAATTCTCTTTATGCGTGCATACGATACGCTGTCCATTACATATAGCTTTGATTACTTATTCATTTCTTGAAATTCTCTTTTAATTGAAAACCATCAGCACTATGCAGAAGCACTGAAAGTTGACCTAGTTAGTGCATCATTGAAGAACTAAAAACAGCGCCGATGGCATGCGTACCGCAACTACCTGGATGTTTTGCACCAGTTACAGCAGATCACTGAAGACACCGAGAGGGGGCTCGAAGCTGCGACGTTATCAGGCAACGATTTGTTTGAAATTTAGAACCGTAGCTGCTTTCTGAGCACGCAGTCTATCCTACTGTAGGATTTTGAGACACTGAACATGAAACCGAGAGACGCCTTATAAGGTCAAGACGCTCATCTTTTAATCAAGGGTTGTCACTTGACAAAGATTTCTGAAGCGAAAGCTTCTCTATATCAGCCAAGGTAATCTGTGCGGCCGCTTGACCTTCTAAAAAGGTGGCGTGAATTTGTCCTGATTAAGTGTAGGGTTCTAAGGGAAGGAAAGCGTAACAGGGGGCGGCGGAAAGTTAGGTGGGCGGATGAGGTTAAGAGTTTCGCAGGGGTCAAGTGGATACAGCTAGCACATAACCGGGTTAAGTGGAGAAATATGGGAGAGGCCTTCGCCCTGCAGTGGGTATAGTGAGGATGATGATGATGATGATGAAGTGTAGGGTTCTACCATTCCATGGTATTCCCCCAAAAGTATGCTGCGCCTTCCTTTAACCAAAACCTAACTTAAATAAAAGATACAAAAAAAAAACGACGATTACGTCACTTCTTAATGCGAAATTTGAGCGCAGCTCATCGGCTGTTTCCCATTTTTCGATAGATTGAGGCAAATATTTCGAACAAAACATGTGTGTACAATTAGAGACAACAATTTTATTTTTCACTTATATTCCTTCAATAATCACTGCATTAACAATCCTTGACTGTCATGAAGGAAGCTTTGTGGTCGGAGAAATTAAGAGATCGATTAAGTTACCGGGAGGTTGCTAGAGGAAGTGCGTGGGCCCATAGGAACGTTGCGCGGCGAAGAGACTAATGCTACAAGCTGCAGACGGCAAGAAAAAACCCTCGCAAATATCTTAAACTGCCTTGACAACGTTGTAGCCAAAAGTATCAAGCATCTCATTGAATTTCTAACAGTATAGGTTTTAATGGAAAATGATGGCGGTCTAGATCCGAGCCAGGCCATCCTCGAAAGCCAAGGGACGATCGGCTAGAGATCTGGACTCTGTATATACGCAAACTACATCAAAATGTGATGCTTTTCTTTCTGAGTGTGTGAATTCTCAATTACTGGACATGTTACCCTGCAGTTCGGTGTGGGCGCTCGCATTATTCATGAATTATTATCTTAGCAGTGTGCACCATGTGTGGTCACGTCTTCCACTTGAGCTCTGAAGCATGCCTTTCATAATTGGTTCACAGGAATGGAAAGGCGGATTATCTGTCACACTTGCTTCTGTGGACACCTGAATCATGCCTTGAGGGAAGGAAGGAAGGTGGGAGTGAAAGTGGAGCTGGCTACATTGGAAAGGCGCAGTATCTGCACACACCTGAATCGCGCCGTAAGGGAAGGAAGGAAGGTGGAAGTGAAAGTGGAGCTGGTTACGAGGAACTACACCGACGCCACGAAACCCAGGAACGGGCTCCAAAGAGCTGCGCTCTAAAAATTGTGGGTCTAAGTATGTTGAGTCCCTCAATCTGGTATAGCCTGAACCTGTGATAGAGTGAACGCTGTCAGCGTTGCAACAACAGACCCATTTAACGCCATCTTTTACATTCATGGTTTGTACATATATTTTCTTTAACTTTCTATCTCCTGCATCCCATTTCAAACCCTTTCTCCGAACCCTTTCTCAACTTGTGGTCGTTGTGCTGTCTTCCACCATATATACATGAGTGCCCCGTTTAAATCTGTCATACCTGCTCTGCCATCTTCTTGTCGACCCACAGGTGGGTACGTCTTTTTCGAGACGTCGTACCAGGAGCGGCCCGGTCCCAGCATCGTGAGTGCAGGCGACGCGACGGCCGGTGCAGCGCCGGGGCCAGCGGATGCCGGCGCCGCCGCCGCCGCTGCGGGGAGCGCGGACACGCCGGCGCCCACGTCGGCCACGGCAATGACCACCCGGATGCCGCATATACGCCATTATCAGTACGAGTCCGTGGTGCTCGCCACCAGGAACATCACACCCACGGGTGAGCGCAATGGACAGATTTTTTTTTTAACACGACCGGGCAGATGTCTCCCACGTGGGAACGTCGAGATCTTTTCTTTTCGCCGCCAAGAGGGCCTGCTGGACGGCCCAAAGTTGGTCGTTGAGGCTGAAGTTGCGCATAGCGGCGGACCACCTCGGCGAGAGGGCTTCGGGATTAACGCTTGTCATTTGTGCCTTGCACTCCCAGAGTATGTGGGTGAGTGTTGCTGTGTTTGTCTTGGAGACCTTACATGTGTTGGTGTCATATATCTCGGGATAAATCTCCCGTACTGCTGCGGGTTCGGGTATGTATTTGTAATTGCCTCCAGAAGACTGCCTGAGCTCTGCATAGTTTGCTGCTAGGCGGACGGAAGGTCCGACGGGCCAGGTAGAAGCCTTTGGTAAGTAATTAAAGCTCGTCATCCTTTCTCTCCCCCTTTCTTTGCCATGACTCTCTCCGGCACGGTACGCGAGACCTCGTGCGAAGGAGTGAGCTGCTTCGTTGAGGCTGGTGAGATGCGGAGAGACGTTCCCCATCTATGCGGGAAAACAAACTAGCTCGACCTTGTTATCCGGTGAGAGTTTCAAGTCCTTGATTATTCGGCAGGCTTCTACAGATATTCTTCCCTTGGCGTAATTTCCTTCTCCTGTGATAGTGATTGCGGGTATTGTCGCTGTTGGCGCCGCAGTTGTTTCTGCGATGCTCAGTTAGGAAGCGGAACGTGACTAGAGGCTAGTCACGCCAGTCGTGACGTCATAATTTCAGAAAGGAACAAAGAGCGTGTAATATTCTAATAAAATAATTCGAGGACATTTTGGCGACTAAATTGATGAAGGGCGAAAGCCTGAGTGCTGCATCCTGCTACGCGACCGTTGCGTATGTAGCGATGAATGCTGCTACGAGTAAGCGAGGACTACTCTCATATTCTGCGAGTGCATTTATCCAGTGAATTCTGCTTGGCAGCGAAGTAATATATAATTACGCAACAGGCACTGATTAGTAATTATTAAATTAGTCATTAATTAGGAAAGGAATTAAATAATATTTGGTAATTACTGTTTAGTACTTGATTATTTAATTAGCCATTATTAGTGATGATTGTTCAATAATTAGTAATTAATAATGAGTAATTGATTAACTAACTAGTCATTATTAGTAATTGATCATTCATTGGCATATGCCCATATAAGGCACGCATTTGCGCATACTGTGGTGGTGCTCTGTAATTGGTTGAGACCTCCACGACGTCATCCCGTCTCGACCAACCAGAGCTGCCGCAAAAGCGGGACACTTTTGCTGACGACAACGATGAGGCAATTTTACAGACATATCATCTGATTGACCTCACCCCGGTAATTCATACGCAGGGCATCCTCAGATGAACCGACCACAACTCAATTCTTGGGAATTCTCTGACATCTCACAAGTAGTTTTCAGCATTGCGTGAACTATGACGGCCTTAACCAATCACAGAGGTGTGCGCTGCTATAAATGAGTCCCTCCAAGTCCGTCATCCTGGCACTGATGCCTCCATCACTGGAAAGGCAAAAGGGAAAGGCAGCTGCTGCAAGAAGGAGTACCTCAACCGACTGGGCGGACGCAGTGTTTGCGAATTACAGAGCAGCACTTCGCGGCCGACCTCTGCAGTGTTGTTTTCGTGCCGACATTTCTTTTTAATAACTCCGACTTTCTTTGCTAATTTAACCACTTCCATTGATCTTCTTCAGGAAACAAAACTGTCCAATTGCTGCAATCATTGTGTGAAAAATGGTACAACACTACAAAGTACATGACACAATATTTGCAATTCTTCTTCGGTCTTCATTGGATTAGAGAGCAGTAAGCCCTGACGTGGGGCAAACCACTAGTGATAGGCAACATAGTAAAAGTATCGAGCACGAGCTGTTCCGACTCCCTCAATATCTCCCCAAATTAGACTTAGTTTTCTGAAATCGCTCCTTGTCCCGCATCAGTTAACGCTGAAAATACGCGCACTAACCATCTGGAGAGTCTGTTTGTTTTTTGGTAGCGAAAGCTACATTGGCCTCGAGCAAAAGGGTTTCGCGTGTGGGAGGCACAGAGCCGTTGCCTAGCAACCGCCGCAGCTGGTGGACGCCGCGTGCTCGCCGCGCCATCTGGCAATCAAGAAGCAACCAGAAGATGTCTCGTATTTAATGCAGCAACATCAAAGCTTAAGACATACTAAGTAGCGCATCTTAATTCTCCTTCTGTAGCGTGATTGGATTGGATTTGAAAACATTTATTTCGTCAATGCAGATGCAGACGGTCCGCTTAGATGGCCACCAGTCCATGGCTGGCGGCGACCTTAGTGGCCCACTCGGTGGCCAAGGCTTGAATGCCCGGGTCCGAGCTGACCGGCCTCCCATCGCTCAAGAGAAGGAATTTGTACTAGATCTTCCGGTGGAGGTTCTTCTTTACATTGCCTTAGTATGTGATCATACGTGGCTGTTTCGCCACAGAACCTGCGCTCGGGGTTAAAGTCATCCGGGTACATTTTTGCTAATAGGTAAGGGCTAAGAAAGGACCTCGTCTGGAGTCTCCTCCAAGCGGTCTCCTGTGCCTTATCTAACGTTTTGTCAGGTGGTGGAAATTTGTGCCGTTCCAATCTCTAATGACTTGTGATATCGTGTAAAGATGCCAGCCCCTCCTTGGAGTAACCCATGGATACGAAGGACCCACCGACTCGGTTGACGAAATCTCGAGCCATGTTGTGGGCCGCCTCATTTCCCGGATTCCCCGAGTGAGCCGGCACCCATATCACCTCAATTTCTCTGTATGGTTGCCTGGTCAATTTCAGTATTTTCTGCGCTGCAGTTGAGATTCTGCCCCCCCCCCCCCCCCCCCCGCAAGGCTACGGACAGCAAATTTAGAATCGGAGAAGATTGTATCCGCGTCGGTGCTAGCTATGGCTAGTGCCACAGCTGCCTCTTCTGTGGTTTCCGAAGATTTTGTCACTACCGACCCTGATGCCTGCAACCGCCCGTGCACGTCCACCACCGCCAGCGCGAACGCTCCTCTTGTTGCGTATTCTGCCGAGTCAACATAGACACCACCTTCGCTCGTTGCGTATTTTTCGTGTAGAGCTATTGCCCTAGCTTTCCTCCTTCCTTCGTGGTAAGAAGGGTGCATATTCTTTGGTAGTGGGACTACGATAGGGTAGTGGGACAGAAGGTGGTGGTGGGACAGAAGGGACTACGATAGGCTAGTCAGCGGCGCATTTCGGGCGAGCGTGTACTCAGAATTGGACAGGATTAGATTGCACTCGATTGAACTGGTTTGCATTGTACAGGTTTGGATTCAATTGGACAGAATTGGTTAGATTGTATTTCACTGTAATGAACTGTACTTGATTGAACTGGATTGGATGGAGCTGGATTAGACTGGAATGATTGGATTGGATTAGACTAGATTGATTTGGATTAGATTGGATTGAAGAGGAGTAAGCAGCCCAGCGCCAGGCACACATGCTTTCCCTACGTATATCCTGGCCTAGATGAGCTAAGCCACGGCCAATTTTTCTTCTTGTACTGAAATATTATTAAATAATTATTAAATTAAATTATTACGCTTAGATATTAGTTATTATTTGTGAATAAGGTGAGTAGTTAACTGAAAGAGCGAGGGGGATGAATGCTGTCTACATGCATTCGCTTCCTTGTCAATATAGTCCTGCGCATGAGCTCGTCTAGGCGGTTGTGGCGGCACGGGAGAAAATAAATTATTCCATTTCCCGCACAATCACTGGCGAAGCATTTTGGTAGCTCGGTGTTCAAAACTAGAAGGTTCGCAAACTCAGGTCACACATATGCGCTCTTAAAGGATAGTATTATTAAAGCCGCCTTGTCTACCAATCGCACACGAACGTATTTACCTATATCTAACGTGTCAGCATCGTGAAGGGCCCTACTAATATCTAGAATGAAAGAAGTCGACGTGAGTGATTAAGTTTCTGCCGTTTTTAAAGCATAAAATTGAACAGAGTATAAGCTTTGTCAATATATAATGTCCGTGCGTACTGCAAAAAAAATACGCAGCATACCTATTACTTTGCAGTCTCAAATGCACTTGTAAAAAAACGTTACATAGGAGATGGAGGTTGCAGCACTGCGAATATTCTCTGTCATACAACCAAATTATCACAGTAAATATGTGGAAATCAACTCAAGAAGCATTAATCGAGCGCGGTGACACTCTGCCGGCCCAGTGATGATGTGTATTTCCCGAACATGTCGGCTTCTATTAAGGAGTAATTACTCCTGACATCCACCCAAGCGCAGCCAAACGGCTACAAAGGAAACTCAGAAACTTTGTAGTTGAAGAGAAACTCGTCCTGGTTCGGAGATCGAACCCTGGACCACTGTCTTTTCAGAGCAGTCGCTCTACCAACTGAGCTAACGCGGACGGTCAGCAGATCAGATGGTAAGGGCGGGGGCGAACTAATCATTAACTCAAATTGAGAATAGTGTCGATCGAATATTTAGGGTTTTTCTTTTTTGAGTAAGCAGCTGTTGAACATTGTAAGAATTTTTTAAGAACGTACGAATATAAATGACGCAATATTCTAATGAGGAGCAAAATTTTTCTTCTGAAGTTTCTCCTGCCCGCAAGGCGATTAATAAATAAAACTTTCATAAGAAACCGAGGAAATGCGTTTTTGAAAATAAACAGCAAAAACCAAAAAGCCTTCCGGGGAAGGATGTACGAATATATTTATTATTATAGCGCAGTAGTCCAGCATGTGAAAAAATAGCATTCATAAATCTCTTTCCAGATTCTGTCCAAAATTTCTGGTTACGCATATATTCCTGAGGAAGAAGTAGACTCGTCGCTTCGTGCGCGCATGCTTTTCACTGGCCTCTTTTGTCTTACCCCCGAAAGAATATTATTATTTTTTTCAGCGAGTCCGTATCCTGCAAACGCTTGTTCATAACAGTGCATGCTTGTTTCTATTTAGCAGGTTGTTGAGTGTCGAAGGGCAGCACATACGAGGAACGCGCAGCCAAGCGTAAAAGCTGCGTCGCGCATCTGGTGGCGCTGCCGTGGTCTCGTGAGCGGTAGCCTCGTTAACGAACCGGCCACCGGATGTGAAAAGCCTATTCCTGTTCAGTGAATGGCCACTCGCAAAACGATCCATTCAACGTTCCTTTCCCCTTTTTTTTTTGCATTTTGTGTGAGCTTCCTCCTTGTTCACATTTAACTCCACAAAGCGATTTCATTTCTCCGTTTTTCCAGTAAGGCGGGGCTACCTTTGAGCGTACGAGCTGCGAGGCTTCAATTCGAAATCTAGCATGGGGCCACACTGCGGAATTTAGTAAATATGGCTTTCCTAGCTGCACTCCTGTAGCTTTTAATTTCCACTAATACATTCCTGTAGAGAGCCACAGATCAAAATAACAATTGTTGTGCATTAATAAGAATAACAATTGTTGTGCATTAATAAGAATAAGTAATTGTAAATATGCGGATATACCTTAGATATGCGGATGATACCAGTTTAATGGCAGAAAGTGAAGTGGAACTCGAGAGACATCTGATGCGCGTACAAGAAGGGAGTGAGAAGTTTGGGCTTAATCTGAACATTAAAAAGACAAAGATCATGGCGTCTTGCCCTATCAAGTCCTGGAGCATCAAGGGACAAGAAGTGGAAGCTGTGACAGATTTTCTCTTCTCGGGGCTCCAAGATTATTCCGGAAGGAGACTGCAGCCATGAAATTAGGAGACGCCTGCTTCTGGGAAAGAGAGCCATGGTTAGCCTTGACCGCCTAGTAAAGAGCAGAGACATTACACTGCCAACCAAAATATGTGTAACTGGTGCTATGGTCTTTCCAGTTGTGATGTATGGATGCGAGAGTTGGACTGTGAAGAAGGCTGACAGCCGAAGAATTGACGCGTTTAAATTGTGGTGCTGTCGGAGACTCTTGAGAGTTCCTTTGACTGCCAGAAGATCAAATCAGTCGATATTGTCGACCATAAATCCTGACTGCTCCATTGGAGGGTCAAATTCTAAAGTTAAAGCTCAGCTACTTTGGTCATTTGGTGAGAAGAGAGGAGTTGCTGGAGAAAGATTTGATGTTGGGAAAGGTTGAGGGTCACCGGGGAAGGGGTAGGCAGCAAATGCGATGGTTAGATGGCATCCTCCAGGCGCTGCAGATGAAGTTATGTGATGTTAGGAAGATAGTGAGAGACAGGAAAGCGTGGCGTGATATGGTCCATAGGGTCGCGAAGAGTCGGACACGACTGAACGACTGAACTGAACTGAACTGAAATATAGGGGGATATCAAATCATGCCAAATGACTAGACCAATTTGTTGATGTCTATCAAATGGGAAATTGAGAAAGCGATACCACTCAGAAGGGAGAAATATTTTACGCTATCGAGAACGCATTGACAGAACAGACTGCAACGAAATTATGCATAAACGGATTATATTCACTGAAATTCGCAACCACGGGAACACCACACCAAAGCTATACCATGCCAACCTGATTAGCCTGGTCTAATACAGAAGAACTGTGCGAAGGTTTTTCAATTTAAGCCACCACCATTTACTCTCACTTGGAACAGTCAACGACACTTCCTTTCGAAGAACTTCGTTTGCGTACTAGGTTCCAATGAATAAGGCGGAGTTGTTTTCTTGCAGTTCTATGTCCAAACAATCCTGGTCCAAACGCTGTCATCGACCTCTGCAGCGTTCCTATCCTTGCTCATTGCTACAGACAGCACTTATTTCCTGCACTGTTCGATGCGTTTCACACCACCAATTTTCCCCGACGCGATGGTGCAGTGGTTAGGGCGCTGGACTATTGAACCCAATAAGGTACGGGATCGTATCCCGGTCGCGGCGGCTGCTTTTCGGTACAGGTGAAAAGCAAGGTGTCCCTGTGCTGTGCTACGTCAGTGCAATGTAAAGAACCCCAGGTGATCGAAATTTTCGGAAACCATCTAATAATAATGAAGACAACGATAGAAGTAGTAATAATGGTTATGGTGTGACGATAGATCAGATGATGAGTAACGATGATTCACTGTCAAATAAGGCTGGCGACACGCATTCTTGTATTGAAAGCTTTTCGTCATTTAGGCTGACAATGTTGTGTAACTAATTACAGCGCAACAGCTTGCAGGTTTGAAGAATGGCAAGAATTACTTGCACATAGCTACTGACTCTGATACCCTACAAGCATTTATGCTCATTTATATTATGCTCATTTAGACTTAGACGGGTTAATTGGAGAAATATGGGAGAGGCCTTTGCCCTGCAGTGGTTATAGTCAGGCCGACGACGACGACGACGACGATGATGATAATAATGATGATGATGATGACGATGATGAGATCAATGCAGAGGAGCGAACACTTTGAAACTCTCCCACTCGAAAACTGTAAAGTACCGACAGCCGAGCTCATTCGAGTCCCATTAACGATTTAAGAACTGCACTTTTCGATGGTGACAACAATAACCTAGGAAGGCACATTTGTTTTTGTTTTTTTCCTGTTATAGAAGCGTAAAATACGGCGGCGTTCTGAGTTTTCTGTTCGAAAACTCAGGCCAAGAAACCTCAAGCCCCAGCACTTCAATTACTTCTCCATCACAGCTATCACACATTCACATTGCTACTGAAAGCGTGAGCATCTGTCAAGGTGAAGTGTCGAAAGAGCAATCACTTCAGCTTGGTCGACGTTCAGAGGAAGCAAAAACACGAGGCACTGTTGGCATACACACACGCACGTGCGCGCGACGGCGATGTGTGAGTAAAATATGGTTTCGGTTTGTTTTGTTGGGTTTAACGTCCCAAAGCAACTCAGGCTATGAGAGACGCCGTAGTGGAGGACTCCGGAAATTTCTACCACCTGGGGTTCTTTAACGTGCACTGACATCGCACAGCACACGGGCGCCTCGCTTTTCGCCTCCATTGAAAAGCGGCCGCCGAGGCCGGGATTCGATATCGCGTCCTTGGGAACAGTAGTCGAGCGCCGTAACCACTGCGCTACCCCGGCGGACTGTTTGCGGCTTGTAATAAGTTAGTATGATTCATATAACCTTCGAGAGAGACTGTGGAATAAGACCAATAATGTGACAATGTCATCTGCATACGCTGAACATATGCTTATACGGTGAATCAGAAAAGGCCAAAAATTAAGTGACCCACAAGTATACCGTCGTTGGCAGCTTATACAAACCGCGATGAATTCAAAAACCAGTTTGTAGTTTTCTCCGATCTATGAAATTAGTTATACACAGCAATAAAATATCAAAGCAGGAATCAATGAGTAACTTTTCATGTTCACGTCCCTAAACTGAGTGGATTCGAGCAGCCAAAAAAAAAAAATTGCCTCTTAAATCAGATGTTCCGTGCGTCTTTTGCTACTGGACAACAGCGTACCTTTCAAAAATGGTGATTGGGCCGATCTTCACTAGGAGCCAAAGTGTAATGGAGTTGTCTGCACTGCTTCCTCAGAATCTGGAGTTTG